>NC_140071.1:41059923-41534961 GCF_964194135.1 Talpa europaea | reverse complement strand
AATAATTAAAATTCCAGGAGTTGCCTTAAACATCAACTAATCTAGAAAATTTTCTGTGGACTCTTACTATGGAATGGTTGACCAAAGCATTTTGTTTTCACAATTTTCAACTTCTTTTTGGTATATGTTAATATATGCTGTGCTACAAAGGAATCCAATATTGGATTATAAAATTATAAAAGTTTTTTAGGTGAGAGAGACTATTATAACAACTTAGTCCCTAACATTTGGTAAAATAACTTCCATGCATAATAATTCAGATTGAGATAGATGTAATGACATTATTGTAACATCAGCTACACTTCATCAGTTAATAGGTCATCTGAGACAATTGAATCCTCAATTATTTGGGGGAAAATATAATAGAATCAGAAACTTAAGGCATCATTAATAATACCAGTAAGCCAAAAGATAGGTCTTATGATCAGGTTATATGAAGTTATATGTAAACTTCTAGATGTTTGAGACAAATAATTGTCATTGATTTCATAAAATATTTTTCTATCAGTAGTTAAATTAATTTATAAGTAATTTTAATTTATAAATTACTGATTTGAAAGACTGCTACTGAGTATGCGGAATAATGTTTGTGATGTTAATAATCATCAGCATTTTTGTTTGTGCTTAGTTATAAAGCTTTCAGAGCATTTGCATAAATCCTTTTTCTCTTTTCTATTTATGAGGGCATCTTTGTTTCTCCAGCTGGCAGTGAATGTTTCACAGGATCACATAAATATTGTTTCCATGTTTGCCTTTATATTAAAGTCATGATAACTCATTTTGAAAACAGGACACATACCAATTGATTCTTAGTATGGTCGGGGAAATGATAATTAAAAATCAAAAAAATTTGACTTTATGAAATGTAAATATATTGATACTATAGATAATATACAATATATCATAATGATATATAACAATAATTAAATAATCTTAGTGCAATGTACTCCCCTTATATAACATTTTTGTCTTGTAGCAGATATCTTTGGAGGAAAAACAAAACATGTATATACAAAATCACATCAATAATTTTATATAACACCAGTTCTCATCATTTTCAGTAGCTTTGGTCTATGAAATCTTCATGGACATTGAATTAGCAATTACTGAACCATTGTTTCAATTGCCTCCTTTCCTTACCTGAGCATTTAGGCACCGTGCTTTGAACTGGTATAGACAATTTCTTCCATTATTAATTTACTTTTATGAGATTCCTAATGTGTATTGTAGATTAAGTTCTTCACACCACAGAGTCTGTAATAGAGTGTAGGGTGGAGAATGTTTATGGGGCGACACCAGTGAAAGAAAATTAAGAAAAGATCCAGTAGATGGCGGAGTAAAATTGATGTTGTAGTGCTAACGAAGAATTGGTCTATTCTTTAGGGAGTTCTTGAACTAATATCTCTGTCAGTTCTTCTACAACAGGCTATCTCAACCTTGCTCAGTTACTAGATAAAAGTTACTTAGAAAGGGCATGATCTTGGAAATGTCAGTGGACTCCAATAGAACCCATTGACAGTACTATCTGCTGTCTGAAATCCCTAGAATGAGACATTATGGTTTTCCTTGTTTGATCAATTGGGTAGCATTTATCTTTGACCATCATATTGTGTGATTTAACTTTACCCTCTAACTATTGAAGGAAGACTATTATAGTTTATAAAGGGAAATGACTATATGCAAGTAAAGATTTCCATCATTATTATATCTAATTAGAAACATAGATGATTCCCAACTTACATTGGCTTGAATTAAGATTTTCATTTTTACGCTGGTAAGAAAGTGATTTGAATTCAGTAGAAACCATACTTCAAAATTTAAATTAGACCATTATGTTTTTCACTTTCAGTATACTAGTATACTAGTATACTGGTATACTAGTATACTAGTAAATAGATTTTTTAGACTAATGTAAGAATACTGTGTTTAAGGTAGGCTAGGCTAAGTTATTAGAAGCATTTTAACTTATGAAAATTTCAATTTATGATTGATTTATTGGTATGTAAACCACTGTAAATTGAGGAAGATCTGTATTATGAATTTCCAAGTAACATTGGAAGACCAAGCTGTGTAAAAAATAGCATTAGGTGATTAGGTACTTGGGACTTTTGCACATGTAGAGATGTGGCAAGAATTCCAAACTTGTTTGTATCCAATTTTTTTTAAACAGACTACATAAACACACACATAAATTAATTTTATTGAACTAACATTGCATTATAACCATTTATGTTGGATTACCTTCATTGAGAATCAACATTTGTATATACTACATTGTTTACTAATAAAAGTACAAATTTGTTTTAAAATGCTTCTTTTGCAATTATATTACTCATAATAATTTAAGACTCCAATTTTTTCAAGATTAAATAGGAAAAATTTGAAGTGTATTATTATATTTTGCCTTTTGTTAAGAACTATCAAGGGACAGCTGATTCATAAGCTTGCAAAATCCTCTACATTATAATGCAACCTGTCTGGGAAGAATGGCATCCATATGCACAAGCTGGTTGATTCATTTCATTTTGAGATTTAATGCATTGAAAACACATGCACTAAAAATGTATTAAATAATTTTCACTGATTTGCAATATAAATTTGTCTCTCTAAAATCGGCAGGCTGTCAGTCATCATAAAACTGTCAGTTTTCTTTCCTTCTTGTTATTATAGTGGGATGTTCTAGAGATGGATTTTCTAATTTTTTTCAGAACTATTGTGTTCACAAAATTGTACATTGGGCCAAATGGGAAAAATGTGTTGGCAAAATGAAATCCTATCTCATAAATTCCATGTTTACCTATTGTAAGCCAATATTACATAAGATTGTACAATTTAGGCACCTGCAAATTATGGATGAAAATGTTAGATTTCCAGAATGCTAGTCTATTGTTTGTGTAACATGACTGTGATGGGCATGTCCTGTTGCCAAATTTTATATGCTTTGGGCCTACACTGTTCAGTGACTACAGACGTGATTTCAGCTTAGGTTATTGCATGGAATAAACTTTGGGCATTTTTTGTTTAGTTGTCACTGCAGTGCTTTAAGATGAATGTTTATAATTTTATGATAAAGCTGTACATATAAACATTTTAAGGGGCCTGAGCAAACCTAGCAATCATAAGCTATCTGTAGAGATGGGCTCTTGCTTAACACAATTTTCCCATGCTCTTCAATTTTTACTTAGCTTTTAAAACAAAATCTTTTCATTTGCTTTATAAACTGAAGGTACTGACTATTAATAATTTTCTCAAGAAACTCACAAGTAGTTTCTAAATTATTGAAAATTAAAATGTATCCATTTCAACTGTTAATTATCTAAACCAACTCTATATTTTATCGATACAAGTATTGGAAACAAAGTGCCTTTACTTAGCTAAATTAACTTGGGTCTATCTCAGAGATAGGAACAGACCCAAATATTTTTATCTTGTTTTCATTAACCTTTTTTCAAAATGATACTTCTATTATATACATTTTTTGCAGTGGATAAATATATTGTTACTATTTTATTGTTTCAACTCTTGAGATATAATTGACATGTAACATTTTGTAATTTTTAGGTATAGGACATACTATTTTGAAAATCCTTATGTATTGCAAAATGATTTGCATAATAGGATTAATTAATGCCTCCATCATGTCACATAATTACAATTTTTTTGTGTTAAGAACATTTAAGATCTACTCGATTCATCAACATTTAATATAGTATTAGTAGCTATAATTGCCATATTTTACTATAGCTTGCCAGACCTTTTTATCTCATAACTAGAAATATGTGCTGTTTGACCCATTTTTTTCCCATTGCTGAGCCTATGACAACTACCATTCTAATCTCTGTTTCTGTAAGTTCAATTTTTTTGCATTGCATATATAAGTAAAATCAGACAGTATTTTATTTTATCAGACAGTATCTTATTTCCCCACTGTTCTATCCTTGTTATCATAAATTTAAATACTTTGCATGCCTCCATTTCTTATTTTGGTCAGGTCGAATAGGAATGAATTCATTGGTTGTAGTGTTTGTACTTTGTATAGTTAATTAAATTCTAAATTTTCTTCATTTTTAAATTTAAAATTGCATGTGTCTTTATTTTCCAAAGTTCCAGATGATAGTTCCAGGTGACTCAAATAAACAACTACTCTAGTGAGAACAGGAGAAATAATTGAACCTCCATCTATTATTGTCATTTACAATTCAAGTACCAAATACCTTCCACTATTGGGTGTCCGCTACCACGGTGTTTCTGAAACCCAATTGTTTGTGCAACCTACATTGCTGCTGAAAGCTACAAAACACAACAACTATTTGATGCTTTGAGGAAAAGTTAGACAGGTAAGTAGAAGAGCAAATTGTGCAAGGTTTTTGAAGGATACCATGGTAATGCTCAACCCATGCATTTTGGAATACTTATTGATATACTTTGCCAGTTCTGTTCCTATAGTAGCCACTTTTTAGATGAGCTTTTGAATTTCACATTCTTCTTGGAAATTATTGTGAATAGACTCTTACGTGATACCCTTCTTTTATGAGATGATTGGTCTAAGAATACACAACTAAGTAGAGACAAAAAGAATCATTTGGGCCTCCCTGGTGGCGCAAGGGGTTAAGCACCGCACTATGAAGCAATCCTCAGCCTATGCAGCGCGAGTTCAATCCCTGGCTGGCCAGGGGGCAACCCACATGACACAGCAGACCTCTCCTGTCTCACCTACTGCTTTCCTCAGCAGTGTATTTCAGTCAGTCTGCCTGTTCTGTTCCCCTCTCTGTCTCTGGTGAATCCTCTCACCCCACGCATCTCTGGCCTGTATACCCCAACTCTTATATACATAAATAAATAAATCTTTTAAAAAGGGGGGAAAAAGAATCATACACTTCTTGTTGCTAATAGTGAAATATGTGAAATCTGATGAAGTTACATCATAAAAATATAGGAACTGAAGAAGATATTTTTCAAATAAAGAAGAATGAATCAATTTGGGCCCTGGAGAACTATCCAACAGGTAACAAGAACTTTTTGACAACCAATTAGATCTATGCCCATGAAGTTTATAAGATGGATCTAAGCCTTAATAGTGAATGTCTCCTTTGTTTTTAAGTTAATTTTCTGTTACTTTTGTTATTTGCAGCCAAGGATATCTAATGGAAACAGTCAATTACTTAGCTATATAACTGCAAATAGTGTCCTTTCTAAATCTCAGTTTACTCACAATTTTACCCTCTTTAAAAATTCTGAAAGTTAAGCAAAACAATATATGGACACACGCAAGCATAATTTCTGACCAAAAATAAAACTCAGATTATGGTGTTATTTACCAAAAGCAGTAAACGAAAGCATTCCCCTACTTTCCCTATTTATCATGTCTTCAGTCTGTGTTTAAGACTTAGGGCAAGGTTTTCTGCTTTGTATTAGGGACTTTAATATGTAAGCATTTCATGTTATCAGAGTAGAACAAGAGACTTGATTAAATACCATTACCATTTGCTATACTTTAACACTCAAAATACTAAAAATTTACTGTAAATTCCCACTACTTACAATTAATTGTGCAAACTTTTCTAATTTGCAAATTAAACTTGCTGTTTAAATGTAACTCTCATTATATTTTGTATATATTAAAAGGCAGATATGTTTTGCCGCAAGAAGCATTTTTTAGCTCTCTATCCTCAAGCATAATTGCTACTTTAAGAACAAAAATCTCATGTGATATTATTTACATATTATAATACAACCACCATAGTGCTATAATATGCATTGTAGCAATAGGTCCAAAGTTGGAAATAATAACTTTATGAATACTTCAGAGAATTCCTTTACAGTAAGTATGATTCATTGTAAAGATATTCTTTTGGGTGAGTAGGTTTTATTTACCTGGTGTGATATATTTCTAATACTTTTTCTCATGAACAATTCTCTGAAGATTTCAAGGTGTTATGTAAGAATAAAATAGATGTGCCACAATGGTGATAGAATCAAATGTACCTGAGATAATTTTAGTGACTGCAGCGCACAAAATTCACAATACAAGAGGAGTTCTAGTTGCAATAATAGTAACCCTCTTCTGTGATTTTTCTAGATATGTGAGTCACTTCAGTAGGATTAGGTAGAATGTTAGAACATTGGCATTTTTATGCATCATCTGCAACTTAGGTCATTTTATTCCATGGAAGGAATTTCACTGCAAAATGAACATTTAAAAAACTCCCCCACCATTGCCCCACTTAATTTCTCCAATCCTTTAGGACTGATTTTTGTGTTATAGTCCTTTCTCCACAATCAAAAAGTAGATTTTATTGTCAGATTTTTAATGCATAAAATATTGAATATTTTGTAGTTTGAGGATATTTTTCATCAACATCAAAATTAAAATGTAGGGCCTCCCCGGTGGCGCAGCGGTTGAGTGCTGGGCTGCGAAGCTGCCTGCAGCCTCTGCAGCACTGGTTCTATCCCCGCCGCCATTGAGGGTCCCACATGGCGCACAGATCTCTCCTGGCGCCCACTGCTCCACTCAGCAGTGTACTTCGGTCCTTCTGCCTGTTCTGCTCCCTGCTCTGTCTCTGGTGAATTTTCTCACCCTCCCATGCTTCTGACCGTACCCAGTGCTAGTATAAATAAAAAAAAATAAATAAATCTTTAACAACAACAACAAAAAAAGTTAAAATGTACATTTAAGTAATGCCAAAAAATCACAAAGATCAGTGTTGGAAAAAAATACTGTCACTTCCACCTTGGGTTGCTCTTTGTCCTTTCACTTTTCCTTTTGACAGGTGACAGTTTGAGGGTTATAGTGAGAGTGGAAGATGAAAATTAACTTCATGTTTAAGGCATAATTTAAACCACTGTTTTCCCTATTTCAAATAATAAGAAATAAACTATCTGAATGTACAGGAATATTAGCCATATAGTTAATCTTAACTTTTAAAAATAGAGAGGTACAATTTTTTTGTTGTTAAAATGTTATGTGAATTAGTCATTATTTTATAATTTAACTTAACCTGGTATTAAAATATACACTTTTTCCAAATGTATGTTATTTGCAGTATAACTATTCAAAACTTCTAGCATTTAGTATTCTATATATAATTAATATAATTATTTTATCTGTTTCATATATAAATATAAAATATACATAAAAACTGTTGCTATATTTGAAGGTTCTCTGAAATTATTTTGGTAAGAAATACAGCATCATTTATTATTTATTTATTTATTTTTAAATTTATAATTTATTTTTTTAATAGAGGCATGTTTTATTTATTTATTTGTTTGTTTGTTTTGTTTATACATGCACTGGGTACAGTCAGAAGTGTGGGAGGGTGAGAGAATTCACCAGAGCCAGAGCAGGGAGCAGAGCAGGCAGAAGGACCGAAGTACACTGCTGAGGGGAGCAGCGGGTGGCAGGAGAGGTCTGCGCGCCATGTGGGACCCTCCTCTGGTAGCCGGGGAGCAGCCGGGGATCGAACCGGCGCTGCAGAGGCCGCGGGCAGCTTCGCAACCCAGCGCTCAACCGCTGCGCCACCGGGGAGGCCCAGCATCATTTTTTTTAAATACATTATCTTGGAGCATCTATTGGCTTAACTATACATCTCCTCTTCCCCACCATTCATATGTTGAAGCCCTAACTCCCCAATTTAACTGTAGCTGGAAATAGGATTTCAGAAATTAAGGTTAAATGAGTAATTCACACTAATACAATAATGAATGATAACAATTAAGGCCAAATAACACTGTGGCCCTTATCCTATAGTACCAGTGTACTTATCTGAAGAGAAAACAGAACTGACTCCCTCTCTACGTGCATACACAAAGAGGTCACGTGAAGACACAGGAAGATAGCAGCTGTCTGCAAATGGGGATGAGAAACCTCACCAGGATTAAATTGGCCAACAACTTCACCTGGGACTTCTAGCCTCCAGAACTCTAGGAAAGTAATTATCTGTTGATTATAAATCCCCATCTATGGTAGTTTGTTATGGCAGCCTAAACGGACTAATATAGAACATAAGCAAACAAGAATAATCCAGACAGACATATAGAAATTTTTCCTACCATCCTTACATAAAGATGCAAAATCTTACAGAAAGAAATGGATGCTCACCTCTAATTAATAATTGTTCATTTGAGGGTCTCCCTGGTGGTGCAAGGGTTTAAGACACAACCTATGAAGCTGTCCATAGCCACTGCAGTACGAGTTCGATCCCCAGACAGGGAGATACCCACATGGCGCAGCAGACCTCTCCTGACTCACTCGCTGCTCACCTCAGCAGTGTATTTCAGTAGATCTGACTGTTCTGTCCCCCCACTCTGTCTCAGGTGAATCCTCTTACCTCCCCACACCTCTGGCCTGTATCCCAGTTTTTGTATGCATAAATAAATAAATCTTTAAAAAAATTGTTCATTTGAAATCTAAGTTTCATGTCTGCTTGCCTTTCTGTCTTCAACACTCATCTTTCAATTACTCTAATCAGTAATTTCCATATTTTTATAACCTACTCCTTCCATTTTAAAAAAAATTAAGAGTAAAGAGAAATATATTCATGATCTACTTTACTGACATCATGTTTGATGGAAATATAAGGTATATTGATTTGAAAAATGTGGGTGAAAATTTGAATAGATGTTCTGATGATTTTTTCTCATTTTGTGTATTACCTAGGGTATGCATATCCTATTTGAGTCTACCCTACAACAAATGAATATTTAGAGCTTACAACATGTCATATTTCTGTATAGGGAATTCAAAATACAAGAACTGATAATCAACAATTTTCCTTTGTCTTTTCTTCCAAGAACTGTCTCCTCACGACCAATTCTCAGAATTTCTGAAGTTCATATTTTTTACTTTTAGAATTGGATACAATCAGCCCAGGAAAACTTCATGCATGATGTAATGCACATTTTTTTTTTTAATAGAGGCATGCTTTTATTTATTTATTTTATTTGTTTGTTTTGTTTATACATGCACTGGGTACAGTCAGAAGCGCGGGAGGGTGAGAGAATTCACCAGAGCCAGAGTGGGGAGCAGAGCAGGCAGAAGGACAGAAGTACACCGCTGAGGGGAGCAGCGGGCAGCAGGAGAGGTCTGCATGCCATGTGGGACCCTCCTCTGGTGGCTGGGGAGCAGCCGGGGATCGAAATGGCACCGCAGAGGCCGCGGGCAGCTTCGCAACCCAGAGCTCAACTGCTGTGCCACCGGGGAGGCCCGTAATGCACAATTTTAAGTTAAGCTGTTTGGAATTAAATTCTTAAACTCTTTTTCCTTTATATAGCTAATATAGCCTATATAGGCTTATCACAGAAACAAAAATCGTCAATGAGTCAACAATCACAGAGATCAAAAAAAAAAATGAGAACTATGTGTGTGTTCCATTTAAATACTTTAATGTTTTTAAATATCTATCACAGGAAGTTTTCATGAATCTAATAATAAATTTCATTTTTTTAGTTTTATAAATAAAACACAATAATACATATTTACATTGAAAGAACACTATGTTTTTATTTTGTTCTCGGTGACCCTTTACTCACTGAATTTATGGGTGTTTACATTATTTAAGATTTAAAAAAAAATTAAAGAGCAATCACTTCATTATGCATGTTTCTTTGAAACTGAGACATGTTACCAAGTGCTGTGTATTTGAATCCCCAATCCTCAAACTTTTGTGCTGAAACAGATCATAAATCACAGTACCCCCCACTACTTTCATGAGTTTTACAGCAATGAATGATGTTATGAAGAATTTATGAGGGCAAAAATCTCCACTAACTACATAGTTATTGCCTTTTCCAAAGGAATAAATCCTAGTTACTGAGACCAGAGGTATAAAGTTCTCGACACTACAGGATTCATAACTGACTGGCACGGTCCAAGGGCCTTAATCATAAGGGGATGTTTTCTGGTTTGTAAAATGCAGCACTGGGCCAGAGAAGAAAGATTAATAGAGCTCCTTAAGTAGTCAAATCAAATACACCTCAACTCCCGTGCGCAATTCTAGGAATATTATTTGGACTTTCTGCTCATTGATAATGGATTTGGCTTTTTACATGATCTCTCTTTTCCTTAGAATTGAACTTCCCTGTTAATTTGCAGTCAACATGTTAGTTATTATTAAGTCCTGTAAAAATTATATTAAAACATCTGTTTTCATATTCATAAAGGCATTTTTTGATTAGTTCACATATATTCAAAGAGGGAGGACAGTTCTCGTTCCCTGCTATCTAGCCAAGTTGGGTAAATTCATACGATTATGTAGTTTCATGTTCAAGTTTTGTTGAAGTCCTTTGAGTCTACAGTAATTAAGACATAGGCCTTGCTACGTAAATACACAGAGTATATAATTGCACAATATAAACAAACAATTTATTCAGCTGAATTAACTTATGCTGAGAATGATAAGAGTTTAAGTGTAGTTTCCAGCTAGGTCAGTTTTAATTTTATTTAGCCACATGCTGAAAAGATTCACAAGATTTTTATTCATTCAACACATCTTTTGAATTTCATAAATATTGATGTAATGCAGGGCATTGACTTCATTTTTTCATAAAATGCAATAATAATCTTAGACATAATTAAGTTGAAAATGTATTGGAAATTTTTTTTTAAAACATTTCAAAATGACTATTCACATGTATTTAAATAAATATTTATCTCCTTTCCACCATCTCTTTTGGTAATTCAGAACCCCCCTTTCCACTGATAAATGTTTGCATCTGTTTACAGGCCACAATAAATTAACCATGCATATTCTACCATACACATAAAAACAATACATTTTTACTCTGATAAAATAGTTGGTATACAAATGATAGTGTATCATACTAAATGTTCTGAATCTTGCCTTTCTAATTTGCAATTTTAATTATATCTTAGACATTATTCTTAAGAGGCAATCACAGATGGCACATTTTTAATGACTACTGGTACTATGGTTAATAAATATTATTACTAAAATCTTTTGACAGTTTACCTTTAGATCATTACCACTGTTTTGCAAGTATGAGAATGATGCCATTTATACATACTTATTTCATGAATGTGAAAGCATACCAGAATGTAGGTCAAAGAGAATGCTATAATTTTGAATTTTTTAGGCATTGCCAAATTGTATCCCATTATTTGATTTCACTTATAGATTGCTTGTGTAGGAGCCAATTTTTCCTGTACTATATCAACACTTTTTCCTGTACTATATCAATTTATTTGAGATTTATTTATTCAAAGTGGAATTACTTCAAACCATCTCAGTTTTTCTGAATCCATACTACTATAGTTCTAAACCATAGGCATATACAGTACATTCTAAGTCTGTAGATCTTAAACTATTAGTAGGATAAATTTCAGATTTTAACATCTAATTTTTATATTCTATTTCATAACCTAGCCTTCATTCACCTGTATTTCAGAACAGTGATATTTTTGGCCAGTATTTATAGAAATATAGTTATATAGTCTCAAAACTACACAAAATATTAAAAGATTGCATGTGTAAATAGCTTTGATTTACAATACAAATGGAATTAATTGAACATTAACATCAGAATCAAATTTGTAGATATTGGAAAAGTATTATAGGTGTTAAAAAACATGATGAACTATCTTGACTATTGCTTATGCTAAGTTTCACATGTTAAAGCAGTGCTTGATTCAGTTTAAATAATTATTTCTATTGTCAGAATGTTTTGAGCATCTTTATAGTGTATTTTATTTTGGTTTTGTATTTGACCAATTTTACAATAAACCCTATCTCATGCCAAAATTTTTTGAAGAAAGTTATGGCAAATGAAGGAAAGTGAATAAATGCAATATACTAAAAATAAGATACTATGCATAAAAAGTGGTTGCTCAATGACAATATTATTACTTGTTTAGTGATTGAGAAACACAGTTTAAAGTGCTTTATAAAAACTAACATGATTGTAGGTTGTTGCTTATTTGCAAATATTATTAGTTGTTTGGGAATTTGGAGTTTAAATGTAGCTTATTATAACTCATTCCAATTGGGAAGAATTCATTAACTTCTCAGAAACATATACTACATGTAAGTAATAAATGCATTCATATGTACAAAAGATATAAGTGATTACTGCTTTTTTTTTGTTTTGAGAATATTTTTTACTTTGAAAATAATATATAGAAAAAGAACTTAAAAATAATATATGCAGACTAATAAAAATTACAAAAAATAAGTATTATTAATCAAACATCAGTGTGCACAATATCAGTGCCTTTCTATATGAACCTTTTTGATTACCATCTCCTTTTTTTAAATCAAAAGTCATCATTGTCCTAACATGCATAATTCATAATTTCTTCCTTTTTTGTCCCATTACCATTTATTACTGCTTTTAAAGTCAAACTCAGAGACTACCGGAGGTGGTTCCATTGCATCCAACAATTGTTCTTAACACACAGAACAAATAATTTGGTCTTAGTGAATATCAGCTGGATAAACCTTCAGATATATTATAAAATTTGCCCACATTTTCCTAAATATCTTGAAAGCAAACTAGCTATTTATGTCACTGGCATTGACACTAATAGTGTATGTGACAGCACTCTCTGTGATTTCATTGCAGAACCACTAGGTGATTTGTGAGAAGTTTTTTTTTTTCCTTTTTACTCCAATTATTATATTTAAAAATTTATTTTGATTTTCATAAATATGTATCTTTAATTAAGATAACATTGGCTTACATTGTTGTTGGTATTATGGAAGTACAGGTCCCCTCCCTCAGATATCACCACCATCCTGCACCCATCACCAAATCATCCATGCTCCACCACGTAGTCTACCATAGCCCACTGCACTATGGAGAGTGCATTGCAGAAAATTACCTATGACAAGAGCTATGAAGGTTATAAATTGGATATAGCTTTTCTCCTTAAATAATAGGTGCATGTATGCATCTGAACAAATCATCTGTTTATCAAGATGATTTAGTAAATTCTAACTGGGTAAAATGAGATAAACTATCACAATGATTTTACAACAGGCTTTTTAGAATATTTTATTTCATATACTCTTATAATTTTAAAAGGATTCTTTATAACCCTCAAAAATAAATCATTATAATATCGAATAGCAAATCATTATATTCTCAAAGAATCTGGGCATTCTCAATAATCCAAGAATTCAATTGTGTTGTGATATTGAATAGGGCAAAATGTAGATATTAGATTATATTTTAGAGCATTATTGTTTATGAAATATTTCACTTTCAATTTCAATACATGTAAATATGTATTTGAAGAAAAATCTCCTGAGTTGAGGAGTTAGGAATATTTTGGAGATGCTAGGACATATAATAACCAATTTTTGTATTAAAAATATTGCCTAAAACAATGAGACATTTGTGACATTCACACATACCTTTATTTTTAATTTGTCCTCAACTTTCAATTCTCTCAAAAGGGAATTCTGACTGTGGTTTGAAATCTAAATAGTGACCTACATGAAGATAATTATGGAAGTACTAATATTCTGCTTCACAATATAAATATTATACAGTGAAGAACAGACATAATGACAGTATACCATTATGCTTTGTTTCTGCTTGTATTTTTATAGACTATTTTTCAATTACAGAGCTTAAAGGAAAACTACAGTATAGATCAAGGTTATATTAGCAGATATTGAATCACTTCTTATTGAAACATGGTATATAATGTGAATGAAGTAACATTAGTGTCTCAGCTCATGAACTGTATATTTTCTTTATGTTCAACAAGTGGGAAATGTGCTATTTTTTTTTTAATTCTAAGTTTTTGCTTAAGGGAAAAACATAGATTTTTTTTCATTTTTCTTTTCAGCAAAACATCAATAATTGATATCTTTGTACTAAAGTTCAAACTTGTTTCCTCCAGATATAGATCTCTTAGCACATGATTTCTTTGCATTTTGGGTTTGAATAGTATTTGGAATAATTATGATCTTATAAGTCAGTAAATAATATTTTTAAGATATTGAGTACTGATCAATTTTAAATACAGCTTTATCTTTACTAATAAACTCAAACTTTGTGAAGGAAGATTCATCTCAAGGTGAAAGGTTGCTTAGATATATTTTACCTATTTTGTAAACTTTAAATGTTTTTACAGAAATATATTCAGAACTGTGAAATACAAAAGAATATTGTTTTATATTGTTGCTTTATATTTAAATGGAAAACAACATCAATCATTTATTGGCAGGAACAAAGGATCAACATAATATATGCACATATTTGAATTGTAATGAAAGTGATCTTAAAAGGCAATTTTCTGTTTTCTGTTGAATTTAACAATGTGAATTTTGTAGTTAATTTTATATGTGGAAAAATAAAAGTTTCATAATATGAAATGTAGCATCTCTTAATAAGGAGTCACTAAGTATAATTCTCCTCAGTAACAAATATCAGAGCACATCATCAAATTACAAAATATTTTTCTACAAATTTACTTAGACTATTTAAATAATAAATTTCCTTATAAAATGAAAGTTTATTGATATTTATAGCATAAATTACAATCACAGAAAATTTACAACTTTATAAACTTAAATTTGGCCAAACATCTTAAGCAATTACAAAATGTGTTATTTTTTATTCAAAATTTAACATATAGTTATATCACATTAAATTTAGACAAATGTGATATAATAGGGGTAAATAAAGTTCATATCCACTCATTATGAAATTATTGATTAATGTTATTTTGGAAATAGCCATACAGATTAGAATTCAGTTTTATATAATTTTTGAAAATAAGAAATTCAGAGGCTTAAAATGATTCATTAGGATATTATACTTAAAAATTATTTTGCTTCAAAATAATACTTGAACATGTTTGAGAATATTTCTGTTTATAAGAGTGAGTGGATTCAGGTTATATTTACAATGGCTAATTTTAATATTCATGTTTAAATATAGATTACTTCTAATTTGCTTTCATATTTCTAATTTTAGCAGTGAAATAAAAGCCAGGATATTTTTTATTCTTAGATGTGAGAGGCAGCGAGTCATCTATGTGCTAACTTTCAGATACTTCTAATGAAATTCCAACAGAATTATATATTTTAATGTGCTTCTAAATAAATTTTATATCCTTAAGATCAATTTATTGTTCTGGGCCTCCCCGGTGGCGCAGCAGTTGAGCGCTGGGTTGCGAAGCTGCCCTCAGCCTCTGCTGAGCCGGTTTGATCCCCGGCTGCTCCCCGGCCACCAGAGGAGGGTCCCACATGGCTGCTCCCCGGCCACCAGAGGAGGGTCCCACATGGCGCGCAGACCTCTCCTGCTGCCCGCTGCTCCCCTCAGCAGTGTACTTTGGTCCTTCTGCCTGCTCTGCTCCCCGCTCTGGCTCTAGCGAATTCTCTCACCCTCCCGCGCTTCTGACTGTACCCAGTGCTTGTATAAATAAATAAATAAATAAATAAATAAATAAATAAATAAATAAATAAATAAAATAAATCTTTAAAAAAATTTATTGTTCTAAAGCACATTCTCTTAAGATAGAACTGTGGAAAAGTCATTAATTACATTTTCTAAAGGAGGTACAGTAAACAATCAACTACTACAAAATTTTATCATAGTTTTACATTTAAACTATTGTTTTAACAACAAAAAAATTGAAAACACACATTTCGATTTCAAAAACAAACGCCTTATATTTCTGTATGTGACTTTCGTCTTTTCATGGTTTGTGAATAAAAATAAAATAAATGAGCATGAAGAAATTTTTTTCTTTCTTGCCTCACTTTCAAATCAGGGTTTACTTTACATTTTTACTGTGCATTAACTAAAGTAATTGACAGTGTGGCTTAGATATAAGCTATGGCCCTTTGAGGTTCAAATTACACTCTGTGTTGCATTTAAGGAGACATCATTTAACACCAACCACTAATTGAAAAGGAATCTGATCTTTATTTACTTTCCTCAAAGCACATTAATGTGGATTTATTTTACATTCAAAGAAGCATCTTCAGATTGTCCTTTCTCTAATTCTTAAATCTGACTCTTCTCTAATATCAACCTATTCACATATCACGTCCTGATCCGTTCCTGATATTTTACTTCATGTAACATTTGACTTTTTAAGGTTTATTTACTTGGCTTAGAATTTTTGGTCTTGTTTACATCTCATTTGTTCAGGTTTTCTTTTCCTCTCTTCTTTTTTTTTTACTGTGATTGTATAATAAGGTAAAAGATAAAATAAAAGATTCTTCTTTTGTGATCAGTAGGTGGCAGGCAGAATTATTTTCTATATTAAATCATCTTTTTTCAGCTTCCCAAGGGATAGAACATATTAAAAGTATTTACCTGTTTGGAGAGCAATATTTAATTCCACCGATTTTAATTTTCAATGATGGCTCCTAAAATTTGAGATGTGTTCCACGTATTCGATATTACCCTATATTTGCCTCATATACACTTCTTTTATACTTTAAGCAACAATCCTTTCTACTCTGACACCAAAACTATTGCTGTAAAATTTTCAATTTCCTCTCAGTCTGAATGACAAGAGATATCATGATTAAGTACAATCACATTTGAATTTTGATAGAAAATAATGCCTTAATGAAAATAAATCAATGCAGAGAATTCAAATTCTAGACACTAGGGCAGCTATGGTAGATATTTCCTGAGTAAGAAGCTTTGATTCTGGTTGAATTTGTAGAAGTAAACATTGGCTAATTGTGCTTAACTAAATATCTGTCAAAAATGGAAACAGTTTAATAGAAATACCACAAAAAATTATCAGAGCCATTGTATGTATTGATAGGTCTACTATGCTTCCACAGATTACCTACAGTGTTTTAAACCCAGTGATAGACCTGATCATTTGTACACAATTTTTTTTTTTCAAAACCACTGTTTTTGACTATACCGTAACTGCCATAGCTAATTTTTTACTATCTCAATATCACTCTTTCTAGATTACAAGAAAATAAAATAGCCATAGTTAATTATGAAAACATTAATTCATTCTGCTTGAAGAAATTTTACTGCTATTGCTAGTGAAGAACAGAAAGGGGTCATCAATTATAATTGCAGTTGTTAGAAAATCAAAAGATTTCCATTTAAGATGAGTCATTTTTTTGTTTGTTTTTTATTTGTTTGTTTTTTTTAAATTCACTCTCTGGTTTACAGATACATTAATGATAGATATAAGATAAAGCCAGAAAGCAAGATAGTGCAAAACCCAACTTCTATGGATCACAAAAGGAAAAGTGCATCTAACATTTTCTTAGAAAGCAAGAAAACTAATGGTCAGTGATGATAATTTCCACATGCTTGACCCAAAGTATTCTATGAAGTCATGTTTACATGAAGGATAATGGTATCTTATTTCTAGTCTATATTTATAAATGAACAAGACCCAACCTTACTTCTGGTGTCAGACAGAAATGCAAATCCTATTACCCTATTATAATTCAGAGCACAAATTCATAACTTATTGCTATTTATTTTATGGAAGGAAAAATGTTAAATGTTACTATTGTATATTTATCTTGAATCTTGTATTTTACTGAATATTCTTCTAACTTTAGCTAGGTTATCTTGTTTTTTTTTTTTATGATCATGTAATAATCCTCCAAATAATGACAGTTTGTGTGTTCTTCCATTCTAAGATTCACCACTCAACTTTGTTGGCTTTTTGCACGAGATACAGTATTAATTTAAATGCATATCCTTATCTGATTTAGTATTAAATTGGAAAACTTCTAATGGTTTTCACCATCTTAATGTAAACCTTCCAGAAGCTATTCATTTTCATATTAGGGAATTTTTTCTTTGTATTAGTAAGAATCAGGAACGGGTACCATTCTCAGCAAATGATCTCTTTCTCTAAGAAGTTGCCTGTTCCATATCCCTCTTTAGAGAAATTGAGGAATGGGGTCTGAGAAGCACATACTCATTCCCCTAGTAAGGTAATACCCAGTATGGCAAATATCATTTCTACATATTACTCAATGCCCAAATATTGGTTTTATAGGTACATTCAGTTGCAAGGGTATCTGGGGATAAACACTCTGCCTTGGGAAGACGATGTCCCACTTACATACTTTTCCTAGATAAGAAAGAGGAACCAGATAGCCAAGGACAATTAGTTCTTCAAGATAAATCATATGTATTATTCCTTTTATATGTTAAAATACTAAAAAATGTGTTAAGCATTTTTAAATATTAAAGCACCCTCACATTTTGAAGATAAATTTACACTTGCTCATGAAGAGCTCATTTAACAATATTGTTGGATTCTAACTGTAAGTGCTTTATTTATTTGCCTCTGTGTTTATTAAAAATACAATTTAATTAATGTAGAAAATAATAATAGTTTACATTTATATGGCACTTTGCAGTTTTAAAAATCATTTCATATATCAATCTTACTTGAGAATAGGTAGTAATGAGAAACTAATGGACAAAAAGACAGTAAATATTAAGCAATTATATGAACAGAAAATATTTGCAGATAGAACACCACAGATTTTTGTTGCTGTTGTTTAAATTCCAGAGGGTCATCAGTGAAACTAAAGCAAAGATCGTGGGAGAGAGAGATGAGGATGCTGTCACCCTCCAAGATGCACAGGGAACAATGAGACTCCCATGATTGGAAATTGTCTAGGAATCTGCTGTTGTTTATACATTATTTTAATGCAGAGTTTAAGCCACCTGGTTTGAATTTACAGCAAAGTAATTCCTGCTTGCTAAAAAAAAAAAACAAACAAAAAATAAAACAAACAAAATTCTCCCGTGTAAAATACGTTCTCCCTGTAACAGGAATCAAGAAATATTCTTTGTGGGCCTCCTTGGTTGCTCAAGGGATTGGGACGCAACCTATGAGGCTATCCACAGCTGCTGCAGCATCAGTTAGATCCCCCGGCAGGGAGCTACCCATATGGCACAGTAGACCTGACTCACCTGCTGCTCCCCTCAGCAGTATATTTTAGTCAGTCTGCATGTTCTGTTCCCTATTCAGTCTCTGGTGAATTCTCTTATTCCCGCACACCTCTGGCCTGTACTCTAGTTCTTGTATGCATAAATAAATAAATCATAAAAAAATAAAGAAATATTCTTTGAAGAGAAGTCAAAGCAAAGAGTATTGTTTTCAAACAAACTGTTTAAAATAATTCTTATCTCCTTTTTTTTAAATTCTTATCTCCTTTTCCATGCATTTTAGTTCATTTCACAAAATTATCTCTCTTTGTTCAGTCTACTATAAAAAAATCAGGTTTTTCTATTTCTTTAGTCTTCATTTACTTATGGGTGCTTTCATGTTACATGAGATAGTAAATAAATATGTACAGTTTTCTCATTTATTCTGTTTTATATCTATTCAATGCTCTGACCCAGACAAAAACTCTGACAGGGTAGAGATAAAACTTTGCCTCTCTGACTATAGGTAATTAGTTACAACTTTACACTTAAGAAATAGAAGGAAACTGTTCTTAAGTACATACAGAACATTTAAAAACATCTACAGTGTATAAGTCCACAAAGGATGACTAAACAATTTCAACTTTTACTGTGATTCAGTGCACAGTTTCTGGCCACAGGGAAATTAAACCAGAAATGAAAAATAAAAAAAAAGAGAATAAAATAAAACCAATATACTTAAAAACTTTTTAAATGCAGTCCTGGTAACACATGGTTTAAGAGCAATCATTTCAGAAATTATAATGTGTTTAGATCCAAACCACAATAAAATATCTATATATTGAATAAGGTAGGCTGCAGCTAAATTATTTCATAGAGAGTACACTCAATAGTATACTAATTTGGGGAAAATGATAAATCATAAACAAGAAAAATACATTAGTACATATTTGTGATATAAATCTTAAGAAAACTACATAATTTTACATCTTAAGAATGTGATATACTACAGGAGAAGATAGTAGGAAGTGGGATAAACAAATCGGAACAGTCAATAAACTTATAAAAAGTTGCACACTCTCACATGTACTTAAGCAAAGAAGCATAATGGAGAAAAGCAAGCTGGATTTATCAAGTGAGGGATAATAGTGTAAAGGCTGTCTTTACTATTCATTTAAACAATGAAATTGAGATATTTTTAATACAGCTGGGGTAGAGGTACAGATTGTCCAAAGCATTTTTGAAGAGCAATTTGGAAATATATAAATTTTAACTTATGAAATCTACTTTGTTTATGTGATCCAGTGGCAGAGATCACTTCAGTCATTAATAGAAAAGGAATTTACTTGGTATTTTGGTAGAGTTTCTTGTAAGTAGCTATGTTCTCTTTCAATTTGTACTGGAAAAGCCCAGTTGAATCCACAGGAGTATACTCTGGAAAGCAAAAGAATATAGTCAAAAATACCAGCTTTCTGATAGTAAAGGCCATGGGTTAGTAGAATTATATTGAATAACTATCTCAAATTTTTAAAGAACCAAACAAATACATTTTCATTTCAAGAAAAAGAGGATTATATGAAAATGAGACTAAATATAACATATGTAATTTAAGTTCAATAAATAACTATTCTGTAAATTGTACAGTCTTATAATGCATAGATTTCATACTAATTAGGAACTGATACTGCATTTCTTGAAAAATTCCTAATATATGAAAATTTTTTATGAGGTGACATTGGTTTACAGTGTATATGATTTAGGGGAAAGGTTTTCTACCTCAGATGCATGTCGCCATACCACACCCACCATCAAAATGCCCATAGTCCTGACTTTGGCCCCAAGCATACATCTCGGTTAATGATTCTACCTTTAAAGCCATGTCAATATCTCCATTCATAGGCATCTTCAGTTTGAGGTTGCTTTGATATAAATCTTCACATGTTTGGTTATGTAACACAGCAATCACTATTTAGTTATATAATACAGTTATCACTATTTAGTCATGCTATCTGTGTACTTCTTTATAATTTTTCAGTCCATTTCCCTGGATTATTTTATGTTGCTTTTTGTCAGATCTTTAGAGCAAGACAGCACAAACAAGTCACTAAAGTTCTGGGCTGTGGTAGTTTTCCAATTTTGGATAAACAATTCAGTCAATTCAAGTTCATTGCAGAAAGGGAAGATATTGATTCATAAAAGTTTTAGTGCCTCACATTGGTATGATTTCCAGATGTTTTAATTACATATTGCTCTGCATTTCTTGACAACGAATGCATTAAAGTGAACAGAAAAGTTACAGCCAGCTGGTTTTCTGTCAGGTCTAATAAGTTACATTCTTCGTATTTCCAGCTATTTACTTTTATAGCTATCAGGCCTCAATATCTCCAAAATTGGGAAAGATAGTCAATAACATACTGCACTGTAAACTTTAGGTAGTGATGTATATTTTATCAGACTATTCATTTATTTTTGATGATTAATGGATCAATTTTAACAGGAATAGTTTCATTATATATTTGTTGTTTGGAAACTACTGATATCATGAAATAGTGAATTATTTGCTTACTTATACAGTCACATTTTAATGCTTTAATATTTTCATTATACTTGTGTTCTCTTATTTGCTTTCATTTGATTTTATATATTATTGAGACATGACTTCCTCTTTTCCTCAAAATTTTACTGTCTATATTATCTACTAATTACCCTACACATTTTCTTTTTTAATGTGATTGGAAATATTGATTATAACACAGTATTTATTTCTTGCTTGCTATTTCTAAATACAAGTATATCTATAACAGATCTGAAAATTACAGATGTAGAGGATACCTAGATTAACTTTAAAATGCCAGAGAGAGAAATCAAGAATGAAGAAGGCAATTAAGACTCTGCTCTTTTATTTGTTTGTTTATTTATTTATTTTGTGTAGAGAACTGGTGTGGAGGGGCCAGAGGTGGAGGGGTTGAGAGGATTCACCAGAGACAGTGGGGAGCAGAACAGGTGGATTTACTGAAATATACTGCCAAGGGGAGGAGCTGGTGGAAAAGGAAATGTTTGTTGCACCATAAGTGGGTTAGGATGGAATTCAGGCCATACTGATGATAATGCTGAGACTTAACCCATCAGCCATAAGGGAGGTCTGAGTCTGCTCTTAAAGAACATTTGAATCTTGCTATTAAACTAAAAGGAAAATGTCAGAAATTTATTTTTTATTAGTTTCTATGAGGTAACTGATTTACATAGAACCAAGAAATAAAAATCACACAACAATAATTCAAGACCAATCATTCCATTTCCCAAGTAAGCTAGATCTAAAAAGCTGGGCATTTTCATGTACCTGTGCAAAAGTATTGAGAGATCCCTGAATCAGTTTACAGGTACTTAGAAGAGTAAATAACCATAATTTCTGTAATTGTCAAGTAAGATGTAGAAATGAGATTTATTGTTTTGCTAGTGCTTTTGAAATATTGTTTCCACAGATTGCAGAATATAAAGCAGTTTGGTTCATTTAGAGTTTTTGTTGATTTTTGTTGTTTTGTTTTAGAATTATTTCTGTCCCTTTATAAATTTTCCTATTCAAAATATGAATTAACTTTAATATCTTAGAATATATAAATATTATATAAAAGTCATTTTACATCTTGATATTTCTATTAGTTATCTATAAATATTTCCACAATATTATTCTAGTTTTCAAATAATGTTTGATGTTTAATCTGATATTTAGCAGTCATCTTTATTAGTAGTGTAGCTGTAATTAACACATTTTCTGGATATTATATTTTTTGAAGACTCAAGATGTAAATTTTTAGTTAGTCTTCAGGGAGTGTTCTCCACTGTCATAGAATCCATTTTTTATTCATTAGTATTAATTTGTGTATATGAGATTGAAAACATTTCTGTTTAAATATAAATAAAAGATAGATGCTACTTAAGTAAAAATATCTTATCCACTGAATAAAGAACAATTCAATTTACACATATAATACAAATATAGGAAGTTACTAAATGAAATTCTTTAGACAGATATTATGTTTGATCAAAGATGTTCCCAGTTAATCTAAATCAGATGCCAAATGATTTTCACATAAAGAATTGAACATATTTACTCTTATTGGCAGTTACATGAATGTCAGTGAATAAAAAGGTGTATTGATTCATTAATGTTGCATAATTCTTATTCATTCTATTTATTTGATGATGAAATGAATTATTTTTATAATTTTAATTATATTAACACCTGGATAGAATTAAAGAGATAAACAGTTATTTTATAAATTATAATAAGATTGGATTTTGTATATTAATAACAAGATAAGTAATTATGACAAGATGGATAAGGGAGATAACATAATGACACAAAGAGGATAAGGATTGCGTAGTATATCATGGTTGCACTTCATAGGACAGAATCTAGTCTTCTACTTTTCTTTTCTTTTTTTTTAATAGAGGCATGTTTTTATTTATTTATTATTTGTTTGTTTGTTTGTTTTGTTTATACATGCACTGGGTACAGTCAGAAGCGCGGGCGGGTGAGAGAATTCACCAGAGCCAGAGCGGGGAGCAGAGCAAGCAGAAGGACCGAAGTACACTGCTGAGGGGAGCAGCGGGCGGCAGGAGAGGTCTGCGCGCCATGTGGGACCCTCCTCTGGTGGCTGGGGAGCAGCCGGGGATCGAACCGGCGCCGCAGAGGCTGCGGGCAGCTTCGCAACCCAGCGCTCAACCACTGCGCCACCGGGGAGGCCCCAAGTCTACTTTTCTATGAAAAGAATGAACCTGAAAGTGGTCTTATAATGAGTAAAAATCTTGTGTTCTGACATGCTAAAAAGTCTATGTTAAGGGCCTCCCCTGGTGGTGCAGGTGGTTGAGCGCCATGCTGTGAAGCTGTCTGCAGCCTCTGCAGCGCCAGTTTGACATGGCACTGCAGACCTCTCCTGTTGCGCCCGCTGCTTCCTTCACCAGTGTATTTTGTCAGTCTGCCAGTTCTGTTCCCTGTCTGGCTCTGGTGAATTCGCTCACCCTCCTGTGCCTCTGACTGTACCCCAGTTCTTATATAAATAAATAAATCTTAAAAAAAAGTCTATGTTAACATATCACCTGTTTTTACAAAGTTGTAGATCAAAGCAGATGCCTAAAACACAGGATCTACAGTTGTTCTATGGGATATCTCCTGCTTTGGATAGAACACCACTGGTTCCAAGAGAAATTCAGTTTGAATGCAGGCTTTTGTAGGGATTTCAATCAAAAAACACTATTCATAGTAGCTCATTGTCATGCAAAACAGAAAGGTTCACTAGGCTATTTTAGACAATATCACTTATTCCTCAAAGATGAAAGGCATCATATAAAAAACAGAGTAAACAGAAAAATGAGAATTTTATAAGAAAATTTGAGTGCAAATCTGATCAATTACATTAATGATTTAATGTTTGATTTATCTTAAATTGTCTTTAGAATAAAATTATAGATGGGGCCTTCCTGGTGGCCCAAGGGGTTAAGATGCAACATATGAAGCTATCTGCAGCCTGTGTAGCACGAGTTCGATCCACGGCCAACCAGGGAGGTCATGACCCACATGGTGCAGCAGGCCTCTCCTGACTCACTGCTCCCCTCAGCAGTGTATTACAGTAGATCTACCTGTTCTGTTTCCCACTCTGTCTCTGGTGAATCCTCTCATCCCCATACCTCTGGCTGGTAACCCAGTTCTTGTATGCATAGATAAATAAACCTTTAAAAATATAAAAAATAAAATAAAATAAATTATAGATGTTTTCTTGCTATTACATACAATGTGTCTTATAAATGTTCTACATTGGCAATGTATTGTTTTAATTGGCTTAGTTTTTAAACGTAATCAATTGTATTATTTAAAAAATATTTATTTTTTAATTACTATTTTTTTTTAAGATTTATTTATATAAGCACTAGGTACAGTCAGAAGCACAGGAGGGTGAGCGAATTCACCAGAGCTAGACTGGAAACAGAACAGGCAGACTGACAAAATACACTGGTGAGGGGAGCAGCGGGCACAACAGGAGAGGTCTGCAGTGCCATGTGGGACCCTCGCCCAGCAGGCAGAGGATCAAAATGGCACTGCAGAGGCTGTGGGCAGCTTTGCAGCCCACTGCTCAACTGCTGCACCACCAGGGGAGGCCCTAAAAAATATTTTTAAATGAGTTTTCTTTCCCAATAATTTTAACATATAAACTCTATATAAAAACATACAATGTATAATTTGCCTTTTTCATTGTATGTTTTCAGATTATAGGTGGAGTTTGTGTATTAAAATTATTGGCAAAGAAGGATGTAGTAAAATCTAAGTTCTCTAATTCTACTTACAGATTATGATGATACTGTTTACAATGTACTACAATTCATCTCAGCTCCAAATTCACCCTTCATCGCCTTATCTGCACTAATAAAGTTATTTTTTTAAAGATTTATTAATTTATTTATAGAAGCACTGGGTACAGTCAGAAGCGTGAGAGGGTGAGAGAATTCACCAGAGCCAGAGCCGGGAGCAGAGCAGGCAGAAGGACCGAGGTACACTGCTGAGGGGAGCAGCGGGCGGCAGGAGAGGTTTGCACGCCATGTGGGACCCGCCTCCTGTGGCCGGGGAGCAGCTGGGGATTGAACCAGAGCCGCGGAGGCTTTGGGCAGCTTCACAACCCAGCGCTCAACCGCTGCGCCACCGGGGAGGCCCAGCACTAATAAAGTTAGATACTGTTAGTGTTTCTCTTTTTTCATATGGCATATGTTGTCATATGTGAGCAGAAGGATGACCAGAGCTCTTGAAAAAGAAGGTATTTCTCTTCTGGATTCAGTGCTCTCTTCCTGACATGCTTCTGCAATGTGCAATTTTTTGTAAACTAGACTCTTGCAGTATAGGTTGCTTCTTTAGTATCAGGCTGCACATATAACTTCTGCTGCAATGAGTAGCTTCTCTTCTCCAGCATCCAACTTCTAGAGAATGGGCATAATTCTAGCAAATTCTGGTAATAAGGTACCTCAGCAGCTTTTCCAGATCCAGTAAGTCACAGCTTCACTCTCATCAATGATAACTGGATCTTAGATCTAAAAAAAGATCCTCTTTCTTGGGGTGCTTTATCTCAGTTTGATAAGCATGGCAACTCTTTGCACTTGCCATTCTTATTAGAATTGTCTATTACTATTAGCCAATTCCACATTGTTAATATTTTCAATAATTAATAATTACTTATATTAACTTTCCCCATTCAATTTATTAATTAGTTTCTTCTGATTGAAACATGACTGATACTGAAATAGTATCAGAAGGAATATAGAAGACAGTTCCTCAATGTCAGGATTTGGGGATTGACTTTTAACTAAAACCATGAGACTAGTCATTCTTTATCTGAAAATTCCCTGAACTTGCCCTGGATTAGATTATAGTTTAAAGAATGTTAATTTTCTAGCTCTCCATATATCTTCTTTCCCTGTTTAGCCTTTAGTTTATTATGGAGACAAATCTCACCTGGCACCAGGAAGGAAGTACACATCATGATGCAGGAAAGGAGAACTTAAACAGCAAAAAGCTTTGCAAACATATATCAGTAGAAAACTGGTACACATGGGTGAGAGCAAAATCTAAGACTAAAACAGAGACATATTTAAAATCAGATTGGGCTGTGTTTATTTAGATGAATGCAACTACTTTAGTTCTTGCACCTAGAAAAGGCTCAAACATCTAGCAATACCTCTAATTGTTTAGTAGGTTAAATAAAGCTTGACTTAGTGATGGCCTACATTTAATAGACTGAGATGCCAACTCTTCTATAGTCTTTTAATGAGGTGGAATCAATAGGTTTGGGAATACAGGATATACATATTTTCCTTTATTGAACTGGATTTATCATATGTAACCTTGATGCCAACTACCCAATTTTATTCCAGAAGGAAACTCAGAAAATGCTCTCTTTGTTGTTATTATTGAAGGAAAAAAACTATCTTAAAAAAAGCTATCTGGTTAAAAAAGCTATCTGTTTGTCTTCCTCTGTGGTCCAGATGTGAACACAGGCAGTATTACAACGGAGATGGGATTCCTGCTTTCAGTGGATGTAAGGGGACTGTAGAATATCAAATTTCAAATAACAGCACACAATGTCAAAGACAACATGGATACATCTATCATAAAGTGCAGGAAAAAAAAAAAAAAACAGAAATCAGAAGTACTCCTAAAATGTTCTCAAATGTATGACTCAAATGTATCAAATTAAAAATATATATTCTAAAAGGCAAAACAGAAAATACAATTTGAGCCACACACACACACACACACACACACACACATCCTATAAGTAAAGTGAAATATCCACTCCCATGTGTGTTTATGTGTGTGGAGTTATCCCAAAAAATATTTTATAGAAAGAATTCCCAGTCATTTAAAGATAAAGCGCTTAAAACATTTTGAATTTGATTAGAAAAATAACTAAAGACATGTTCATATATATTTGGATATAGTGACATTCTTATATGGGTTTCAGTACATGCATTACAACTTGCATGGGATTACATGATGTAACCCCATGGCTTTGAGATAGCTCCATATCCCTTAAATTCTTCCCTATTATTCAAATTACAGTAAGACAATCCAGAAAGATGTACCTTCCCATTCACATCCAAGAGAGTATAAGACTGGAGTATATATCATGATTATAACATAATACAGTTGTTAATATAGAGTTTGAGGATTCCTTACTTGCACTCAAATAGGGAAAATTATTTTAACTAGAAGGTATAAGTCTAAACGTAATACACTCACATTTTGTTTGAATGGAAAGTAAAAAACAAACAAAAAACAAACAACAAAAAAAAGCAATAAGTGAACATACTACTCATTATCCCAGATTACCCCAGGCAAGCTCTCTTATTTCCTTTATTTGTTTTTAAGACTTATAGGTGGATAAAGAACAGTAGCAAAAACAGGAAAATTTTCCTCTAGCAAAATATATTTATAGTAGGATATGAGAGGTGCATCGTAAAATCCAACTCTCCTTGTCATAATATACAAATCGAGATTAAAGGAGCTGTCTTGTTTGGTAAATTGTGGTAGGTTTTGCCATTATAATTTTCTTTCTATCACAATTTTTAAAAATTGTCTTTACTATTGCACAAGTGAATAGAAGAGCAATATAGATCTCACCACTTTTATAGCTTTGGGACACAGACTGGTTAACTTAAAACCTACATAGGCAGAACAATGGGTCACTAATCACTGTTACCTTTATCCTTGTTACCCTATATCCTTGCCAGTACAGAAACAGTATTTCAGAGGTGACAATTCTTATTTACTATTTATTTACAAGATCTTCAAATACAAGGTCTACAGTTGATTTACACCTTCCTCTACCTTATACATACAAATTTACCATTCTGAGTCAGTTAAGATATATTACCTCTGTGAACGAGTCTAAGAAAATCCTTATTTTTCCATAATGTGATCCCTAGACTAAATATTATTATTCTGTCAGACTTCCTTATTCTATATCCCTACCTTTGTTATAGTAATAAATAGGATATTCATGACTTCCCAATCCACTGCTGCTATATTCTTGAAACTCCATTGTTTAATGTTCTATCTTTCTTTTCTTCATTATCCTAAATTACGTGACTCATCAATGTCCATTTCTTTAATAAAGTGGCCATTGCATTTTTCAGAGAAACTATCTTCCTGTTTTCTTTAGTATATTCGATTACCCACTTATTCAAGCAGACTGCTTGCCAAGGGGCATACTCCTATGGTTTAATAATTTTTTTAATTTATTCTTTTTAGAGGAAATTCATGAAATATTTCAGCAGCTATCATTCCCTCAGCAAATCAAACTATAATGAAAAAGTTGAAAATTAATATTTTTAAATTATCTAATTAAGAAATATTATGACATTATTATTCCAACAATGGTGGACAAGTATGTTGTGCACTCCCACCTCTAATAATCAGTCATGACTATCTGATTTTTTTTGTCCTTATTCTTAACAAACTAATAGGATATTATCAATAAATTAAAACTTCAGATCCATAGAAAATAGCAATTTCACATATCAGGAATGTTATTACCCATTTTAAAAATAACTACTCCCTTGTAGCTCAATATGTTTCACAGTCTTATGTGGGAAGTTCATAATTATTAAATATTTTACAAGGAGAACTATGACAGAGTTTAGAACATCATCCTTATAGTGTAAAATTATGATTTTAAGATCTATACAAAGGGTTGGGAGACCTACATATCAACATCTAGCATTGTGCTAGATGACTTGAGACTTGAGACTAAAACCTAATAAGTAGTCTTGAGCAAAATAATACATTTCAACAAACCCTAAAATGATAACTCCAAATCAAATTTTACTATCAAGAGTAATTTCTAGTGTTTCTACAGGTAAGTTTTATTCCTTCCTAACAGGAAGCTACAATTTTCACTTTTTTTCCTTTGGAGGACTCAACTTTCAAGCCAACATAACCAGGCATGGGCAGATGGACACTTAGACAAAGGGATGTTTTATTCTGTATAGACTTTTGCTTTTCATGCTCTAATTTCTTTATCAGTACCTCACCTTTCAAACCCTAACTCTACTAGTTCATACAAAGTTTAATTTCAATGTACAACTTACTTCACTGTGATTGATTCTGAACATATTCCAATTATTCAGATAAGGTATAAACTTCATCTTCTAGGAGTTCTAGTAAACAACTTGGATTAGACATTTTATTTTATGCCTTTCCTTTGGGTTACCTCTGAATAGTACTTCCTGTTCTATAAAAGACCCCCCACCAAATAAACTATTTTATTCATAATTCACACTCACTCCTTCCTATTTGTTTAAATTACATATACCCTTGCTTTCTATATAGAATCAATTATATGTGAGCATGTTATACCAGTGACCAATTTATGGCCTTTAAATGTTTCTACTTGTTATCAAATTTCATCATAAATCTTTAATTATTCTGGTGATAAACTACTAACCATTGCTGTTTTTTAGTCATGGTCAGAAATCTTTTCTTTCTTTTGATTTTTTATTTGGCCTGACTGAAGATGAGCTATAAAATTTTATTCCTTACCCTGTTTGAATTTTATGGCCTACCATAATTTCATTCTTTTAGCTATTTCTCTATATAAACTTCATTTTAGAAGAAACTTGAAATAAGTGACAAGCATAGTGTTCTTGATATTATGGTTATCAAACTGACCATAACAATGGTGAACTTTTAAGCTGCTATAAAATTGGTGCTACCAAGTCCTATTCCATAAAAATCACAGAATTACCTTTGAAGGAACAAAGAAGCATGGTTTCATTTTATGGACATTTTATAATCACAAAGTGTCTGAAAATGATACTCTTTCCCCCTTTCATTCCCTACAGACAAATATAGATGGTCCATCATTCAATGGAAAATAATTTCATTTGCATTTTTTGCTCAAAATCCAAAAATTCTCACTATCTTGTTCACTAGTTGCCATTAATACTTAACATCTGTAGCTTAGTATTTTCACTTGAATTCATCCCTTCCATTGTCATTCAAATAATGATATGGTCTAAAACTCTGTTCATTATCTTATCATCTTAAACTCTTATTTATATGCTTATTGGAGCTCCATAATTTTACTTCTCACTAGACCACAGTCAAACATTCTATCATGTAAGTTTCCATTCCCAACCATACAATATACTTTCAACAAATAATCTACATTTGATATAATTCATATAATATCCTCTGAAGCCTAAAGCAATTTTACCATGAGTGCTTCTTTTCTCTGCAAGGTATATAGTATTGGGCAGAGAGCTCTCATGGCAATGGAAATAATGACATCAAATACTGTAGCAATAATTAAAATAATGACAGATATAAAAATGAATATTAGAACATAAAATATAAAATAATAGATAATTATTAACATTCAGAGAAAAGAAACATTCATGGCAAAATTTTTCTATACTTCAGGGTATATAATATGAACTATATTGAATGCAGAGAATATGTTATAAGTATATTGCAACCTCTAACAGAACCTTAATATTTTTTCTTTTGTGTGTGTATGTGTGTGTGTATATATATATATATATATATATATATATATATATATAGCATTTATATTGAGTTAATTGTATAATTCAATGATATATTTTCATACCTCTTCAGATGTGTGACACCACACCCACTACCAAGGCACCCATAGTCCTACACTATAACCTGTTGAGACAACTTCTCACCCACCCAGCCTTTCCCTCTGGAAGCCTCATTCTGAAGATTTATTTCTAGGCATTATTGTTGATTCTGTTTGACTGACCATTTGTTTTCTTTCTTTGTATTCCCCATGAACCACTTGATATTTGTCTTTCTCCTTTTGATTTATTTCACTTAAGCATAACCCCTTCCAATTCCAATCTTCCTGTTGCAAATGGCAAGATTTCTTCTGGTTATTATCTCTGAGTAGTATTCAGTATTTATATGCATGTATACATATACCACATCTTCTTAATCTAATCATTTGCCTTTGGACATGTTGTTTACATAATGTAGCTATAATAAATAGTGCTACAAAGAACATAGGAGTGTATATACCCCTTTGAATGTTTTTTTTGCATTATTCATGTAGATATCTAGAAGTTGGATTATTACATCATATGGCAAATCTATTAATATTTTGAGAAACATTCAATTGTTTTTTAAAAAGATACTGATATGCTGAGGCATACAGTAGAATTATATAAAATGGTAAAAAAGCCAGATAAATCAGAAAAAAGGAGGAAAATTACATTTATCAAATTGAAAACAAACACAGATATGGCCATTTTGATTCAATTATATAATTTTAAAAACCCTTAAAATACAAAGACTGTCAATAAATTAGAAAACCAAGACAAATTGTGTATTGGCTTGTAGACAAATTATGTCTACATTCAATTTTAAACTTCACATTAAAGTAAAATGTTTTGTTTTAACTTTTCACTTTAAAAAATGAAATAACCATGTTAACAGCAATCACCATGTAGTTAGAATAATGTTAATTTCAGAAAAAAAATATGTTTAAAATTAAGGATAACAGTTATTGCACACTAATAATGGAACTCAATCCTACATAAAACATAAAAATCCTAAATGTGTTTGTACCTCACATGTTACCTGTGGTAGTAACTGATAAAACTGAAAGTAGAAACAGAAATACACTCAAATACTTGGAGACATCAACCTCATTCAGTAATTGATAGTCTGTAGCAGACAGAAAACAAGTAAGCGAACAGCTAACCTGAAAAGCACTTTTTTCAATCTAATTGACATTTAGGGAATACTTCATCCAATAACAGCAGATATACCTTCTCAAACTTACATTGAACATATACAGAAAAATACTACATTCTGTAACTTAAAACACATAATAGAAAATTTTAAAAAGGCAGGAATCATATAAATTGGCCCAGACTATCATGCAGTTAAAATATAATTGAATAATATAAAAAGAAAAATAACTGAAAAGTCACCAAATATTTCAAAATTAAATACAATGTTAAAATAAATACATGTGCCTAAAAAGTATTTCAAAAGAACTTAAAAATATTTTGAGCTAATGAAAATGAAATACTTCTTACTAAAATTTATATGATGCAGTAAAAATAAAATTTAGAGGGAAATTTATAAAATCTATGACATATATGTGTGTCTAAATAGATGTGCACAGGCATGAGAAAAAAACAGTTAATAATGTTAAGCTTCTACTTCAAGAAACTATAAAACTTGCAATCAAAATCTAAAACAAACAAAAGAGAAGAAACAATAAACACAAATCAATAAAGTTCAAATTTTTAATTGGAAAATAAATGAGAAAGTCAACAAAGCCAAGAGCTGGTACAGTAACATTAATAAACCTAATTCAATGTTAACCAACTAAATAGAGAAAAAACAACAAACTTCTAAATAACGTATATATCAAAGAAGAAATCGCAAGAGAATTTTAAATATGTTTTGAAATGAATGAAAAGGATAACACAGTTTGCCAAAACCTGTGTGTTACCTGGAAAGAAGTATTCAGAAGGAAATTTCTAGTATTCAATACATATATTAGAAGGTAAGAAAGATAACATTAATTATTTAATCTTGCAACTTAGGAAACTAACACAAGAAGAACAAAATAAATCCAAAGTAAGTCGAAGATATAACATATAGACAGAAATCAATGAAATGAAAAACAGGAAATAGAGAATATCAATGAAATTAAGAGCCGATTATTTTAAAAGATCAATAAAATAAATTAACCTACAGCCATGCTAGTTATGAAAACAATTGAATACAAATTATTATTATAAGAAATTAAAGAGGGGACATTGATTTAGATTCAACGGTCATTAAAAGGGGCATTATGAAACATGTCCACAAAAATGAAATTGACCATTTCCTTGAAAGATAGTGTCTGCCAAAAACACATATGAAAAGTAGAAATGTGAATAAGTTTATATCTATTGAAAAAGAAGATAACAAGCTATCCAAAATAGAAGCAGTAAGGCCAGATGGGTTCACTGGTGAATTCTTCCAAACACTTAATTAAAAAGTTATGTAATTATCTACAAAAATGATACACTATCTCACTTTGGAAAGATAGTTTGGCAGTCTGCTATAAGACTGAACAAACATACTTGTGCCATAAGATCCAGAAATTCTGATATTTGGAATTTTCTCAAAAGAACTGGAAACTTAGTTCCACGCAAAATTCCTTATGTTTATAGAAGTTTTATTCATAATTATCCAAACTGGGAAACAACCAATACATCCATTAGTAGATTAATGGCTAAATTGTTTTGTTTTGAAAGTATATTTTTTCATAAAATTACTTGTTATTATAGACTTATCCCTATCATTTTTAAAGAAATTAAAATTTACAAAATTCTATTTTGTAGACATAACCTATAAATGAAAGATCTTTAAATAATTTAAATAATTTTTCAGAGTGCAAAGAGCAAATGTTATTTTAGACAATAGCAAAGTCACTAGATAGATGATGCTGGAACCCTGGATTGGCACATGCAAATAGAGATGCACTTACTTCTGGAAAAAATCACTAGAGAAAGTTTTGCCTTTAAAGTGGCTCTCCAGAAATATGGTCAGCTTGCAAGTTTTGTCTTTTTCTTGACCTTTTGTTCTCTATATTCCACATATAAGTGATACCATCCAATATTTATTCTTTCCTTCTAATTTACTTCTCTGATCATAGGTCTGAGGCACACAGCAAGTGAGGAGGGTGCAGGTCAAAACTGGGAAGAGCACAAGGGACTATGATGATGGTTCATGGGTGATATGGTGGTGGGTGAACTACAGGGAATACAACTGAAGGGAGAAACCATTTACTGTAAAAAAATGAACAATGTTAGAAGAAAATAAATTTTAATAAATAAATAAATGAAAAGGTTTATCTAAATGTGGTAGAAGAGTAAGGAATTGATAAACCTGATTTTGAATTTCCTTCTCCTTTCTAGCTTTTTATTATATCTAGCGAAGTTAAGCATGCACTCCAGAGTTGAATGTGAAAGATCTTCACAGCAAATTTCAAGAAAACTGTATTATCAAAGCATATCCATTTAATCAGTTATCCATCAATTTCTAGTATATAATTATTTATTTTCTCTAAAAACAGCCATTAGTCTACATTTGTTCTACTATTTTCACAAATATCTTAAATTACAGTATTCCAGAGACTTTTTTTGATGCAGATTTTAAAAATTAATCAGAAAGTTGCCATGTTGTATGGATATGATGTAAAAGTTCTGAAATCATTTGAGTGTCATGAACTTTGCCTGATGGAGTAACAAGAAGAAAAATATCCCTTTTTTTTTCTACTGTAGAAATGAATTTGTATCTTGCTGTATAAATGCATAAATCAATGGCATTGCAAAACATGCAGTTTATCATTTGAATTTTACATGTTTTGTATATGAAACTTTTAGATAATGTACCTTATTTTGAAATGTCCCTATAATATCAACAAATAAAATTGATGTCAACTCATAAGTACACTTTAATAACTTTCAGATACTGTGCAACCACATTCTATAAAAACAACAAAGTCTCTACTGTACATCTTCCTCTGAGGCTAATCCCTAAGAGTAGGAAGGTAATTAACATACTAAGCTTCCCTCCCCCACTTTCCATACTATTTTTTAGGAGATTTGAGTCAGTTTAGAAAAACAAAAAAGGGATCACTCCTTGGCATCTTGACATTAAAATGAATCCCACATGGCTGTGACTGCATTGTCACAAATTTAGGGATTATATTTATCATAATCTGCATTTTTTTTGCTAAGTCATACATAGAGAGAACATGATGTGTATTATATTATGAAGTATTTAGTCTCTCATTGCAAGAAGAGCTAGAACCATGGCTTATCTATGGGTGAAAATACCATTGGTAAGTGCTTAACTGAGAAAGGGAAATGCCAGTATTCAATAGCTATTAGAGAATTAAATGAACAATTCAGAGAGCTTGATTTAGATGATTAGTGTAGGTAGAACAAATAAATAGAACTCATGTCCAGGGTACCACCGATAATATCTTACTCAGGTTTAGAGACTGGAAAAATATATGGCAACACTTAATTACATATATATATATATATATATATATATATATATATATATATATATATTCTGCTCAAATAAGTTTCAACAATTTGTATAGTTGAAACAATTTTTTAACAATTTGTATTGAATTATAGCTTTGAAATTGATCAGCTACATCCATTTAAGTACAATGAAATCACATCATAGACAAATTTAGCCTGCTTGTTTGCAAACAAGGCTGAGAAAGAAAATAATAAGATAATGGTAGAGGGAGAAGAAAAAGAGGATATTGGAGGAGAGAATGAGGTGAGATGATATTTTTTTTAAAAAAGAAGAAAAAAGGGGCAATTTCTGGTTCCAATAAAACCTTGACTATTACTTCAGGGGGGCTAAGTGAAGTAATATGCATATTCTTTTAAAAGTCTGTGGTCCCAGGTTTTGGAGATTAAAGGACTATTTCTGCATTGTAAGCTGATGAAGTTTTAGAATAAAAAAAAAAAGAGTAATTTCTCTTCTGGCAGTTCTACTTTAGAATGTAATCCATAAAGAAGATGAAAATCCATTGTATACAAATTATAAAAACAGAAATGGAAAAAAGCAATCTGTATTTTGCTAAAAGTCAATTGAGAAAATGATATAGGCCCAATCACCTATTACTTCTTTCATAGCAGATTAAAGTTCCTCTATATTAAAGTAAAGATTCAGGAATTTTATGGAGTTTTTCTGTGTGTGCTTACATTTGAATTTATAGTCTATTCCTTCATCTGTGTCAATTTTTTTCTTAATTGACAAGCATTTTCTCCAGGTTCAGACAGTTCCTTTTTTAAGTTCAAAAGGCGCTAAGGTTCCAAAAGGCTTTACCAAGAGTAGCATGAGACTCAACTCTAAATGTGATTAGAAATGATCCTTAAATGTCGACTTCACAGAACGTAATCAGCTTATACTCTGAAAATTCTGTGTTCTCTTCTGTCATCCTTCTCATATTTGACAAGGTCAATAATGCCAAAGCTGCAGAGTCAAGATAGCTATTTATTTATTTATTTGCCTTTTTGCCTGAACAATATACCAGACCACTAGGGGATTTCTAGGCTAGGGATTGCTAGACTGATTGGGGAGAAGCAAGTAAATCCTATTTTAGCATTAAATTTAAGTACTTTTCAAAAATGCAAAACAGTAACCAGAGTACATAATAAAGAAATGAAGAAAAGTAGCAGGCAATGAAATATAATATTATTCTGCATCAGCATATATATATTACTGCATCTTGTTCAGACCATAGTAGCAGTGTCTTACTTAAAATAATTTTATATATTTCAGACGTTTAACTCTTTATTTACTGGATTTTCCAATGTCTTTACTTCTCTATCATGTGTGCCAAGGAATTTGCTTTTGTCAAATAAAGTCATGACCCAAACATTACTTTAATATGCAGCAATATAAATAGATTTAATAAATTTGAAATTTTAAAATGAATTGATAATTTCAAAAAGCATCCTACATTTTACTAGGAAATTTAGGTTGTGAGTTTAGGTACTGATATAATCATGCTTATTTGAAATTTTATATAAACCACATTTAAAATTCATAAGCAGATCTCCCAAGAGAATTTCATAAAAATAGGCATTCCTTTTCTTTCAGTGAAATATTTTCTTTCCATCATTTAAAAACATCATGTTTTCCTCACTGCTTGACAGTATTTTCCCCAAGTACATTATGCAAGATCCAATACTAGTCTTAGAGTTATATTAAAATGGTATCAAATACCAAACATCAAATATGCCTATCTAAAGTATAAGTTTCTGTTCTAATTCATGACTTATTGATAATATTAGGTTTACATGTTTCTAATGGTATGTCATAATATTGTACATCCATAGAGAAAGATTGATTTCATAAACTGTAAATCATATAAAAGCCAAAGTATAGAGAAGGAAAACATAGCAGTAACAATGACAGAAAAAAAATAATTTATGATTATATTTTTAAGATACACACAAAAGCACAATCTTCCACCTTCCATTTCTTCTTTCCCTCCTGGTCTTGGAAAACACTTATCTATTTCCTTTATAGCATACAATAAAGAAGTGTACTTGTCACAGTGTTCAAATTTATGCCTGAAATGCTAACACTTAATAGAGCATAATTAACAATAATTATATGGAAAATAGAAGTGGCAGGTTTAGACAACATAAATTGAAGGTCATTTTGTAATTCAGAAAATGGGTAAATAAGTAACATAGCACAAAAGAATAAGAGTTAAGTAATTGTTACTAACAGAGTGAATCATGCAGAGTAAATGTGCAATTTGAAATTAAATGTACCATAAGGAAACCATATGTACCATAATTAAATGTACCACAAGTAAATACAAATGCTCATAAGGTAATATGAGCTCATGTTGAGTCTACAAATACTAATATCTGAAATTGTCTCATGCATCTGAAGTCAAGATTTTAGAATTTATTTCTATCACCGCAATTTTCCTTTAAAAGGCAATTTTCATTTCATATCTCTATGTATTTCACTGACAAATTCTATTTTTTGTCCCTCTATCCCAAATAAGCATACAGTCCCCATTTCTTCCTAAACACACAGAACTACTTTAATTTCAAAATTGACTCTAACTGGATTTCTAACTTCCTTTAGACACATTTTCACTATTCAGAATTGATATATTCTGTTGGTTTTTTTTTAAAGATTTATTTATTTATTCATACAAGCACTGGGTACAGTCAGAAGCGCGGGAGGGTGAGAGAATTCACCAGAGCCAGAGTGGGGAGCAGAGCAGGCAGAAGGACCAAAGTACACTGCAGAGGGGAGCAGCGGGCGGCAGGAGAGGTCTGCGCGCCATGTGGGACCCTCCTCTGGTGGCCGGGGAGCAGCCGGGGATCGAACTGGCGCTGCAGAGGCCGCGGGCAGCTTCACAACCCAGCGCTCAACCGCTGCACCACCGGGGAGGCCCAATATATTCAGTTTTCAATGATAAGGTAACTTCATGGAAATGGACATTTTTATCAATTATGGAAATCATATTCTATCATTTTTAAATACCCCAAAGAGATGCCATTTTCCCAGCTATACTTAACTTTCACCTTCAATGTGTGTGTGAATATTAGTCATTTCTCCCAGGTTGTGTTCAAGGTGTGCAATGTACTTTATGTCAAAGTGCTTGCCCAATAATGATAAGTGAAATAAGTCTGAAGGAGAAAGATAAATCCCAGATAGTGTCATTAATATGTGGAATAGAGAGAACGCAAAGTAAGGATCAAACAAATACATGCTTAAAAACTAACCCTTGAAAGCTGACAATAGAACTGAAGCCTTCAGAGGGGGAAGGGTCAGGGAAGAGTAAGAATAGAGAAGGTAGCACAATGGACTCTGGTAGTAGAATATGGGCAGTTCAGTGGTGAATGCATTGAGGAGGTGATATTTGATAGGGGGAATCCTAATATCGCCTCAGTTTGAAAAACAAATTTAGATAGATAGGCAAATAAGTAGGTAGGTAGTAGATGATGGATGGATGGATGGATGGATAGATAGATAGACATAACTGCTCACCTGAAACTCCAATCACTTGCCTATATTTACTTCCTGTTCTCTACCATATTCCTCAATATTCTTTGTTACACTGAAATCTACATTTTTAATACTAAGACTCTAATATCATTTGGTCAAATTCTGTGAACAAATACAAGTTATAAATTTTCTCAAAGGTATTATGATATTACAGGCGAGAGATGAGCCATTGCAGATCAATTCATGTTACCACATACTCAGTGAAGAGTTGTGAATGGACATTCTCATTGGCTGAGCAGATTTTAGCATGATGCCCAAAGGTCTAATGTCTGACAATATCTAATAATGTATTTCTCTACTTTTCACTGCTAAGACTTTAAATCTCTTATCAACAAATGGGAACATTATGTAGTAACAGGATATTCTAATGGCATATATTTTACAATACATCTCTATTACCTACTGGTATGGGGTATTGCATACCATTTGATTTAAGTATACTTATATCTGGCTAAGCATTACTAATTATCTTTACACTTTTTATATTTAACCAAAGGAACTCTAAGAGTATTTCATTTTATCTGCAGAGATAATATACCATGGCTGCTAAGACTATGGACTCAAGATCAGATCATTTCTCTATGAAAATCTAACTCTGCTATTTTTAGCTATGACATGTTGGGAACGTTGTTTAACCAGTCTATATATTATTTTAAATTCTGTATACTGGCATGGGAATTGTATTAATGCTATCCATTTTACAGAATTATTCATATTGCATTATTGTTAAATACTTAAAATAGCATCTTGCACATAATAAAAACTGTATTTGTAATTTATAGGAGACTAAGTGTTGTCTCATTTTTTTTGCTTTAAATAATGTAATATAAATGTGAAGGCATTTATTAGCAACTGTGATATGACTAAATATGGCACATAGCATGACTTGACACGATAAATGATATATTCACAGGTTCAATTACAACTTGTAATTGAACGAATAATATTTTTATATCAGTGCTTTTACTGAATTTTTTACTGGGAATAAAAGAGCTCAGAGACCCAAACTCCCTGTCGAACTACCCACCTACTTAACATGTCATGTTGATTTATTATAAACTCACATTGATGGAAACCATAGATACAAAAATGACAAAGAAGGATAATATGCACTGTCACTTACCTGAAGCTTCTGGGCTAAATGGGCTACAATTCTGATTCATGAGAGAAATTTCAAAGAACCGTCTTTGTAGATGAAAAATATGTCAAAACCTTTTTCCACTTATGACATGTCATTTGAGGATAAACAGTCCATGCTGTATTAATTTTTGATGATTGTAACATAGCTGTTTGTGAGTCAAACTGGGATTTAATGCCCATTAGTGGTGATAGATTAATGGTTCTGGAACATCACATCATCTATATATATTCATGGAAGAGGTAATGAAGGTAACAGCTTTCATCTCATCTATATAATACATTGCACGCACATGATCCCTGGGCTCTTTATGTACTGCATTACACCTTATTTTCTTGATTTACTGATTTAAAAAGGAAAGTACTTTGTTTTTACTTTCCTGGTTATTATTATTTGTGAGATATGTATTAAATGAGACCTCTGTATTAAATATAGTAATGCTATTTCTTCCTGAGTTTGATAATGTATTTTTATCTTACTACCCTTGGTTGTACTTCATTACATTATCACATATACCATTAGGAATGGAGGATGCAGTATCATCAATTAAATCTAAACATCATATAAGAAGTTTGCTTGGTACCTTTATGTTTATTTGATACCTTTTTATGCATATTTTTGTTTATTTGATATATTTATGTGTTGAAAAAGCTTATTACCATGTTACTTATTTGATATATTTATATATTGAAAAATGCTTATCACCATGTTACTCAAGTAACATTACTATCTTCTCTCATATTTTCTATTTCCTTGTTTGGTGCGATCATTTAAAATCTACTCTCTTCGCAACTCCTGAATATTGCACAGTATTGTTAATTATAATCACTATGCTATATGTTAGATCCCCAGAACTTATTCTTCTTAAAACTGGTAATATATTACATATACCTTGACCAGTGTTTCTCCATTTCCCAATTGTCTGGCAGCCACAAGTGATGTCTGCTTTTGAGTTTTGCTTTTTCAGATCCAAAATATAAGTGATAACATGCAGTATTTATTTTTCTTGTTCTGGATTATTTCTCCTTAACATTACGTCCTCAAAGTCCAGCCACATTGTGGCTAATGGTAGAATTTCTTTCTCATATTTATGTATACATTGCATTTATGCATGTATACAAATGTGTAATGTAAATTATATATAAATATGTAATGCTTACTTATACAATATATATGTGTGTATTATTATTTTCCATTGAGGCAACTGAATCAAACTGAGTTTATATAAATCACGGGAAAGAAATAGATAGGTAAAATATATTAATTTGTGTTATATGTGATTTTTATTATATGACTATATTATTTTACCCATATCACCAATTCTTTACATGATCAAGTAGGTCAAAATGTTTTGAAATGATCATCTTATTGGAAAAAGATGAGTATTATTGTCAATTTATTATGTACAATAATATGAAATGTAAATTTTGTTTCAAATATTTTTCTATGATACAGTATATCATTTCACTTCATGGCTACTGAAATTTGTTATTAATTTTAAAAGTTGTTAATTTTACAAAGGGACAATATGATCCAGCAATTCCATTCTTAGGTATTTACCCAAAGGACACAGAAACATTAATTCAAAAGGGCACCTGCACCCCTATGTTTATAGCAGCACTATTTACAATAGCTAAGCTATGGAAACAACCCAAATGCCCAAAAATAGATGACTGGATCAAGAAGATGTGGTACATATACACAATGGAATATTACTCAGCAATCAAAAAAGATAAACTCATGCAATTTGCAGCAACATGGATGGAGCTGGAAGGGATCACGCTCAGCGAAATAAGCCAGAAAGAAAAAGAAAACTACTGGATGTTTTCACTCATAGCAGGAATTTAGAAAACCTAAATAAGGGGCCAGGGAAAAGACTAAGTATAATAAAGTAAAAATCAAAATCAACAAGCAACTATAAACCAGAGACACACTACAGGGTGGGAAAGAGGGGGTAGGATAAAAACAAGGGGGGGTGGGAATTTTATGGGGACTATAACCAGGATAAAAATGTATACATTGTGCAAAAATTAAAAATGATGTAAAAATATATAAAATTAAAAATAACAATAATAAATAAATTTAAAAAGCAAAATAAAAAAAATTTGTAAAACATTTCCAATTTCTGATGCCAAGATAAGTTTTACATATTCTTTCAATAACACAATTTTCTCCAGACTTCAAAATTCACCTCCAGAGATTTGTAATTACAAATCTAATTACAAATTATATTTGTAATTATTTCTCTGATAACTTTTCCTATGTATGTTTATTTACCAAAATGCAAGTGGCATATTTTACATAATGTTTCTGAATGAACATGTGGATACTTATTCATGACCTTAACTAATATGAACTTCATAATAATGAAAACATTCAATTTTATTTTAGAGCTGCAGAAACCAAGTCTAAACAATAAAACATGATTGATAGATTGCAGTATCTTCTATCCTGTGATGACACTCCTTACATAAGAAGTAATATGTTATCATAGGTAAGACACAACGTGAATGATACACTTTTCACAGTAATCCTCAGAAATAAAAAAAAAAAAACTATTTTCATGCTTCGTTTCTAGAAAGACAACTCAGGCTAAATATAAGATGGAGTAACTTAGTGTCTAGGATGAAACATATAGCTGTGTACATTTTAAACTCTGAATTAAGTTTAGAAGAGAAAGTAATAGAAAAACATAACTGAAGGGCTGTTCTTTGAACCACTAGTAATTGATGAGTATAACCAAGCTTGTGCTCAATATCTTAATTGGGGGGTTACAAAGACAGAAAATTTATGTGAGATAATGATCTCTAGAGAACTATAAAAAGATTAAGGCCATAGTCATATTTTTTGGAGAAGTAATTTTTTCAATAGCAGTAATTTTTTATCTGATTTAAGTATTATTAGGCCCATTTTAAAGTTGAAGAAATAAAGGTACAGTAAGCTGGTCAAGATGTCACAAAAAGATAAAGCTGAATTTGTACTATGATTCTGACTCCAGGGTCTGTGCTTCTAGCCTGTCACACTGTATACATGGTTATTTGCTTTAAAATGAAAAGCTTTGTATTTTCCCTGTTTTCCTCCATCATAAGGGTGATGAACAGAATATTTAAAAATGACTTTTTCCCCCACTGAAACTTGAAAGTCTATTTGTCTTTATAATTGTAGAGTCAGTTTTACGAAATGAAATAATTAAAAGGCTGTTATGAAAATATCAAAATGACATTAGGATTATTGAAACTTCCTTCCATAAGAATTATGAATCAGAATCACAAATTCTTTTCCTTTGGGAATCTTTAGGTAGGAGTTTGCTCAAATTCAATGTTAACATCTTAGAGCAGCTCTTTGAGATTTTTCATTTGTTTCGCAATTTGATGGATGTCTAAATGAATTATTCGCACTTATGGGAAAAAAAGCCACAGACAAGATTTGACAGAATGAATTTCCGTGTGTATATTATAATTCCATTTCACATCATCATCAGTGCTCACAGTAGCCACAGTGTCATTTTGATTATGACCTTGATTTGAATGGGGACTCATCTTTTGTACAAAAATTAGTGATTGAGGGTCACTTCATATTAATTAACATATTTGCCTCCAACAAATCTGCTTCCAAAAAGCTTCTGGTGCTAGTTAGTAAAGGAAATTAAACTGATGATTGCTTTCTGATAACCCTTATTTTCTGATTGGCGGTTCAGATGTGATTAATGAAGATGGCAGTATATTGATTCTTCTGTTCTTTAACAGCTGGAACTAACAGTAATTTTATGTCCTGCTGCTTTGACCAGTAGAATGTATTAGAAATAAAAAAAAAAAACTTCAAAAAAACCAGATTTATAAGTTATATATAATGTTGTAGGCCTGAAGCTAATTTTCAAAAGCATTATTTATAAAAACTCTTCCATTTATTACAGTCTAACATTTAAGTGGAAGAGGAAAATAATTTCATTTAGACTTAGTTTTGTTTTTCTTGTTCACTAAATGTGTTTGTTTTGAAAACACTGAAATTAGTGCAACAGGTTATACATTTTATTTTGGTCTTATCACAATGAAATTTTAGTCCTGTTTAATAGTTATAGATTTAAAACAGGTATCTGCCATTATTTTTGTTCCTCATCATTTCTAAACCCTATAATTATCTAATTTTAACCAATTACATTGTGTTTTCTAACTATGGCTTGCTCTCATCATAGTATACCATGCTTCTGAAGAATGTTTAGTTTGTATTCTAAGGTTCTCTTTAGGATCTGTCATTATTATTCAGGTCCTTTTAGTTGAAATGAAAGCAAGGGCTTAAGAACATGCCTCCAATAGAGGCCTCAGTCGAACAATTTGATTGGACATGACATGATATAGCACAGGGACCAGAGGTGACTTATCTTGAAGTTTTCTATATATAGTGACATCATAACTTTCTAGAGTTTATTTGACCGGGTTGGGTGGGCTATAGACAATTGATATAAATACATTTTTATCTCTTCCAGTGCAGACTAATTACTTCATCATCTGCCTTCAGTGCCCATGGCATGTTTATGCTGGAGAGTTCATGTGATGTAGAGTCAGGACTCGTTTATTTGAATTTGGGGGAACACTTTGTTAAAGCTAGAAATGAGTCTAAATTGAGATTAAAAAAACAAATGGGGGCCTCCATGGTTTCACAAAGGATTAAGATGCAGCACTATCACACTATCTGAAACCACTGCAGCACAAGTTCGATCCCTAGCCAGGGAGCTATCCACATGGAGCAGCAGACCTCTCCTGTCTTGCCTGCTGCTCCCCTTAGCAGTGTATTTTAGTCAATCTGCCTGTTCTGTTCCCCACTCTGTCTCTGGTGAATCCTCTTACCTCCTACACCTCTTGCCTGTACCCAGCTCTTGCATGCATAAATACATCTTTTAAAAGAAAACACTAACAGTTAAAATGTATATCATAATTTTCCTGTTATAAGACAATTGTATTTTAACAGAATCCCCTAAGATATTATCAGAAATGATTTCCTGATATATAAATACTAGTCACTGTGCTAAAGTCATAAAAAGGTATATATTATTAATAATAAATAACTTATTTATTATTTGGTGTTAAGTACTTATTTATATTACACAATTGTCCCTCACTATTTTCCAAATACAAACTATTTCTTTAGAGGAAAAAAATTCCTAATACAAATTTAGAAATTATTTTTTATTGAAGTAACACTGGTTTACAACACTGTGTATGATTCAAGTATAAGTTCACACCCCACCAGTAGTATGCTTCCACCAAGGCACCCATAGTCTTCCTTCATAAAATATTGGGCTCTCTCACCACTTTGCTCTCCACCTTCCTTCTCCATTCTTTGGTAGCCTCTATTTTGCAGTCAGATTTCTGAATTTGTTTTTGGTTTTGTTTTGTTTCACCCTTTCTTTTGTTTCTCTATATCCCACATACCATTGAGTATCTTTTCCTTCCAGCTTATTAAAATTAGCATAATTCTCTCCAGTTACTTAGAATTTATAAATATAGCTTTCAATAAAGATTTAATTATGCTCTTACATAAGACATAGACACACTATTTTGTTGTTAAGGCCACAAAAGATGTACAGCATCTCCATTTCAACATTCTGATTACTAAAGTACTTTTTCTTTTAAAGAAAACATGGGGGGGGCCTACCTTGGTGGTGCAGTGGTTGAGCGCTGGGTTGTGAAGCTGTCCGCAGCCTCTGCAATGCTAGTTCAATCCCCGGCCACCAGTGAGGGTCCCACATGGCATGACAGGCCTCTCTTGAAGTGCCCGCTGCTCCCCTCAGCAGCATATTTCATCAGTCTGCCTGTTCTGTGCCCCGCTCTGGTGAATTTTCTCACCCTCCCGCACTTCTGACTGTACCCAGTGCTTGTATAAGGAAGGAGGGAAGGAAGGAAGGAAGGAAGGAAGGAAGGAAGGAAGGAAGGAAGGAAGGAAGGAAGGAAGGAAGGAAGGAAGGAAGGAAGGAAGAAGGGAGGAAGGAAGGAAGGAAACAAGGACCTGTGCATACCTCAACTTGAGTTTATATGCTAAAGAGCTTTTAAACTTGAAGTTTATACAATTTCATCTATGAATTTAGTATCATTTGCCTTATTATATTGGCAGTGCAATCACAAACCTATTGTCCTTTTTCCTACGGCATGTTTATTTTTATATTAAATAACAAGGCTTTATTTTTTGTTAAATATAAGAGGAACTTGGGTATAGGCCAGCGGTGTAGGGGGTGAGAGGATTCACCAGAGACAGAATGGGGAGCAAAACAGGCAGATTTACTGAAATATACTGCTAAGGAGAGCAGTGGGCCAGACAGGAGAGGTCTGCTTTGCCATAAGTGGGTTACCTCCCTGGCAGGGGATCTAACTCAGGCTACACCGATGATAGTGCTGAGACAACCCCTAAGACACCATGGAGGGCCTAGACTGTTTCTTTACAATAGCATATGATGCTTCTTTACTATTATTTCTTTAAACGTGGATATAGTACATGGAAATGGATTGGTTGTGCTATTTATACTGGAGAGGGAATGGATAAGAGAAATATCTATAAATACCCAGCCATGGGAAAATAAGAGAGATGTGAAACTCTGAGCAATCAAATATTGATCATCATAGAAGCCCAGCTCTACAGCTGACTTTCAAAGCTTTGTATAGGTCAAAGAGGACAACAGGCTTGGCGACCAAGGTTGCGTAAATGCAGTCTGCAATTTTTAAGATATACATCCCGCTGACAGGTACACTTTCAAAGGTAGAACTGTGGCTCTGAATTCAATAAACACTTATTTGGAAGTAAAGTTCTAATTTTTAAAATATTTAATTGTATTTCTATTTAAAAACATTTATGGAATATCTACCATGCATGAGATACTAAAGGGAGGAATGCTACACAAAGTTTCGGCCAGTTCATTTTCTTTACATTAGGAATATATAAGTTCCTTTTAAAGTGAAACAGGATGAAAACAAGAGAAAGGGCAAATAAATGCCAGTGGGTTATATGAAACTGAAAAAAAAGTATTTCAGAAACTTTGCTTTTACTTTCAGGCTTCCAGTCGAATATTATTGATTGAAATTATAGTTATTTTCTATCTACTATCATTTTGGATTGAGCAGAGGGAGATCAGTATAAGAAAATCAGAGGGAACATGGACGGGTATAAATAGTATTTGTGTTTCTGAAAAGGCTTAGGATACCATACAGGAAGCAATTAAGGCAGACCCAGGCTCATAATAGTAAGACAGTCCCGATGTACAATAGGAAACTCAGATGACCGAATATAATTAATCAATGCCATATTGGATGGGGTCAAATTTTCACCTAGTCAAGCAGTCATTCTTAGTAGTAGCTCCACATAAAGTAGCACAGAATGGAACAATGGCTTCTGAAAGATGACCTGATTCTGGGAGCACGTTATGTGCCAAGAAGACATTAAGGAAGCAGGTATAATTGAGATTGCTAATCATTAGAATCTGAGATGGAAAGATTATCCTAAATATCCAGCTGAATTCATCTAATCACTGATATCCTTAAAAATACAAGGGGAAAGAGAAGCAAGGATGAAGTCCTTTGGCATAAAAAGGACTTCATCTACCATTACTGACTTGAATAAAAACAGGAAAAGGCTCATGAGACAAATACAGGTATTCTTTAGAAGCTGGGAAAGATAAGGCAACAAAAAACCTCCAGAAAGAAATGAAGACCACTGATACTCAATTCAGTATAGTAAACCCATATCAGATTACTGACCTATAGAAAAGTAAAACAATAAACTTGTGTTTTAAAATATTACATTCATCTAATTAGCTACAGAAACAATAGAAACAACTAGAATCCACAAATAAATTTGTAAGTGTGAGAGTTTCCCAGTATTAAAAGCCTTAGCACTATCAGCTTTGGTGTCCTCATTTTAAAAACAAAAGTTTTTATGGACCCCAATTAATAGTAATTGTATATATCACATTTGTTGTCCAAACACTATATATAAAGACCCAAAAAATCTAAATCAGTGTGTATTTTACATTCATTGATAAGTTTTGAAGAGGAGAAGCATGTATTTTGTTGAAAGTATTCTTGATGAGCAGATTGACTTTTAGTTTGAGTCCTATCAATGAGCTAATGAAGCTCCAATGACAATAGTCCATATAATCTGGAGAATGTCTCACTAACGTAGAATTTACAGTTTTAGAAGACTGGCGATATCAGGAAATTGTCACCATCACTATTCTATTGGGATATCATTCATAATAGGCTACAATAGGCTAAAGCCTTTGGTATAGAGATTAATCATCAAACAAACTGCCAAAGAATTAGACTTGATAGGGAAGTCTATTATGCATTTATTGATTCAACTTTATTTATTCAGCATTGTTGTTTGCCAATCACTTAATATAACCCTAACTATTTTGTTGTTAACTATAGTTTACTACGTTTACATGGTTTTCATGCATGACCCACTGTCCATCTCACTTTCTTTGAACTCTGAAGCTCCTATTCTACTCCTTAGTCTACAGAAAAATAAACTGCCTTGAGTAGAGTCCCATATTAGACTTTTGAGTCTGTGGGGCCTCAGCTAGAAGCTTGCCTGGTTCTCAATGACACTAGATAAGGAATCAGGTCAGGAAGCCTGTATATGGGGAGCAAGAACAAGTTGTTGCAGCAACTGGAGATACACAAGCGGCAACAGCATTATCTGTCCAGCAGGCCTGGCAGGAACAATCCAGTACCTAGCTGAGATGGTGGACCCTTAGGCCTCCTCGGGCTTTCTTGGGTCCTGGGCTCCTGCAGCAGTGGCCCCATGTGTAGTGAGTGGCCAGTGAGCGGTCATGAAATATCCCTATGGAGGAGTCCTTTAGTTTTTATGTGATTAATAGATAGCACAGGGCCAAATTTAGGCCTAGTATATGGAAGTATATTTCACATGTGCTAACTATACATCAAAGTTACATATCATTTACTGTTTTCTGCACATGTGGACTACATCTCTAGGCTATATGTTATCTATGAGGCCATCTGTGCTGGAAGAATACAGCAAAAAATATTCTTCAAAACTCTGAGAAAACTGTTTTCCCATAGGCCTTACATAGGGTGCTGCATCTCTATTCCACTGGAAGTAGGTGCTGATAATGGAAGTCATTTAGGTATGCTCTTAAGATCAGGACTAGGGAAGAGAAGGGAAGGAAGAAGAATTGGTGAAAAAGATGTTGAATTGCAATACAGTCCCAAAGAAGGACTTCACTCACTCAACTGGGAATCTCTGGGACTGGAATGGGCTTTGATGTTTCACATTGTGGTTTGGGAGCCTGGGCCATTAAGTGTTGTATTGATCAATGTTTAGGTGCAAACTGCCCAAGGAAAGAGGCATGACTTTGGACAGAGCATATTCTTAGACAAAGTAGTCTCTCTAAATGGGAGGAAGCAAAGGGCCACCTTCTGACAGCACTCCCACATTCATTAAAGGGATTTGGGTAAAATGTCACAATATCCATCCTATGGGGTACAGCTAAAGCAGAGTGGCACCAAAACATGATGTTACTTAAACATCCAAGCTTTAGTATCTAAAATTAAGAATCCTACTTCACATTATCTGAAAACACTTTCTGTTCTCAATTATTTGATTTTATTGTTTGATTTTTAAATTTTTATTATACAAAACATTTACAAGATCGGAAACTCTACATCTACCCATTAATTTTTACTCTCACTTTAGTAAGCCAATTTGATTTAATTTCCTCTGAATATTAAAAGCACATTTCTATAACTACAATTTAATCTGATAATCAACCAATGATTATTTAATGTAGCAAATTGTTTCATGCAATTTTTTCACGAATAATTTCAAATGTAGGATGCAGTGTATTTAAAAAAATAATTTAAGGTAAAATATATTATATTTCTCAAAAAAACAGGCTATGTGATTTTAAATGACAAAATACCAACTTATTTGGTCTCAAGAAAACATATTCTTGCAAAGTGATTTATGAATGCTCCTTAAAAAGCCCAGGAAATATTAGAATATTTTGCAATCTCCTTTTTTGCTTCCTTACTCATGTTTGACTGAAAGCAAATTTGCAGGCTTTTAATTATCTTGCAGCTTGAATTCAACCAGTGATAAGTAGTTATTTAATTTGCTGTCAGCTTTAACTAACCTCAGCTATGACAGAGTAATATAGAATTATCTTTAACAGCACTACCGAATCAGTGTTGGAATGCTGCTTTTCTCTTGTGCACAATGACTCACACATGAGAAAATACATGTTTGTTTTTTTCCAATATTTGGCACTAATAAGTCCAGATATTTTCTATATTGAAAGCTGCTAGTTGACCAGGTTCTTTAATAATGTTCAGATTTGGGAGACTGCCTGGTAGCATAGGAGTTCAGTCCCAGCACTATCTCCCCCCCCCGCAGCCTGATTTCAATCTCCAGCCAGAGAGCTAATCCACATATGGCGCAGCAGACCTGACCTCTCCTACCTCACCCGCTGCTCCCTTAATAGTGTATTTCAGTCAGTCCTGTTCTGCTCCCCACACTGTCTCTGGTGAATCTTTTCACACCCTGCACTCTGGCCTACACCCCAGTTCTTCCATGCTAAATAGGTAAATGAAAATTAAAAAATTAAATTTTAAAAAGTTCACATTCGTTAATGCCTTAATTCATTCAGCAAATACTCATTAAATACCTTATATAGTTATTGAATCCTTCCCCTCACAAAAACTATTGCGATAACTTATAAAAGATGACGGTGGATTCTCCACTACTGGTGCTAGAAAGTAACATGTCAGGATTTATGGATTTGATTTTTCCTATGAGAGATAGAAACAAAATTTTTGACTTATGTAATAATAAGAATGTAATCATCACTAGCAAATGGTGGGAGGTTATTACAAAGATAAGTTTAGAGGATATACTAGGAATTCAATTTATTTACAATTTTTTTCTAGGAATAATTTCTAAAAACTTGGATATAAAACCTGAAAATATAAAATACATAGGAGAAAACATAGAAGATAATCTCCTTGACATAAGCTTTAGAAATTTGTTTAGTACTGGACTCTAGCAGCAGAGGGAAAAAAAAACAAAAAAATTAAAAAAATAGGATAAATATAGACAAACTGATCTTTGATATCAGGACACTAACAATTTTTTAAAATCATCTTTTTTTAAAATATCAATTTTTTGAAGCTTTATTTATTCATGCATACGAGAACCAGGGTACAGGCCAGATGAGCAGGAGGGTGAGAGGATTCACCAGAGACAGAGTGGGGAACAGAACAGGCAGACTGACTGAAATACACTGTTGAGGGGAACAGTGGGCAAAACAGGAGAGGTCTGCCATGCCATATGCGTATCCCCGTGGCTGGCTGAGATCGAACCCACACCGCAGAGTCTGCAGACAACTTCACAGTGCTGCCCTCAATCACCTGCACCACCAGGGAGGCCCAGTACACTAATAATTTTGAATGACTCATTATTGCTCATGTTAAAGACATTTGCTAATTATGTTATGCCTATATTTAGTAGTACTATTCAAGTATACTAAATCACAATTTTTAAAAAATTGAATGAGCAATAAAATAGTTCTAACAAGGATAAATATTACCTACAATGCTGAGTCTATAAACATTGGAAATGCTTCCAAAATGTGAAGTTATAACATTAGAAACAAATATTAATATAGTATAGCAATACTAATATGTAATGCATATTAGATACATACAAATATGTAATGCATCTAGCATTAGCATGATACTAGATAAAATAGTTTAATATTTTTCTATATTTCTTCAATGAATTTGTGGTTGTTTTTGTCTATACAAATATGTACAACTCCTCTTGTGAAATAAAAAGAAAAAGGTAAAACTCACTGTATTGTCAGCAAGGTAAGGAACAAGTTCTCCATTGATTTGGGCAGGTGGGTAAAGGAGAGTTCTGGAGCCTTCAGTGGCTTTTTTCAGGCTTTAATGCTCTCTCTACACCAATTGTTGTGGGGCAAGCCCACAGGCTGCCATAGCAGGAAGGGGGGTTCAGAAGGCTGGCAGGCCTTATAGCCCCCAGGGAATCTTACTCTTTGGGCTTTCTCTAGAATTCTCCAGGGTCTCTTCCTCTCACATTCATTGCTTGTCCTCCTGTAACTGTTGCAACATAGCCTTTCTTCACCACCCTTGTAGCCTCAGCCCCAGGCGCAGGCGTGCCCACTCACGCATGCCCACACCATAATCCAGGCATCCACCATCAGGCAGCATAACCTGCACCCAGGCTCCCAAGTGCCTTTTGCATTCAAGGCCCCAGGTGATAGCCATAGGGGCGAGCAGAGTGAAAGCCTGAACAATCTTCATTTCCCCACACTCACTTTTTGGCTACCAAAGCAACTATTTACTTTTTTGAAGATATTATATGTTCACATCTATAATTTAGAATGCAGCTTACATTATTTTTCTTTTTTTTAAAGACTTATTTATGCATACAAGAACTGGGGTACAGGCTAGAGATGCAGTGGGGTGAGAGGATCCACCAGAGACAGAGCAGAGAACAGAACAGGCAGATTGATTGAAACACACTGCTGAGGGGAGCAGCGGGTAAGACAGGAGAGGTCTGCCTTGCCATGTGGGTTTCTCCCTGGCCTGCCGGGGATAGAAATCATGTGGCAGAGGCTGTGGATTGCTTCATAGTGTGGTGCTTAACCCCTTGCGCCACCAGGGAGACCCTACATTATTTTTCAATATGATATTTTCCATTTCTTTACTGATAACATGGGTATTTTGAAAGAAATCAATTTGCTTCTCTGACATCTCAATATTTTATACTATTCCTCAATTCTAATGTTCTCTTTCCATGTTTTTATTCATTTCTTTACCATATCTCACCACTTAGTTCCTATAACATATGCTCTTTTATTATGTTCTTTATTGCTTAATTTTTCATCATGTGTATTTGTCTACTTTTTCCTTAAGGAAAATGAATCAAACCAAAGATATGAAACATTGTTGAAATAGAAAAAACTGGTAAGATAGAAAGATTTCAGCAGGAAATATATAAAGTTAAATATAATAATCAATATATAACAGGGAATTCATTACTCTTTTGATATATCATTTTTCTTATAATACAGTTATTCATTTCTCCAGGCTAAAATTTCTTGAAATGTATTGTTCTATCAGGTTCAGGATCTCTTGTGTGCTAATTTACTGAAGTGGGATGGTTTCATTTATGACTCAAGCCAAAAGCAGATAACAACAAATGTGAATACACTGGGTAGTGGGGAATCCACATTGCATAATTATGCAAACAATTTAATTGACACCAACAAAAAAAGAGACGATGAAAGACCTCTTAGTAAAGCTCAGTAGACTGGCAACAGTGAGTAGAGGAAAAGTGCCCTGTAGAATTCTTCACATCTACCCATCTGCAGGGAGGGCAATTGCCACTTCTCAGATGGACAGACCTCAGAGGGACAGATGTCAGAAGCTCTCAAAATTTGAAGTAGGACTTTTAGGACTATGGATATGGTGTTCATAAATCATCTGAATTGCCTTAAATTCAGTGCCTATATTTATACTATTTTTCGGAGACATATTACCGTGACTCCCTGTTATCTTGAATTTAGAAAGGGACTTTCCACACAGAGAGGTTTTTAAGTGCCCTTGAATTTTGTATGTGTGTTTTTTTAGTATCTTCATAAACAAATGATTGCTTTTTAATTTGTAACCCAATTTACTTATCTCAGTTACCCCCACGTTTCCATCAGTCAGGATCATTATGATATCAACACATACAACATCTTAATCATTCAGTATCATTTCTTTCTATCTATCCATCCATCTATCTAATTTACATAAAATACTTGTTAGGAATTGAAATTCTCAAAGGGCAATGGAGAACTGAGATGGTATTTGAGCATATGTATCTTCCATGCCATATTTCATAATTACCTTTAAATCACTTTATACCTTTTTATTATGTGTGTGTTTACAATAAGAGAAAACATTCCCTCTGCCAATATGTTATTGGCAAAATATACATGGTGTGACTGGCCGTACAGAAATTGGGGATGGGGTCTGCTTCCCAAATACTTGACAAGCATCAATAATTCTTGCAAATATATGGCAAGTGATGTTTCAACCACTGAGTGATTATTATTAACTAACTAGCTATCCATAAGACACGCAGAGGTTGGTTGAACATAGGAGTAAAGACTATGAAATGACACTTAGTTCTGACAAAACTATAAAAAGTTTGTTTTACTATGATATCAAGAACCAAATATAAAACATGTCAGTTTGATAGTATAAATTGTATACATAAACCAATAATTTGACTTTTGTGCATTTCTTTATGCATATTATTTATTTTCCACTAAATCAGCCAGTCATCTTAGAAATTTGATCAAGCAGACATTGACTAATTTGATAAGCACATTCTTGAATATATGGTCACATTTTTTTTCTACTACAGGCTATAATGGACACTAAGTCATGATATGTTTGTAGTCAGGACACTTTACATTTTAAATTGAATTAAAATTGAAGTCAGATATTGAGTCTATTTCCTTATACAAATTTTTCCTGCATTAAGAGATCAGAAAAATTGATTACATCTAGTTCAGGATTAATTTTTATATTAGTTGCTTACAATGATACGTGAAATTAAACATATCAAATAGGAAAGCATAATTTTTCTTAATGCCAATATACAGAAGCTTTAAACAATGGAAATTAGATTCCAAGCATACTTAACTGTCAGAAATGCATTTATAACTTATATTATTAATTAGTGTAATTTGAAAGTATATTTGGAGTTTCAGAATATAGGATCATCATGTAATGAAATTGTTGTATTCTACCTTATTCTCACCTTCTCTCCCATTTCCAATGACACAAAATTCATCTTCTAGTAAAGCTGGTGTCAGGCAATACCTAACTGTAAACCTGTTTATTATACTCTTCTATTTAACCCTTCTGCAAACTCCACACTGAAGAGAAACTTAAGATAATCCTCATGATGACTCTACTCTGTACTTGACTTTTTTTTTTTTTTTTTTTTTTTTGTGGGACCCTCGCCAGCGGCCAGGGTACGAACCATCGCTGCAGTGGCTGTGAATAGCCTCGCAGCCCAGCGCTCAACCGCTGTGCCACCAGGGGAGGCCCTGTTCTTGACAATTTTATTCCCCCCAACACTGAGCTTCAAATGTTTCTCTACGCACACACACACTGTATACATATATCTATATACATAGGACACTAAGTGTATAGAGCCCTATGTATATAGATTTTGGGTAGAAAAAGTCATTTAGTTATCACAACTGCCCAAAAACAGTGGGGATTATTATTCCACTGATAAAGAACTAAGGTACAGAAAGATTTGGCAAAATTCACTAGTTTTCTAGGGGGTAAAAGTGGGTTGAACTTATAGCATTAAGATCTCTGCACTTAACCACTGCATTAACAGAGAATCTTATATACATTGCTATCATTCCATGAACCTTATTGCATTACAATTACATCTTCACTGTCTCTCTCCTCTATCCATTTCTTAAATACAACAGCCCATCTTACTCATGTTTTTGCAAATAAGTGTCTTCAAGGTAGTTATTTCTGAATTCATGTGACATAAACATTTGGTGACTTGAATTAAATTTCAAAGAATTGTTAATTACTTCTTACTCTTTTTTGGCTCCTGATGCATAACTCAAATTTTCAAAGGGCCAAAGGAAAGGCTCAAAGGTAAGAAGTAAGGGAGAAGGAGGGAAAATAGACATAGTCTAGTCTACTGGGAAAATATAAATAAAAACAATCTTTTTCTACCCCAAAAATCCTCTCCACAAAATTAAAGTAAGAAAACACCTCCCTTGGGCCTCCCCGGTGGCACAGCGGTTGAGTGTTGGGTTGCGAAGCTGCCCGCAGCCTCTGCAGAGCCTGTTCAATCCCTGGCTGCTCCCGGGCCACCTGAGGAGGGTCCCACATGGCGCGCAGACCTCTCCTGCCGCCCACTGCTCCCCTCAGCAGTGTACTTTGATCCTTCTGCCTGTTCTGCTCCCCGCTCTGGCTCTGGTGAATTCTCTCACCCTCCCGCGCTTCTGACTGTACCCAGTGCTTGTATAAATAAATAAAAATAGATCTTTAAAAAATACATAAAAACTAAATATGGGAATTCAACATTATAAAAAAATAAAAAAAGAAAAGAAAACACCTCCCCAATGGAGTATGGTTTAAACCAGAATGTGATACACATCACATACAATTTGTTAAGAGTTTTTAAGGACAGAAATCTTTTATATAACCAAGCAACATTAATCCATTACCTATATATCGTCAAGATAAACAACAACTGGTTCACAAGTTAAAAAAAAGGGGGGGGCCTCCCCTGGTGGTGCAGCAGGCAGCAGTTGAGCGCTGGGCTGTGAAGCTGCCCATGGCCTCTGCAGCGCCGGTTCGATCCCCAGCCACCAGCGAGGGTCCCACATGGCACGCAGACTTCTCCTACCGCGTCCGCTGCTCCCCTCAGCAGTGTATTTCGTCAGTCTGCCTATTCTGTTCCCTGCTAGGCCTCCGGTGAATTCTCTCACCCTCCCGTGCTTCTGACTATACCCAATGCTTGTTAAATAAATAAAGAAATCTTAAAAAAAAACAAACAAAAAAAACTTGACATTGGCAGGAACAGAACTATTTGTCACATGCAATATATCCTAATTGGGATATATTAGCTAAAATGCTTTATCGAGAGGGAAAAAAAAAAACAAACATTTCATATTTTTATAACTAAAAGTAGTTTTACCAGTTGGAACATGGTGCCACCCAAGTTAAAGCCCTACCCTCCTTCAGAAATATGGAGAGCAGTCTGTGGGCTGCAATATTGATGCTGCCACCTTCATGACATCATTGATGATTTCAACAGTGATGTGGTGGAGTGCACAGCTAGTTAAGAGCCTCAAAGAAAAATGCTTCAATAAAGGATCACTTGACAAACCAAAAAATAGAAAAAAGAAAAAGAAATAGGGACATAGGGGTACTATTTCCATCGATGTATGTATTTTATAAAGATGGCTCCTAGGTTTTTGAGAATGATATTCCCAACTCTATGGGAAGCTGAAAAATGACAATCTAGTCTTTAAAATTTATTTATATGTATTTCAAATAAATACTTAAACAGAATTATCATGACCTTAAAATATACTTCAAAGGAAAAATTGGGGGGAGGGGTACTCTCTTCTCCTACTTTGAACACAGAGAATAAAGCCTCTCATTTAAAATTTTATTTTTCTTTACAGTAGAGTGACTAAAAAGTAGAGCCACTGTGGTTTATTGGAAAGCATATTGAAATGTTCCAGGTCTAGATTTGTTACTTACAAGCATTTTCTTTGCAGGAAGCAGTTAATCTCTGTGGGGCTCACTTTTCATCTGTAAGTGAGTGAGTTGCACTGGACATTATCTAAAGTCACATTTGGATTTATTGTACTATTTCATAATAATGAAAAAATTGAGGATTCAGTGAAGATGGCAGGTGTTGTTATTTTTCGTGTCCACACTTGTTTGAACTTTAATTACTCTGATCCCTCTAACACAATCAATGACCTTTCATTGAACACCTATAAGACCTCTAAATCACCAGGGAATAAGAGTCCCTGAATCTCTAATATAGACTTCCCATCTATATTTAAAAAGCTTTGTTAACCTGAGTAAGTGTACATTGTTAACCTGAGTAAGTGTACATTGAAAGAAAAGACAATATACTTTCATGTCACAGGATACCTAATCAATGAATAATAACAACAAAGGAAGCTTTTCCTCATTGACATTTTTAAAATTTACTTATTTATTTGAAGCACCATTGGTTTACATCACTGTGTATTATTCACAGGAAGAGTTCACACCTTCTCAGCTGTGCATCACCACACCACACCTACCCCAGAGTGGTCATTTAAACTGTGAAAGTGAAGGAGAGGTGAGAATAGGTTTAAAGCAATTACAGGAACAGTGACTTCATGTTGTAGATTAACTGAAAAGGAATGAGGATGGTTTATTACCAAAATATCAGTGTATATATTATTGAAATCTCCATATCCCTTTTGTTAAAATATTTAATGCAGTGAGCAGGTAAAAACTAGATACCACCTTAAAATAAAATAATTATATGGTAGTAAATATTAAGTATTTTAATGGATATAGAGAGAAGAAAATGTAAACCTAATGATGTCCGAAATACTATTTCTAAATAAATGAATATCTAAAAACAAGCATTATTTTTGTAAAAGAAAGGACTGATGTACGACAAATTTGGTTTCTTTTTCCACTTTTCTTCAATATTTAATTAATTTTAAAGTCTCTAAAATAAGCTTTTCTTCTTTGAAAGATTGAATCCTATCTTGTTAAATTTCACCACACCTAACACAATTTCCTGCATGTAATACACACTTAATATTTATTAGTTCAGTCAATACCCCATATTATCTTCTTTTTCCCTGTTCTTTTCCACCATTCTCTCTAATAAAGGAGGTCAATTTGATTTATGTCACTTAATACATTTATATCTTTGTCTTCTAGATTCCCATAGAGTTTGACCAACAGAGAGCTCTAGTAAAAGATGGGAAGTAAGGTCAGCATATTTATTCCATTGGTTCATCTTTGCTTGGTCATTAGACAGCTATTGTCCTTTACTCAAAAGTCATAGTCATTTCAAGCAAAATGAAAACAAAAGCAAGAAAACAAACAAGAAACAGAACTTTAGCGTTTAGGTGTACAGTGACCAATCTTAGAACTTAGTGCTATCTCTTTTAATTTTATATACACTTCACACATTTTTACATGTCTTTGAGGTCCTTTATAATTCTTGTAATCCTGTAATACTGTTCTAATTTGAATATTGATTCCACTTATATATGCATGCTGATGGATAATCTTATGGACATTTATAAGGTTGAATGTTCTATCTTACAAATAAGGCGCATATAAATATAGCTAGATGCAGTTTACCTTGTTAACACAACTTCTTAGTTGATTTTTTCCTCCTTCCTGTTAATCTATTTGATACATAGAACAGAAAGATTGTAGAAAGATCATGGTATTTCTTTTTCCTTTAGACCTTTAAGGAAGGCAGCAAAATAAAAAGTAAACACAAAATTTTACTCTTTCCTCCTCACAATCAATAAACCTTTTGAAGCAGAGAAGGTTTAAAGAGAAGTAACTTCTTCACAGGTCACTGCATTTAAAGTGTAATTCCCTCTAGGAAACTGCCTTTTTATAGTATTTTCTTAAATACTCTTCAACCGGTCTTGAACTGAAATCTGTAATACTATTTTATCGTTTAACAGTCCTAGGTCTGGTCTATTAAAATGTGGCTGTATAACCTGTGGTATAGTAAGAATAAATTATGGAGCTGTTCACAGTGCATAGCATCCTCAGGTAACAAGCACATGGATTGTGTAATAGCAACATTTTTAAAAAAGATTTATTGTATTCCTGAGGAGTGATTATTGTACTTTGCTTCCTTCTTACTCTCTTACACTCTCCTTTTTTGATAGTGATATTAGGAAACTGATTTTCACACATATTATTATTATTCTCTCATTTTCTCCCTATTTTTTACATCCATTAAACAGTAACTGCACCTTTCCGAGATAAACTCATCCTTCCAGAGTCAGTGGTAGGGAGCAGTGGGGGCAAAATTTATAGGTAGCTTTGGTCAGAAGAGAATAATATTTTACCATGACTAGCTTCTTTCAACCATTCTTTTCTTTATGCTATCTTTTTTAGTGAGGGATTATATTTAGAATTCTTTGATATCTACTTTTCCAGGCAGAGTCCTGGTTTATGTTGACATAATGCATTGCAGATCACAACACTTTACTCGCAAACATTTCCTGATTTCTACAAAAAATTATATAATCACCACAACTACACTTGCATTGTATTTTTTCGCGTTACATGTTAACTTAAAAGTAAGTTTCCAGATTTAGAAAATTGTATCATCTATGCAATATTTGACACATAATTATGTTTCAAAAATTCATTATCTAATATTCAAAGTTAGATTACTATACTATATTTCTGATTTTTATCTGGCAACTCTATCAATGGGAAATGAAAACATTGAGGTAAGGTAATAGTAGTTTCAGGTCTTCCACCTGAGTTCAGTGAATAAGGTTCTAATTCAAACATTTTACAAAAATAAGGAAATTCAGGACCTCCCTGGTGGTGCAGGGATTAAAGTCTCAGTGCTATCAAGCTATCATCAGCCATTGTGGCATGAGTTTGATCCCCGGCCAGGGAGCTAACCAACATTGGTGCAGCAGACCTCTCCTGTCTAACCCACTGTTCCCCTCAGCAGTGTAGTTCAATAGATCTGCCTGTTCTGCCCCCCAATCTCTCTGGTGAATCCTCTCACCTCCTGCACCTCTCACCTACCCCCCAGTTCTTGTATGCATAAATAAATAAAAATAAATTTTTTTTAAAAATAAGGAAATTCAATTCCAAAAAAGAAAACAAATAAGACAAAAAAATAATCCTCAATTAAGAAATTGGCAGAAGAGCAAAATAAGTATTCTCCAAAGAAAATACTGCTGACCAATAAGCACATGAAAACATTTTCATTATCACTTATATGTGGAGAAATATAAATCAAAACTACAATGAGATGCCACCTCACACACGTTATCAAAAAGACCAGAAAAAACAAGTGTTGACAAGTTTGTGGAGAAAAAGGAAAACTTGTAAGCTGTTGGTGGGAATATAGATTGAGCTAGTCTCTACGGAAAACAATTTGTAAATTCTCAAAATATTTAAAACGATACTACCTTTTGACTCAGCATTTCCACCCCTAAGTATCTAACCTAACAATGTGGAAACACTAATTCAAAAGGTCATATGCACACCTGCATTCATTGCACCACTCTTTCCAGTAGTCAAGGTATAAAAACAACCTAAATTACCAATGACAGATGAATGGATCATGAAGATGTGGTATTTATGCAATACAGAATACTACTCAGCCATGAAAAAGATAAACTCTTGCCACGCAACAGCATGGATGGAACTGTATTATGTTAAATGAAATAAGTCAAAAGGAGAAAGACAATTGCTGTATATTTTCACTTATATATTGAATATTGAGAAACAAAACAAAAGGTCAGATAAAACTAAAGCAATAACAAACCTAGAAACCTCACTATAAAATTCAGGCTACCATAGGGGAAGAAAAAGGGGACAAGGCAGACTAGGGAGTGGCCAACTGGACTATGGTGGAGGACTATGGGTGCCTTGGTGATGAGTTTTGTATGGTAACATATACCTGAAGGGTGTGATCCTATGACTCTGAATCACATAGGGTCTTATATAGTGATATTGCCTCAATTAAAAAAGAATAACTAAATAATAAAATAAAAATAAGGAATCTCAAAATTTCCTTAAAATATTCAAGTTGTTGAATTAGAAAAGTAGTACAAATGCATGGTAAAATTATAAATATTCTAACAAGGAACAAATGCAACATTAATTTTCACCCAAGATATTCAATTTTCCCATTAGCAACTTCTCGTGTAGCTTTTGAATGTTTTTCATACTTTACTTTTGACTATGATATAGTTATATGCATTTGAAATATTATAGACAAAGGAAGGCAGAATGATAGGTATGTAGACAAACAGGTGTGTAGAATTATAAATGTGTCTACTCCAATATCATCTGTTATTCCTCAATCTGTCTTCCAAACTTTATTCTATACAAAAGTTAACATCCCTGACAAATTCTCTGTTATAAACTTTGGAAACTAACACTGCATACAGTTTTCCCCTCATATCCAAAAGTAAAACATTCCTATTTGGTGTGAATTGGTAGGTAACTTTTGGGATCTGGAAAAGCTATTACCCTTAATTTATATTAACATCTTTAAGTGTTATGGTACCTAAAAAGCAAGCTTAGCAGAGCATACCCAATATAAATAATTTAACTTTGCATAATAGGGGAAACCACTATATTGATTGAGTCATATTTTTCTCAGAGATTTGACATACTTTATTTAGCCAATTCCATGTTCAAGGCAATTTAGGATGTTTCCAGGATTTCATTACCATAAACTTCCCTTCAGTCAACATTTACCTACATCACTTCTTGCAAGAGTTTATCATTAGGAAAATTTCCTATCTGAGGTGACTATATACTATATACCATATAACTATATACCATATAACTTTTTGGTCTTCTTCATATTTTGAGTTTAACTTGACATTCATACTTGCAAATGAGCGGACTTAAACAAGTTTTGAACATTTTTTAAAAGTAATTTGCCTTTCTCTATGAGAATTACCTTTCCATATTCCTTTTGTTTTTCACTCTTATTTTACTACTTACAATATCCTATTTCTATGTTAATGAAACACTAATTACTTTATAATAATGACTTCCCAGTATGACTATGATCATAGTAGATTTTTTAATGATAAAATGGTTTATTTATAATCCAGTTCTTGTTTTATCATTTTTACATTATTTAATAAATTCTGACATAATAGAATTATTTAAAGCTATCCTATTTTATTCTGGTAAATTGATGTACTCAATATTTGACTCATGTATATTTCTGCTTTTTATGTATGCTATATTCTGGTACTGGTAAAAATTTAGGAACCCAATCTTTTGTAAATATACCATGCTGTTTTGCTAGGTACCCAAATGCTTTATTGAATAACTCAGATTTTCATTATTGATTTTAAAGTTATGTTTCAGCACATCCTGGGTCAATGATTCAAGGCACATTTTTATTTTTTATTTTAATCTATTTTTCATGATTCAGAACCAAATTAAATTGTATTCCTTTAATTACTATGTTTTACAATATAATTCAATATACATTATTTTGTTTTGTGAGAATTACTTTGCTTTCCTGTGCATGTTTTCCAATATAAATTCTATAGTCTTCTTGTAATGATTCAACAAGCAGAAACAACTTATTGGTATTTTACTGGAAATACTTTAACTTTATAGGTCAATCTGGAGTGAAATGTTACATTTACTGTTTGTTCTGGAACTAGTTAGCTTTTCCTTTTAACAAATAATCAAACCTTAGTAGTTTATTATACAGGTTGACTTATATAAATTAAGCCAAACATAAGTAAGTGAATTTATTAAAGTAAGACTGAGGACTAGCCTCCAGCTAGGTCTGGGGAGATTTCTTAATTTCATGCCTAAAATCAGAATTGTATACAGTCTGCAAGTAAACATTTCACAGTTTTCAAGGATTTTTCCACAGAAAGTCCAGGAAGATTGGGCCTCCCCGGTGGCTCAGCGGTTGAGTGCTGGGTTGCGAAGCTGCCCACAGCCTCTGCAGCACTGGTTCAATCCCCGGCTGCTCCCCGGCCACCACAGGAGGGTCCCACATGGTGCGCAGACCTCTCCTGCCACCCGCTGCTCCCCTCAGCAGTGTACTTCGGTACTTCTGCCTGCTCTGCTCCCCGCTCTGGCTCTGTTGATTCTCTCACCCTCCCACGCTTCTGACAGTACCCAGTACTTGTATAAAAAAATAAATAAATAAATGAATGAATGAATAAATAAATAAATAAATAAATATTATATTAAAAAAAAAAAAGAAAGTCCAGGAAGATATCTGGATAAGGGATCCATTTGATGATGCCTATGCATTGAGGAAAATGAGGAGAGTTGTTAAAATATACCCCCCTTAAGGCCTTAACTTCTGAGAACTGGGAGTTTTAGCAATGCCATAAATCTCAAAATCTTATCCTTTTTTAAGTTACTGATTTTCTTGGTAACAACTTCTTTGTAAATCCAGTACAACTTCTTTGTAAGATTTAAATTATACCCCTTAGTTGAGACCAAGAAAGAGGTACCTCTTGATTGCTTTAAACCTCTTTAGATTATACCCCTTAGTTGAGACCAAGAAGAGAGATACCCCTTTGATTGCTGATTTTGGTTTCCCTATCATTCAAATTTACAAGTTGCCTACATGAGCTGGGTTCAGCCAGATGATGATTTTGCTCTAAGCTGAATCAAGTATCTATAGTAAGTTTCCCATTCAGATGAAGGGACTACCTAGGGTGGTGTGATGTTTAATTTAATATTTCAACTTGTCTAGACTATGACACCCAGTAGTTTGGTCAAGCACTAGTGTAAATGCTGCTATAAAAGTATTTTTTTTGTGTTAACATTTATAACATTTATTAACATTTATAATCAATAGACTTTTTTTAACGTAGAGTCCCCTCCAAGATGGTAATGTTCTTCATCCTTCAGTTGAAGGTGCCAAAGGCAAAGATTTAAGTTTCCTGCATAAGAAGTGCTTAAACTTCAGATGACAAAATAGAAATCATTTCCTGAGTTTCCAGCCCCCCTTACTCAAGACTCCAACATAATTTCTTATTGAATTTCAGGCAAACAAGTTGTCTTATGGATATTACAATCACTAGTCATCCCAATCTCCTGAGCACATTTTTTTAAGCTAACATTTTGTTTCTCTGGAGAACACTAACCAATACAATGGCTTCTGTTGAGATAGTCGTTCTCTTCCCTTCTGCTTTCAGCTCAACCCCCACAGGCTAACCTTGAATGTTTTCCTACTGGGCAGAGAACTTGCCCAGACTTGAACTAACATAATGGAACTTCCCTGCTTTTTATTGTCAAAAGCAGGAATGTCTTGGTAAGAGGAGGAGTTTGGAATTTATGTCTGCACTATCCTAAGTTATGCAAGAAATATATGTTTTTCTCTCACTGCGGTCATATTAATGTCTCTAATTCAATTTTTAAAGCATTCCTTAGGCAGGCACTAAATACTTTTCAGCTATTCTCCTAGAAATTTTATCTTATAACTACTATATAAAACGGCATATTTATGTCTATTAAGTTTTGTAAAAGATTTTTTTTTTTTTGAATAGCAGGGTATAGGGTAAATAAAAGTTGTCAGGTTTTTATGCCATTGGCCACTGTGGCTATCACCTGCAGCCTTGATATTGTTAACCTAGAAGGCGTGTAGGTGTGGGGCATGTGTGCATGACTATGGACACCTGAGCATGGGTGTGTGCACATGTGAAAGTGTACACACCAGAGCCTAGAAGTCTCTTGCTCAGAGATGGCTACTGTGGAATGGCCATGAGAGGACAAGCGATGGCTACATGAGGAAGAGACTATGACAACCCAGAGAAAAGAGCATATAGATTCACAAGAGGCACAAGTTACTGTCTCCCTGCTGGCTTGTTTCCCCTGCTAACCATTAAAACCTGTAAAAATGGTGCAAACGGCTCCAAAATAATCTTTCAAATCCCTAGAATCAACAGTGACTGGGGTGGTTGCAAAACATGGAGGTATTGGTTTTATTATAATGTTTTGATAATTCAGTATCTTACTGAATTATATATCCCAATTGTTTTTATTAGATTTTAAGACGGTATCGTGGGATAAAGTTATACCACATTTATACACTTAACACCGTGTCTTTCTTTCTGATCTTTCCCATTTTTTAAAGATTTTTATTTTTATTTATACAAGTACTGGGGTACAGGCCAGAGGCATGGGAGGGTGAGAGGATTCACCCGACACACAGAGGGGAGCAGAACAGGCAGACCGACCAAAGACACTGCTAAGGGTAGCAGCAGTCGAGACAGGAGAAGTCCGCCATGCCATGTGGGTTTCTCACTGGCCAGCCAGCAAATGAACCCATGCTGCAGAGGCTGCGGGCAGCTTCACAGCACTATGCTCAACCCACTGCGCCACTGGGGAGGCCCTGATCTTTCCTTTCTTGTTTTTTGTTTTTCTCTAATTGAGTTAGTAAGTACCTTGAGAGTAACAAATTACAATGTCTAGAAAGAAAAAATTCTTCTGATTTGTCACTATTCTGCAACCAGGTAAGTTCAGGTAAGTTCAGGTAAGTTCATCATAGGTTCAGGAAGCTTGAAAGAGAAACTTGGAGTCCTTGGCATCATCCCCTCCACAAATTAGGGGAAACAAGCCAGCAGGGAGACAGCAAGTTGGGCCTCCCTGTGAATCTCTATAAGGCCTTTCCTCATGTGGTGCATTCTCCCATGTGCTCCACTGTGCTCCCCTGCATGGTCCTCTGCTGCACCATTCTCTGTGATGCCGCCCTTATGTGCTCAGTCTCTCCACTCAGGCAAGCCCACTCACGCACGCCCACACTACACTCCAGGTGTCCACCATCAGGCATACCCTGAGCCCAGGCTACTAAGCGCCTCCTGCATTCAAGGCTGCAGGTGAGAGCCACAGAGGCCAATGGCGCAAAAGACTAAGCAATCTTCATTTACCCTACAGTCCCCATTATGATTAATGCTGGCATTGACTTAAAAGTTGATACATAATAGATTATCTGATAGGAGTGAGCTTTTTAAAATTGAACCACTTTCACATTTGTTAAGTTGAACTTTTTAGTTTGTCATAGTTTAATATTCTTTTAATACTTAACCATATTTACCTAGTATGTTTTCAAATGATAAAATATAATTTTTAAAATATTGAAATTAAAGAGTTTGCAAAAAAACAATTAATTAGCATCCTGATTCCTTTTTTTTCTAAATTTGCTATGATGCAAACTTCAATTTCAAAATATTTCCCATTTCTAAAATAGGGATTATTTACACCTATCTTTATTTACATATCCATAGCATTGTTTAGTACCAAATAAAAGCTATCACAAAATTTTGATAGGGGTTTTTTGTCTGCTTTTTAAGATTTTTATTTTTGTCTTAATAATGCAGGAGATTCTCTTTTAAATAATTGTCTTGGAAAGAAATAAGTGGTCTACAGTGTGAAAGTATTTATGAAAATTATATTTATAATAATAAAACATGACATCTGCCAGGGTAAGAAGTATAAATATATTTAAGACATTTCACTGGAAATATAAGTAAACAGAAATCGATGAGCAATATGTGTAATTAATCGTTATGATATTGACAATTATTTTCCTTTAATAAATCATCACTTCCTCTAATTTAAAGATTAACTATGACACTCAGATGGCCTCCCTGGTGGCATAGGGGTTAAGTCTCAGTACTATCTTACCACCGCTGTGGCCCGAGTTTGATTCCTGGCTAGGGAGCTAATCCACTTTTGGCACAGCAGACCTCTCCTGTCTTGCCCACTGCTCCCCTCAGCAGTGTATTTCAGTAGATCTGCCTGTTCTGCTTCCCACTGTGTCTCCGGTGAATCCTCTCACCACCACCCCCCACCTAGCACTTCTGACTTACACCCCAGTTCTTGTATGCATAAATAAAGCTTAAAAAACAACTACACATAAATAAACCTTAACAAAAACTTTTAAAAACCTCAGAATTTTCTGAGACAGATAGCTTTTTATTTATTTACAAATAATCTGCATCTAAAATATTTATTTGATTTAATTGCCTTAGCTTAATTTCACTATTTTCAAGAGGAATTTACTTCTCTCTTCAAAATTCAAGGTTACATTTTATTAAGTCAGCAATAATTTGGATGGATTAACAGATATTATAGAAAATTTCTCTTTTAGTTTTTACAACAAAGTAAAGTGATAGATTGATACTAAAGCAATGTATTTTTAACTAAATGTCTATAGGTACTGCAGAATATAATTCTTAGTTATTTTTATTATCAGATAAGAAAGTGGGGGTTAAAGTACAGATCTTTCTCAACCTTTGTATGTTAAATTTTTCAAAATTAATGTATTTTTTGTTCTTCAGAGAGAAAACAGTTTTTCTACACAGAAAGGACAGGTTTATGCTATTACCCATTGGTATTCCAAATATTTTACCAAAATTTTTTACACTACAACCAAATCCTAACTGGCTGAGGTATAGTGAGCACTAAAGGGAGAGTGTTGGTGTGGAGCTAACACCACACAGTAAAAACAAAGAAGTTTACACATATGAAAGAAAACATGTAGAACTTAGATCAGTGCTATCTATCATTATTTTGTAAACTCAGAGTTTAATAAATTATGGTGACGATCTCAGAAAATATGTTCTCATATTCATAAGATAAAGATACTATTTTAAGGATCATTATTGAGGTTCATAAAATATATGATATTGGTTATGCTTTTTTGACAGCTGTTTTGGATTTATCTGATTTTTTTTCCCTATAAAAAGGTCAATTTGCTATAGTAAACTCAAGAAAATAAATGCAACCAGATAGTTTAATAAACAGAAAGAGAAGCAAATTATTGTTTGGCTCCCACTGTTTTTACAGTACTTTCGTTGGATCTCTTTTCCTCCTTGATTGGAATTCTAGAAATATCCTTTGTTTGTCATGTCACTTTCAACTCAACACACATATTTGTTTTCAGACAATAAAAGAATCTGGTCCTATCAATGCTATAACATTGACTTATTATTCAATTAAAACTCCTTTGCCCCTGAGCTCAGACTTGATCTGTTGGAAATCTTTAGGAAGGAAGGAGATTAGAGTGTAGTTGACTTCCACCCTCTTCTTTGGCATTGCCTGATATATTTGCTTTGCCTTTTCTGTTGTTCAAGGGTCAAGGCTCAAGGAATCTAAAACTGTTCTCATTTTCTTGGAAAGTCCTAAGATTTATTGGGATGGGTGAATTTCTTATCTCTCACTTAAGTTTTAGCTCCTACAATGTTTTGAAGTTTTGATCATGCAGTTTTATCAACTTGACTCTTCTTTTCTCAAGAGCACTTCACTTTCAAGATAACAAATACCATTTTTCTTTCAGATTCAAAGCATCATACATTAAATTGTAGCACATAGCAGATTTTAGGGAAAATCTTTCACAGCAATGAGCAAAGTTAAGATTATTTTATTTGAACCTGCTTAGCCCTAGCTCAAGGAACAGAACCCAAAGTCAGTTCTCAGAATATACGAATTGTACCTCTGTGTGAAAACCAGGGAAATACCAAATAGCATAAACCCCAATTCGACTTTCAGTGAAATTTCTCTTATATTTGTGCAAGTCAGTCAGGGAAGGAAGTCTCCTCAAGTATTATGGGAATACCTTGATTTCTAAAGGCATAGAGACAACATGGTGTCCTAGCTAAAAGGACAGATTGGAGAGCAACAGGTCTCCACCACTAAACAGCTGTATGACTCAGAAAAGTTACTTTATCTTCTTCTTAATTGCCTCAACTGAAAGTGACAATACTGGCAATACCTATCTCATAGTGTTACTAGGAGATTTAAATGACTTATTTATAAAGTGCTTCAAGCGGTGTCTGGTTCAGGGTGGCATTAAAATATGAGCTTATTAAATACATAAAGAGGGTGATTTGAATGACAGAATCATTAGCTTGCGTACAATGGAAAACTTGCATCTTGAGCTATAGCATATCAAGAATATGGAATATATAAATATTGGGTCAAAAAGACTCTTCACTCCAGGGCTACTTTCCCTACATAGTTTCTGATTCAACAGTAAATTTAGAGAAAGAAACAAGACCATTTTCCTGGCACTTTGAAATATTTCTCCATGTATTCTTATTAGTAAATTTGAAAATGACTTTTCCTATTTCACTCACTGACAAACTCTCAGAGGATTATAATCTAATAAGGGGAGATTTAATATTTGACAATGTAACAAAGCAAGAAAAGTTGTTCTGGGAAAAACACATAGTAGAGACTAATTAAGACTGGATATTAGGCATTTAATACAAGATATTTGCCACTTTGTGACAGAAAATTTCTCTCAGGATACAGTGTTGAAGTCTCTTTTCTCTAACATTTGTTTCTAATTTTTACAGAAATAAATCACCTCAGGCAACAAATGCCTTTATTCTATCACATGTCACAAATTTGCATAATTAAAAAGTAATTTAACATGCTTTCCTATTCAAAAGAATTTGTCTACCACCACCCACTATGCTAAAACTCATAAGTTATACCTATTTAAACAATAATTTATCTTTCAATTGTATTTACTTGAAATATTGATTATGTCTAGTAGGCACAGCTGTATTGTTTATATTCTGAATTCTAGTTCTGAAATTCTAAGGGAATGTGAGTGTTCTGTTAGTATTATAAACTCAATATATTTGTTACTAAACTCATCCTTTGTTTCCTGCCTTGAAAGTCTCCCTTTTGTACATATAATTTATAAGAAGTAGTAATCCTGTTAGTGAGCAGGTTGAGGTGCACCCTGGGATCCCCAAACCTTTCTACTCTAAATGGATTCTCTCAATTGTCACATAAAGACAAACAGGCTCTTAGCAAAGCTTCCACTATTCTCTGCAGCCATTTTATAAATGCCAGTCTGGTCCTGACTTGTTAGGTCCTCAAAGAGCCTTAATCCAACTTTGAGCCTTAGCCCACATCTTACTTTCTTCCTGTCGATCCTTGTTTGTTTGGTTTTTAACTTGTCAGTCATTAATATAATTATATAATTTCATGGATACATTTTCACAACATATACATGCACTGACCTGTTCACTGACCCTCCACCAAAACCCCAGCACCAAGGACATCTCCCTTTCTTTCCTCTCCCCCCTCTTCCCTCACTCCCTCACTTCTAGTAACCAGTATATTTTTCACAGAGTCTAAGAATTATTTTACTGTACTTTGCTAGTTTGTTTTCTTTGGTGTCATATATTCCACAAATAAATGAAGCCTCACAGTATTAGTGTTTCACTTTCTGGCTTATTTCACTTAGCATAATCATTCATGGTCCAACCATACTGTGTCAAACAGCACCAGTTCATCTTTTCAAATAGCTGAGTAGTGTTGATGGGAATGTAATTTGGTGGCTCCTCTATGGAAAATGGTATGGAGATGCCTTAAAAATAAAAATTGAATTAATAGAATCCAGCATCGCTTCTCAGCCTTTATGCTAAGATCAAGTGTCATAGGATCGATCCAGCAATATCACTTCTAAGTATTTATCCAAAGAATGTGAAAACTAATGAGAAAGGGATAATGCACACTTACATTCATAGCATCACAGTACAATAGGCAAATTGTAGAACCAACCTAAGCAAACAACAACTGATGACTGGATTAAGACATTGTGGAATATTTATTCAATGGAGTTTTATTGTTTTACTGCCTAGAAATTCCTTTGTTTCTTTATAAATCATTCAATGACAATTTCACAGAATATCCTTCTTTCTTACAAGTAAAATATGTTTCACTACCAAATGTGATAGTCATATATCATCCTATACAACATGCATTCCTTGTTGAATTACTATTATATTTCTTTCAATGAGTTCATATTGCATAGTTCAGTGTAGTTTCTTTTCAAGTTCTAGTAAAATTTTATTTTGCTTCAGATTAATGCAATTTGTGTAGTCTGTATGGAAAACATTATAGAGATACTTTAAGAAAATGGAACTCCCATGTGAACCCACAAAACCTTTGCTGGTATTTACCAAAATAATATGAAAATATCCATACAAAAGACGTATGAACTCTTGTGTTCATAGCAGCATTTTCTACAATTGCCATATACTCAGTGGGATACTACTCAGCTACTAAAAAAGATGAAATAGTATCTCTTGGGACAAAATGGATAGACCTTGGAGTGATTATGCTAAGTGTAATAAATCAGAAAGTGAAAGACAGATATAGGAATGTCTCACTTATTTATGGACTATAAATGACAAAAAAACTTATACTGGCAAAGCACATTAAAATCAACTCTTAGACTTAGTAAAAAATAGCCTTAAATGGGAAGGAATGGGAGTGGAGAAAAATAAGATTAGAGGAGGAAAGGGCTAGAACCTTGTCATGGGTGGTTTGGGGGAGGGTGGGTGAAGCACATGCACATATGGAGAAGTAAAACTGCCACCCCAAAATTATATAAACTGTAAATGTCTGACAAATTAATAAAACAGTTTATTATATTTTTATCAAGTTTTATTTGCATGATTTTATGTTGACAGATTTGAAACTTATAGCAAACTGAGATAAAATTGCAGGAATAAAAAAATATATGAAAAATAAAAGAGGAGTTCAGGAAATCAATACTATCCAAAGTCAAAAAACTAAATTTATGTAACATAAAATTAATTTCCAAATATGTAACACTGGAAGATATGGAACAGTATATATTTCTTGGTTCCTAGTTCTATCGATTAGAAGTAAAATATCAAGAAACATCAAAATTATTTTACGTATCTTAAGGAAAGCAGTTTTGATCTCATCACAAACTTTTATTGAAAGAAAATCATAATAATCAAGGATACTGAAAGAAGGCCAAAGAAAGAAGATGCACATATTACACAATGGTGAAAACCATGATTTCTCACTATGTCAATATATTTATCCATAATCTTGTTTCCCTAATTTTCTTCCACCATCAATGCAAATGTTCATTCTTTGTTTTTATGCTTCACAAAAATCCAGTTTCCATTTGCAAAGAGTGATTGGTTTGCATAATACATATATGGAGGAAAAAAAAGGTCAATATATTTTCTTCCTTGATTTTTGTCATTATTTTTAATGATGTGACATATTTCTCCATATTTTAATTTAATTATTTAACTTGGCTCAGTGGTTTAAACTATAAACATAATGACAAATGGTAAAGCAAGGGAATTAGATTAAGTCATTTACAAATAAATCATAGTAAATGATTCCATGTATCTTCCACATAAACTATGTAGCAAAATGCAATAGTTTAGAAAGCACAGCGGGAGGAGGAAGAAAAAATGAATAAATTGGATAAAAACAGCAGGATTTCAAATAGTAGTATAACAGGGAAAATGAGGTTTTTTTTTTATTTTAATGTCTATAGATTTCTAGAGAGCAGTATCACCTTAAACAGAGATAACCAAAAAATGTCAGTTGGTAAAAAATTATTTTCCTAAGGGACTGATGGACTACAAAACTGCATTTTGGTTTCTGTTTATATATTAACTTAACTTACACCCTTATTATCATCACAATAGAAAAGTATCCAAAAGGATTTTAGATTCAGTTCATAGATTTTAATTGTTGTGGAATCTAATACAAAGTGAAATATATTAGATATTTTCAGGGTTTTGACAGTTACAGATGAAATGTAGCCTTTGTATTTTATTTATAAAAATAATTTCTATTAATATTTTATGGAGTTTATGAAAAAATTAAATGTTGGTTTACTGTTTGAGAGTTCTATTAGACAGATTGTCTATCTCAGAACTGTTAATTTCCCTTATTGATAAGGGAAGTAAGTTTTACAGCAATAAGTCAAAATTGATATTTTGGTGGGCCAAATTTATACTTTATTGCTATTTATTTTTAAGTCTGTCACAGAAAGAGAATGACAGCAACTAATGTATAAAAATGCATTTTTATTACCCTATACTACTTTCTCTCAATACACAATGAAATTTTGGGCAATAAAATAGAATGAATCTTAGGACCCCACCCAGTGATCTCAGATTACACTGGTAAATATTAATATGAGAATGTATTTAATATGTACATTTTTGTTACAGCTATATTAATTATAAAGACATTAACCTTGTTTTATAGTTTTCTTGATCTAATGATAAACCTAATATTTCATCATTAACATTAGCAATATAATTGAATTCTGGGTTATCTGATCTTAAAGCCTCCTACAGAGAAGGTAGGACAGTCCCAGAAAACACATGGGAATGTCTATGGGGCTTGAAAGAAGCCTAAGAAAATATGATCCTGTCGAGGCCAAATATTGTTTAAATTTATGATAGTTTAATTACTATGAGGACCAAATTATAATGTCATCAGTCATTAATTCATAGAGAATCACATTTGCTTCCTAGATGCATATAAAATACTAAATAAGAACATAAAACCATGATAACAAAATTGATGCATGTTTGACATTTTTAAGCTTAATTTTTATATTTATATTTTCTATATCATGTTATAAATCTAAAATTACTATTTATAAGATTTATTTAGATATGATTCCAATTTGTTTTTTCCCATAAATCACAGATATTTTAATGTAGTCTACTACATTGCATGTATGTCTACTAAAATAAAGTCAATGAAAATGATTAGTATTTTCAGGTATTACCATGGAATTGCTCATTTTAAACATTCTAGGCAAAAAATGAATATAAAAATGGAATCAGCAAGATGAATATTCAGATATGCTTATTAAATAAAAACTAAAAAATGTAAAAATCTTTTTTTTTTTTATTTATCTGTGTATATCAGAACTGGGATGTAAACTAGAGGTGGTGGGGGGTGGATGAGAGGATTCACTAGAGAGAGTGAGGTACAGAACAGGCAGATCTACTGAAATATACTGCTAAGGGGAGCAGTGGGCAAGACAGGAGAGGTCTGCTGTGTCATGTGGGTCAGCTCCCTGGCTGGCAGGGGGATCTAAAGGATGCTGCAGTGGCTGGCAGTAGTGTGACAGCACTATTTTTAACCTCTGCACCACCAGAGAGGTCCCTGAAATTCTCTTTTGAAGAGAAAAACCTATGAAGATTAAGAAAAAGATAAGTAAAATGCAAGAGAGTGGAGATAATAGAAAAATGGGGGAGTTCAGGACTACATTCATGAAATGTGAATATGTCCTGTGAACCCTGCTGGTTTGACTGTCCTCTATATTGTATTAGGGAGAAGTTAAGACTGTTTTGAGTCCTGTGGAAGGAGAAGTCCCTTGGTACAATGGGATATTTTTCCCTTGATAGACCATACTGATTACCATGAAAAATGAAACTCACTGTGTTTTCTTTCACAAGCATTCACATTTCAGTGGCATTATTTAGCAATACACTGGTGACAAACAGAATTTTAGATAATTAATCCTCAAAAATCCAGCTATATTATTCAATTTACAAAATAATGTAAGCCTAGGAGAGTAATTATCTATCTTTGATATCATGAAATTACAAAAGGATACTAAACACATAATGGCTTTTAAAAGGCAATATATTATTGTGTTAGTTGGTTAGAAGCTGAAGTCTAATTCCAGTTGGGAATGTTTTCATAGGTAGTTTTCAAGATGAGTAAAGATTTCCAAATACCACTTAAGGTCAAAAGTTTGCATTTCTGTCATAAGGTAGGTCCTTTTCATTTTGGTTTTGTCATTTGAACTATAACATAAAATTTAGTGTAAAACAGGTAAGTTTTAACTGAGATAAAAGTTTTATAACTAAATTATCAGCAAGATCTTGAAAGTAGGTCATTATTACAGTATAATCTGATACTTGGATTATAATTCTATTTGAAATTGTTTTTTTAGAAATATTAAAAATGTGGAAAATCAATCAAAGAAATTATAGAGCATCCTTAAAATGAAATGAATCCGCTTAGTTTCTAATTAAAGTTTCATTTACATTAGAGAAGGCTTCTCCTTCAGAGTAGAACAGATATTTAATAAAATTTGGATATTGGTTTCATATAGTCTTCACTTAATAAAATATGCTATGTTGAGATGCCAGGAAATAGAAACTATTGTGAAATTATTGGGATATTTAGAGTATTTGAAAAACATTTTACAAAAAATGTTTACTAGGCATCCAAGTTATTGATATTTTAAAGTAAGAATTACTGTCTTTATTTCTTTATGGGTCTTTCATTTCAATTTATAAGTTTTCCAGGTGAGTTTTAAGTAACATGATGAATACTGAATTTTTGGATGTGTCTTATTTCTACTAATGATGATACAGATACTTTATTTCCTACATTGATAAATCCATGATTTAGATATTAGTAGGCCTTAAAATGTTATATTTAACGGACCTCAGAAAATTCAAATACTTTAACTGTATTTAGTTTGACTCTATGCTATATTAGCTAACTTAAGAAACACATGTTGCGGGCCTCCCCGGTGGCGCAGCAGTTGAGCGCTGGGTTGCGAAGCTGCCCGCGGCCTCTGCGGCGCCGGTTCGATCCGCGGCTGCTCCCCGGCCACCTGAGGAGGGTCCCACATGGCACGCAGACCTCTCCTGCTGCCCGCTGCTCCCCTCAGCAGTGTCCTTCGGTCCTTCTGCCTGCTCTGCTCCCTGCTCTGGCTCTGGTGAGTTCTCTCACCCTCCCGCGCTTCTGACTGTACCCAGTGCTTGTATAAACAAAAAACAAACAAACAAATAAATGAATAAAATTAAAAAAAAAAACATGCCTCTATAAAATAAATAAATAAATAAATAAATAAGAAACACATGTTGGGGCCTCCCTGGTGGAGCAGAGGTTAACATCTCAGCACTATCAAGCTATCACCAGCCACTGCAGCATGAGTTGGATCCCCAGGGAGCTACCCACATGGCACAGCAGATCTCTCATCTCTTGTCTGCTGCTAACCTCAGCAGTGTATATCAGAAGATCTACCTGTTCTGCTCCCTTCTCTGTGTCTGGTGAATCCTTTCAGCCCCTGTACCTCTGGTCTACAACCCAGTTCTTATATGCATAAATAAATGAAAATAAATCTTTAAAAAAGAAAAAGACACAGGTTAACTAGATTTTGTCCTATGAGATAAAAGCAACAGATGTGCTTAGAACAAGAGTATCCATTAAGAAGCTGTTTGGATTATAGAGCTCACAGCAAGGCAATAGGCCCAAGAGTCCAAATTATTTGTGAACATTTACCGCAGGCTGACTGACTATTGAAAGAAACCTGTATAGACAACACCACAAGACACTTGAATAAAATATTGGCATATAGATTTTCTAATAAAAAAGCCACTTAAATCATCATAAAACTATCTCTTACTTAGGAACCACTAGAGTAGTTAAGATTCCCGACCAGCCAGGGAGAAATCCATATGGTGCAGCAGGCCTCTCCTGCCTCTCCCGCTGCTCTCTTTAGCAGTGTATTTTGGTCTGTCTGCATGTTCTGCTCCCCGCTCTATCTCTGGTGAATCCTCTCACCCTCCTGTGCCTCTGGCCTGTACCCCAGTTCTTGTATAAATAAATAAAAAAAAAATTAAAAATCTTTAAAATAATAAAAAAAAACCTCCTTTTAAATCATCTATTCATTCTCTATCTCCTTACCAGAGTTAATGCTTTCAGGAAATATTACGCTCAGTTTCAAGTTCCTGGGTGCTTGCCGGGAATGGATAAGATATTCAGCAGTCCAATGATAGGAGTCTAGGCTACAAACTGCAGTGAACTCCAGGGATTATTTTGTCCTTGGTTTTAATTTAAAAATAACAGGGTCGTGTGCATGGCAAACCCTAACAATTTAATTGCTTGATTAAAAAATAACTAAAAGGGAAATATATCTAAGTAAGATATATTTATCAATTCTTTCTTGGAAAATTGATCCTATAGTTCTTGTATCATTTCAGTAATTGAGTGAAACAATAGTTTTCAAACAATTCCTTTGAATGAAAATTTGAGGTATGAATTGAGATTAAAAAAAATCTCTAATGTATGATTTAAACACACATATAGTCATGTGCCTCAGACAACATCTGAGTGCCTTATCTTCCTGGCCAAATCTCAGAAAACTATTATTTTGATCATGTTACTGAAGGAAGACTGGAAAACAGGTATTAAAAAAATATGTTTTAAATACTCTGCTTCTGTGATGATAGCATATACAAATATGCTGCAAGTTATACCTTTGAGTCAAATCAGGCTCACATTTTATTGTCAAAAAAAACAACAACCTGCCATCTGAATGAGTAAGTGTTAAAATATATTTAAATATTATCTCACTTCTGGCATACTCTGAATTCATATACAATTCAGTCTCACATATTTTTTTTTTTAACCTGGAAACAAACCTGTCTAAAGAAAATGAATTGGTATTTCATGGCACTCAGTATATTTCAGTATAAATCTGAAAAAGTATTATCACAGAGTAGTTAGTTATGGTGAAAAAAAAATAAGATGAAAATGTTAACATTCACAATACCATTATTTAACTCCACATAAACCCTTTCAAAAATAAATATTTGAGTACCTTATGAATCGTATGAATTCTATCACTCTTGATGATTACTTCCCTTAGCAGACACCCACATTTCTTGGTTACCTTTTTTGACTTCTACATGTAGCTATGATGGGAATATCTAACATCACAGCAGTCTTTAAAACATTTTTTATCTCAAAGGTACATAAAAAAAAAAAACAAACAGAAAAGAAAGGATAGATAATAGGAATACCTATAATATAAACTAATTATTTATCTTAGTTTCTCTTTTGCTTTTTATATTATCAGGAAACAAAATCTATCATGTATCTTGCTATTTTATTTATTTTTAAATTTTTGTTATTGAAGTAACTTTATTTTGCATCCTCACTGCTGTTGTCAGAATATATCATATCTTCTCCCCAGGTGTACTCACTGTAGCCCTCCTACTGCCAGAGAACCCATAATCCTCCACATGGTCCACTGTGTTCTTGTTTTTACTCTGTCCCTTCATCTCTTCATGTGAAAGCCCAAGATCTATACTCAGTTTTCAAGGGTTGGTTTTAATGTTTGTCTTTGTCTGACCCTTTATTTTTTTCTATAATGCATATTTAAGTGACACCATCTGATACTTATCTTACTCCATCTGGTTTATTTCACTTAGTATAAGCCCGGCCAGTTCCATTTTTTCTGCAAATGGCATACGTTTATCTTTTTTTGGTTACAGAGAAGTATTTCATCGTGTCTATATACCACATCTTCTCAATCTATTCTGCTTTTGGGCATTTAGGTTGTTTCCGTATCTTCACTATTTCATATACTTCTGGTATTACAGTGGGATTGCAGGTTTCCTTTTGAATTAGTGTTTTTTTGTAATTTTTTTTTTTGTAGATACATAGGAATGGGGTTAATGGGTCATATGGAAGATCCATTTTTTTGTCTTTGAGAATCTCCACACTGCTTTCCACAGGGGTTGGGCAGCCTACATTTTTACCAGCTATGTAAGAGAGTTCTTTTTTCTCCAAACCCTTGCCAGCACTTGCTGTTTCATTTTGATGTTGGACATTCTCAGTAGTGTGGACATGTATTATTTTGTCATGTAATCTTAATACCCACTTTTACTCTTACAGATCGTAAAATAAAGAAACAATTAAAATATCTGACTCCAAAGTTCATCTTCTTCCCCATCCACCAAAACCTCGTCTGACTATCTCAGAAATTTAGATTTAAAAACATAGTTTGAAATATATATATATATATATATATATATATTCAAAACAAATTAAAAAGCAATGACTGGGCCTCCCCGGTGGCGCAGCAGTTGAGCGCTGGGTTGCGAAGCTGCCTGCAGCCTCTGCAGCGCCGGTTCGATCCCCGGCTGCTCCCCGGCCACCTGAGGAGGGTCCCACATGGCGCGCAGACCTCTCCTGCTGCCCGCTGCTCCCCTCAGCAGTGTACTTCGGTCCTTCTGCCTGCTCTGCTCCCCGCTCTGGCTCTGGGGATTTCTCTCGCTCTCCTGCGCTTCTGACTGTACCCAGTGCTTGTCTAAGTAAGTAAATAAATAAATAAATAAATAAATCTTTAAAAAAAAAAAAAAAGCAATGACTAAGAAATAAAAAAACAAATAAGCCCAATTTTGCACCAAGTTGGTGATATATACAATTTGAAAATATTAGTGCAAATGATTTCAAAGGACAGCAGTTTGTAAACACATTGAATACATCATCCAGAAAGAAAAAAGCAGCTGAAAAGAAATCCTAAACTTGATGGAACGATAAATTTTAAATAGCAATGATGTTCATTCTTATAGTAAAATGCACTGAAATGTCTATTCATATTTGGATAATTCAACAAATGGAAATTTATAAACTATAAAGTTATTTAAAGTATGCAATATTTAACAATAAATAATCTTAATGTATACCTTCATCACTGGTGAATTTTGAGTATTTGCTTTTCCATATATTAACTTAACTAGAATATAAACTGTAAAATATGTTTCTAGTTCCTTAATATTCAGGAATAAAGAATAACTGCTACTGTAAGATATTAAGGGATTGATTAATTAAAACTGTATTTAGACACATGAAATACTTAACATAATTAAACTGAAATATGCTGTTTTGCACATAAAAAGGACTGAATTTTATATAATATGTATATACATTTTTTGAAAATATCATAACAACTTAGAAATACAAAGCATTATTTCAAAATGTAAAAATTATGAATTTTATCATCTAATCAGATGTATACATGTGTAAACTCTCATATAATTACATTATTTGAGGGGACACAGAATGTGTCCATGAGTCTTTGTATACAGAGATATGGGCATTGTGTCATTGTGTTTTGACCATCCAATAATTTTTAGTTTTCTAAAACTGAATTTTTTGACAGTATGCTCTTCTTAAATTGTGTTCTTTTTCTGTGTTTTAATGTTCTGGCTATCCTCTGTGCTGATGCAATTCTCTTTGCATTGACAGATACTTCCCCAAGGAATCTTGGGAGAAGGGAAAATGCTTTTAGTGATATATGACATTGTAAAATTCAACAACTTGTACAATTGCTCATATGTCTGACATAGTCTGAACAAAAGCATGGAAAAATTGAATTTGCCCAAGACATGCCTTTTTTACAATTACTTTTCCTTCAAAATGCAATTTCTTTCTTTATTACTTTATTCAAATCAATTGTATAAACTGATTCAACATTTAATATTTAAGTTCTTGGTCATTTGTGTAATTTCTATTTTGAGTCTGATAAATCATTAGTTGCACAAGTCTGGAAATATTTTTGATGAAATCCTGTTGCTGACAACTACAAACATTTATTAAATACCACACACAATTTTCCTTTTTTTATTTTATCAAGTTAAAACATGTATACTTTTAAAATGTAATTGGCAGTATATAAAAAACATTATATTCATAAAATCTCCTCTAAAATACTCCCCAATTCTGTTCAGAGAGGCAATTGCTTATATTATCAGACATTCCTCCTGGTATCTATATGAAAATCATACATTGTCTCATTACTAGATAACTCAATGTTAGAATTTACCAATTAATTTTCTATTAATTAGATGTAGATTAACCATCTGTAACCCATTATCTTACACCCATTAAAAACATCTTAAGTATTTAAATATACACATCTATAATTAAAAACATGTCTATTTTAAATGAGATTACATTTTGACATGTTCATTCATCCATTTTTGGAACTTTTTTAGCTATATTTATTCTATTTAACCTATAGTATGCCAAAAAAGTTTTTATAAGATTTTCAATGCCTTTTGAGACTGGTTTTCTACCAATAATTTAGCTTAAACTACAAAATCCCTCATAAAAGCAACTAGCCATATGACATTTCTTTAAAAACTTTTCACAAGAGGAAGCTTCAGGCAAAATGAATTTATCGACAAAACTGACATGGCAGAGATTCGTACATAGACCTTCAGTCTTCTCCAGATTCATTGAAACTTCCACAGAAAGATTTCTAATCCCTTAATCTGCCCTGGTATGTTCTTAAAATGCAATTTACATCTACTTTTGTAAATTCTAGAATTTTATTTTAGGTTTGCCTACTTCATTATTGACAAAAATACCACTTAGCATACTGTGCTCTTGACAAGGAGAAAGACTTGCAGTTTTCATAGCTCTCAGTTTGAATATGCTTTAGTTCAAGATGCTTTTCACTAAAGTAGTATTTAAATATTTGATTCAACATTTGATAAATGCCTTCATTATGGGCAATAGCTGACCCAGATAGAAGTGAGTTAAGCTGAATAAACATATTAAGATGATATTGAAAATTCAGGTAAGGCCTCCCTGGTGGCCTAGGGGTTAAGTCTCAGTGCTATCACCACTAAGACCTGTGTTCAATCTTCAGCCAAGGAGGTCACTCACATAGGGCCCAACAGACCTCTCCTGTCTTGCCTGCTACTCCCCTTAGCAGTGCATTTCAGGAAACCTACCTATTCTGCTTCCCACTCTGTCTCTGATGAATCCTCTCAACCCCTCCTCCCTCTCAACCCCTACACCCAAGTGGGTGTAGGCCCCACTTCTGGCCTATACCCCAGTTCTTCTATGTAAAAAATAAAAAAAGAAAGAAAATACAGGTGAATAATACAAATCAAAACGCATAAAAATTTGAGGGATATTGTACAAGCATTGTTTAGAGAAAAACTGAATGCTTGCATTTGATATGAAGAAAGACTCAAATTATTTTCTAGGCTGAATTACTAATAAGCTACTCAGATTTCTTTAAGGAACTTCTTGTCATGCTCAAAGTCACTTTTCAATATACTTCATTATGTTGAAAATAGTCACATTACAATACCTGCCTGCAAGAAAAGCTAGAAATAAAGCTTTTTACTGGGTACATTTCTACCCTAAATACAATTGTTACCTCTTATGAAATGGAGAGAATTAATATTGATGAAGACCTTGAATTTTCTGCCACATAGATAAACGCAGAAATTACATTTAAGGGACACCCTTGGTGTATCCCATAAAATGAAGCTCCCCATATACACATAGTTTCCTAAACAGAAGCTATATTAAAAATGGACAATGTCAGCATTCTTGGAGGGATACCTAGGCCTATCTGTAATCTCAAAAGTATGTTAAGAATGTCTTCTTCTTCAGGTACTTTTGAGGCTATAGATTGGAGGCATACAGCAGGGGAGGGCAGGGAGATGGGTCAAAATATGGGAGGGAAGAACACAAGGGATTATGGTGACTGTTCACAAGTGATGTGATGGTGGGAGATTTATGGGGACTATATATGAATAAGATATCAAATTGTGTACAAATATAAAAAAACAATGTAAGGAAATAAAAAAGTTTAATTAAAAAAAAGAGGAATTGGAAGAAAAACCAAGCAGGATAATATTATCACTTTGTCCTCATTAAAATTAATTCATTTATTGGACAAATGTTTTGAACACTAGTCAACTTATTGAGTATACAGAAATAAATGAGAAGGATAAGTTCCTTCACTTATGAGGAGTTTGATTTATGATGGTAGAGTATAAAATTTTAAAAAATTGAAAATCTATTCTAAGTACCAGGAGAAAAATAAAATGGAGTGGGATAAGGATACTCAGGGGAGGGGGGTAATTTGTGATAAATGTTAAGGTGGAACTTGAGAAGAGAGTCAAATTAGTTAATGAAAGTGATAGTATGTCTCTAAATTATTCTTTATAAATAGCTACTGGAATTATTTCTCTTATATACTGTGTAGTGATTCACCATATAAATACACAACTTTTATCTGCTTTGCAATTTAAATTCATCAGGAGTATCGAAGATATTTAAAATTACTTAACATCTATGTCTGTTTTCTATTTTAAAAGCAATAATTCAACCTATCTAGTAAAAGGAGGTGAATTTGAAATAACTGTTTATTATTGTTACTATTATAAAAATAAACACCATTAAATTTACCATTTAAACAATGTTTAGGTGTACACTTCAATAGTGCTATATTCTCATTGCTTTGCTCCGTATTTTTAAAATGTTTAATCTTGCAAAACTGAAACTTTATACCTATCAAATAATAATTTCTACCCTCTCCTACCCTCAACCATTGGCAATCACCTTTCCACTTTCCATTTATAGAAATACTGAGAGTTTAGATACTTCAAATGAGTAGAATCATACAATATTTTTTCTTTTGTGACTGACTTATTTTATTCAGAATAATACCCTTTCAAGACTTTCATATTTTAGCATTGTGGCAGCTTTCCGTCCATCTTTCCTTTCCTCACTTCCCCACTCCCTCCTTCTTTCTCTCTTTTTCGTAGGCTGCACAATAGTCCATTGTATGTGCATGTCACAATTGCTTTATCCACTCATCTGTCAGAGAATATTTGGATTGTTTCCACATCTTGGTTTTGGTTAATATTGCCACAATGAACATGGACATGCAGAAATCTCCAAGATGCTAATTTCAATTAGCTTGAACATATATCCATGAGTAGAATTGCTAGTCCAGCATTTAGGGAACACTATACTGTTTATTGGAACAACTGCAATGTTGTACATTCTTATCAATCGTGAAATGTTATTTCAAATTCTCCATATACTCTCTTTCAAGTATCTTCCTCCACACCCCCCAAGTCCCTGGTACAAAATCCAAGGCAAGCAAGGCTTCTTCTTCACATAGATTTGCTCAATGGGCCTACTCAAAACTTCTTCATCTCATCTCTCTCAGCTTCTTCCTCCTCTTCCTCACCTTCTCATCCCTGATCAGCTCTTAGGTGGGGCAGGAAACCTGGAACCTCCCCTTTCTATGAATATCACACTTACAGTATCAGGGCCATCTACTAACTTTAATTTAGATTGGACCTTTCTGTCTGCCAGATTTTTATCTGCCCTTTCTTTTTACATATCTATATACCACTGTCATCATAAATAAGTGGTTGCTTTTTAACTGATAAGTTGTTTTATATCAACCCCCTTCCTTTCCATCAGAGTCTTTACAATGTCAATACACAGAAGAGCTTGACTAGTCAGGTCAGCTTCTCCTGAAACCCATTGACTACTATGCTTCATTAAATACTTAAATTAGCTTTATTTTTTTTCTCTAAGATCTAGCATAGTTTTAGTAGTGGTGTTGTAGGGAATAGATCTAATGATTAGAACTTAATGACTTTTTCTGACTTAAAGAGATAAGTATGAAAAGGTATATAAGACCAGTTTGCACAAAAAGAGATTACTGATCCATAACATATTTGAAGTCAAACACTGATTAATAGTGTTTGCATATTGTGCAACAATATTTTGTTACTAGCTATTTTGTTTTAAAGGGAAAAAAGCTAATAATATATTCAAAAGAGAAGATTACCTGAATATACTCAAAGAACCATTTTACCATTCTCATTTCAAAATAAGTTATGTGTCTTTTTAAAAAGATTTATTTATTCATTTATTTATTTATGTATTTATGCACACAAGAACTTGGGTACAGGCCAGAGGTGTGGGGGTGAGAGGATTCACTAGAGACAGAGTGGGGAACAGAACAGGCGAACTGACTGAAATACACTGCTGAAGGGAGCAGCGGTTGAGTCAGGAGAGGTCTGCTGTGCCATGTGGGTAGCTCCCTGGCCGGTGATTGAACTCATACTGAAAGTGGCTGCAGATAGCTTCATAGGGCTGCATCTTAACCCCTTGTGCCACAGGGAGGCCCAGTTATATGTCTTTTATTAAAGAAATTCTCTAGGAAGGATTAATCTGCATTATTTCACTAACTAAAAACACACTTTCCTTTTAACTATTTTGTGTAGGTCCATAACTATTATACAAACAAAATAAATAAATTCATAATTATCTACAAGAGAAAACAGACATGTGAAGAAGTAGCAATGAAATAGAGATAACTGGTGTTATAAAGGAAAGTTGACAAAATAAAGAGAAAACATAAGAATAGAGGTAGACAAGAAAACCAAGAGATTTTGCTGCAATTAGAACATAAGGAAGAAATTGCAATTGAAATTTGGAAAAGCAATTTTCTGCAGATAGTGGAAAATCTTTAGATATGCAATGTAATTAGGTTTGGATTAGAAAAGTTCTAAAGGTGGTGAAGGGAATGATTAACCAAATATTAGCTTTAGAAAGAAAACTGGCTTGTGAAAGAAGGTTTAGAATGAGCACAAGCTGAAACAAAAAGAGACTTGGGAAAGAGACAATTGGCACTGATATAGGGAAAGAGAATGTTTATTTTTCAAAAAAGATTTAATTCTTCATGTGACACTGGAAAAAATGTAAAGGAAAGGAGAGAGGGAAATGAAAAAAGAGAACAGAGTTAAGTGGTTGTTCATACAGACCGGAGAATCTTAGGAAGTTCAGTGGTAGGAAGAAAAAACTGAAGAGGACAGAGAAGTAAAGGGAAAATAAAAAAAAAAAAAAACTCCAACAATTCATTTATCTTTGTCATTAAGAAATTATTTTGATCACACACACTTCTAAAATAAATACTCTGGATTATTTGCCCTGTGGGATGATTTCACCAAATCACATTCAGTTAAAATGTGATTTTTATGGACGACAGCATGCAACACTGCTTCCGAAAGCTTTAAAGTCTAACAACTAAATTGTTTTCCTGAATTCAAGCCTTTTTTTCTGACCATACCCATTAAGCACTACTGTAAAATTGGTTTTGTTATTAGCCTAGGGCTTCTAGTAAGCACTTTAGCTTTTCTAAAGGGTGGATATCACAGACCCTTATGCCCTGAGTAATTGGGATATCAGTATAGCCTTAATTTTATTCATAGAGATTTACATTCAATTTCCATTAACCTTAATAGGAAACCATTACCTAACTGGCACGGATGATTGGTAATTCAGAATAAGTCAAGATAGAGTTCCTTCTTTTGATATTTTCTGTTACAAATGTCAACAACTTCCATTTGAAATTAAGTGTGCATCATGTTATCTATTTCTAGGTAATTCTACACATGGGCAAAACCATTCGTTATATATGAAATTTTAATATTAAAAAGCATTGAACCCTTTAAGAATATCTTTTTTTAAAAAATAAGCTATTTTAACACTCAGTTCTTATAATTATGTTAAGATGTATCTAATAGCTTGGGAGTTATTTATGGAAAATTTTCTTCTTGATATTTGAATATGGATTGAAACAGAAAAAGTAAACATACATCAGCATGTACCATGTATGAAGTAACACAAAGTTTTGCTGTTCATATTTGATTTTTAAAATGTATTTCTAAATTTGTGTAATTGGGATAATTGGGTGATGGTTTACATAACTTCAAATATGTAAGAATGGGAAGCAGAAAGAAATTAATTTGAATTTAGTTTGTAGGAGAACTCTTAAATTCTCATATATATATATATACAAGAATGTATATAAATTCACGTGTCTCAGTTCATGTTCATCTGCAATTAAAGTAGGTGTAGAAAAATGAACTGATAATCATTTTTATAATAGCCACCATTAAAATCTACATACACATTTAAATTTTTGCATTTAACCAGCATTTTTAGTTATGCTTTTTCCATGTTTATGACACAAAATGAATTACTACAGAATAAATAATAAAAGTGTATACAATCTTCCATTTGCTGTACATATTCCAGGTAGCCAAAATAGGCTAAAAGTCTCTAGCCCTAGAACATGATATCTTTATATAATGAGTACCAAACTGCAACTATTTGATTTTAAGTACTAGACAATTTCCAAAATTTAAAGCCCTTTCAATGTTATAATAGAAATATACTAAATTGCCCAGGTAGTTGTTTAAATGGTCTATGAGCAACTTTATGGGAAAAAAAAAAAATCAATGAATCGACCTACAATTCAGCAATATTTGCATTAGATGTAATTCTGGCTTATTCAAACCAGGCTTGTATTTGGGGCAGGAAATAAAGATACAGAGAGAGGCAATAGAGAGAAAAGGAATCATAGCTTTCTGAGATAATGTTTTTAAAAACTCAGTGGGTATTAAACTCATTGGGGATTTTGTTTAGACTATCTGAGTTAGTAGGTCTAGAATGAAGGATTTAAGACTACTTTTATATCAGCCACCCAGATGATGCCAATATTGCTGGTCTAAGGGCCACACAGAATAGCCAGTATATTTCTCCAAATTTTCCAAAGTGCTAAATAAGCTCAGGGAACACTTCCTTCTTAAAGATCACAAAACTGATCACAAGCAGAACCCAAACTACAACTGTACTGTTATCCCCCTAGTGACTGGTAAATACTCTAATTATCAACACACTTGTATCATTTTCTATCCACAGTATTTGTGTTTTAGTTCAAATGATTCAATTAAGAACTATCTAAATTACTTATTCTCTAATATTAGTCGAGAAAGAAATATAGTTAGTAGAGGGAGAACTATAAGATAGGCAAAGCATAGACAACCCATATAAAAAATGAAAAATTAAACCTAAACAAGATTTGGAAGAATAGTGACTGTAATAACAACATGATGTTTTATTTGTATCTGTAGCATGGCTGGTTTAATATGGAAGCACTACAATATGTCTCAGTTTTGGTATGATGATTCAATTCAGTTGGTACAAAAAATACATTTGAATCTAATCTTTAAACCTTTGTATTTATTCCCCTTTGTGAGTTTAGTCAACCATGCCAAATCACTGCAACAGAGTTCCCTATTGGTACAGAGATTTTCTTCAGCATTTGTAATGAAGTTCACTAGGAACTGGAGTAAGGTTATTGCTAGGTCTGCCAGCTTGCTTTCAGTTAAAATGAGAAGGCATAGACAGTTGATTTGTATTGATGAAATCTCTAATTTGATTATGTTTCAATCTTTCCAAAAGCTTTTAAAATGTGTTGTGGAATTAATTGGGATCATTTTGTATTGTCTTCCACTAATAATAGGTATAAATTCAGCACATTTTAAAAGCCTGCATGAACGTGTCAGTTACAGAGTGATATTGATATTATCTACAGTAATGCATTTCAAGGAGAAAATGATAAGTGGAAAGACAGCTATCTTTTAAATTGAGTCTTTCCTGAGGAAAACTTCCATAGCTTGTTAGGAAAATAGTGTCCTGGCAGTCAAATATAATTGTTCTGTTCTATTGGAAACTGTTTGTCAAGTGGGTTCATTCATATACTTACAAGACAATAAGTAACACCAACTACCTTTTAGGGGAGGACCTGGATCATGGGGTCCCTTACATCATTTTCATATTTGGCATGAGACAGAGAAACATGATTGACAATAACTGAAATGAAAAAAGTAAGTTTCTCTATGCCTCTTGCATTCAACACATCTCTGGTTCGGGCCCTATATTTATGTAGTTCTGCTAATAAAACACAAGCTTTTGGACTTTCTACAGTCTACCCATATGCAAAATAAGAAAGAACATTTGTCTTCCATCTTTCAGCTTGATCTCCTGTTGACAGAACAATCTTTTTTAATGCATTGGCTATTCACACGTGTACTTGTTTTTATCAATTTACATAAAATTATGGAATACACTGTTGTGATGATGACAGAAAGTGCTGAATTTAGAGAGTGCGATGTATTACTCTTTCATTCATTCAATATATTTATATTGCTTACTTATGATATTCAGCTGTGATTGGCAGGAATAAAATTGTGGTAATGTAAATGCTATTTAATATCCCTGATAGCATATAAATTAATAATGGGGACAGCAATAACAGGCATCTTAAAAAGTCTTTGGGAAATATGTATTTTGCTTGGGGATGTTTGGCACCCATAAATTATAACATAATTGGTTGTGAATTTCGGTCTTTTTAATACTGTATCTTTGAAAAAGTAAAAGATGAAATTATAAGTCATGCTTTTATGCAATTCATTTTAGTTTTATAAATTTTTAAAGAAAAAAATGAAGTGCATTTACTATGAGACTAGTTCAGAGCCAGACAAAACATTAATCATTTATTTATGCCATCTAAAAAACTAAACAGCATGTAATTTTATTTCAAATAGTCATCTTAAATTACTAGAATTCAAGACAACTTAAAATGTAACATTAGTAATTCAAAATAAATCTATGATGCAATGCTACATAAATATACTCAGAACTGATAATGTAAATATATGCATGAGAATGTAAACACATCTAAACACAGACACAAAGTCACACAGGTATGTGCATGTATTCTGCTTTCTCCACAAAACGTCACAATGGGCAGAATGACAAAAAACATTTTAGAACTAAAGTAGAAGAACATTTAGATAACTAAGAAGCAGATAAGAAACTACCTAATGGTATAATTTGGTCCTTAAACCCATTGGCAACATTTCTAGACATCTAATAATTACACACTTGAACCCTTCTCCAAAGTTTAGCTAGAAGTTAAAGCTCACCTCAGGGCTTTAAACTTGTGCATTGTCAAATCTGAACTTTTTCTGCAATGGCTAGAAGAAATACTGATTTACTGAACTCTAAAATCTCACATCTCAGCTACAATAATTTTACATAGGTTTGTCTCACTAGGTACAAAGTGCATCTGTGTTTATTTCTATTTTATTTTTGCAACAAATAAAACTATAAAACAGTAAATCAATATTCTTTTCTTCACATTATGTTTATTGAAATAAAGTTGATTTATATCATTGTATCTGCTTTAGGGTCATAGGTTTAAATTACCAATGTGTATTTTCACACCCTATCCACCACCAGTGTGCCAATAATTATCCACCATGTTCCATTAGGCCCCTTTGTCCCACATCCCATCCCACCCCCCTCCTGCTCCAGTTGCCTCAGTTTTGCAGTCAGATGTTAAGAGTTTATTATTGATTTGGTTTTGGCTGACCCTTTGCTATATTTCTCTATATTCCACATATAAGTGAGACCAAACAGGATTTGCCTTTCTCCTGCTGACTTATTTCACTTAGTATTATCCTCTCCAGTGCTATCCATGTTGTCACATACTCTGTTTGTTTTATTTCTAATTATACCTTGAGAGTTATTCTCATAAAGATTATACACCCACATCCACATGTGCACACACACACATACAGAGAGAGAGAAAGAGAGAGAGAGAGAGAGAAGGTAATTTCCAACCACTTTCAATTTAATAGTTAATTCAAGAAGTCTCTCTGAAGATAGATTGCCACTGTTACGATTAATATTTCTTTACATAACAACTTTTCATTTAGCTACAAAACCATATTCTAATTAAATTCTTTCCAAGAAGTTATGCAAATTATTGGCAGACTTAATGCTCCCAGTGTATAGCTCTTCTTCCATTGCAAGATTTCAGGAGTTTTATGTAAAATTAATTTACTAGCTACAATATACTTTGTATGTGTGGGGTGTATAGTATGATTTGTTTGGTGATATCACCTTTCTTTAAAAGAAAATCCAAAAGATGGAGATTTAGTTTCATTCTTTCTCTAACTCATGTTCACTCAATATGAAAGACTGAATTGAACTTTTAGAAATGCTTACTTTTACAGAATATTTTCATTGAATACTTTGTATCAAATGGCAAATTTCAAATAGATACAGACATTCCTTTCCTTCTATGTCACATGTTTCTGATATCAGCAAGCAGCACAAATTCCTGTTTTCCTTATTCTACTTTATATCATGTATCTATAACACTTTTTCTTTGAATCCAGTCATGCTGTTCTTCCATTTTGGTTTCCACCCACTGTCCTATTCTATTTCATTTCTGGTCCAAACTAAACTAGAATACAATATATAATTAATCGAGCTACTTTTTATGAACTCTTAAATTTTAAAAATAGGGGCCTCCCTGGTGGCGCAAGGGGTTAAGCACCACACTATGAAGCAGTCTGCAGACTCTGCAGAATGAGTTTGATCCCTGGCCGCCGGAGAGCAGCCCACATGGTGCAGCAGACCTCTCCTGTCTCTCCTGCTGCTCCCCTCAGCAGTGTGTTTCAGTCAGTCCACCTGTTCTGTTCCCCCTTCTGTCTCTGGTGAATCCTCTCACCCCCCACATCTCTGGCCTGTACCCCAGCTCTTGTATTAATGAATAATTTTTTAAGTTTTTTTTTTAAATAATTAGAACAAAGCTCTTCATAAACACATGTTGAATGAACTTGTCCACATTTGCCATGGCAAGATATTTCCCCACAAATTTACCTAATACTGAAATATATTGTCAATTATGATAATCAAGTTGAATTAGCCTGGAGAAACTTCCCAATCTCTTTGTGACTCTGCTTCTTCACTCTAATATTGTGATGAAAGTAATATTTTTTTCATAGAAATTGTTTGAAGATTTAATGAGATACATAGGCAAAGCTAGGATCAATGTTTGGCAGATACCATTCATGTTAACCATCGCAACAACAAAAACAATAAAGAACTTTCTCTAACATTGTCACTTAGAATTAATTCTTTGGGAAACTAAGAGACAGCAACAACCACGTAAAATGAATAAAACAAAGTTCAACAAATGAGAATGAAAAGGCAAACATAAGGAATAATATTAACATTTGGATTGTTTCAAGAGAAACCAAAGTAAAAATATGGGGTTAAAGGTTGGATCTGAATTTGATGTGATGTAGAGTTTAATAATATGACAAGAGAGTGGAAAAGTCATAGGACTGGGAAGAATTGCTATTTTCACCAGGAACACAGGAAAGAGAACCAGAATGAGAAAACCAAGCCAAAAATCAAGACTGTGTTAACTTTAACAAAACCAAAATCCCTCTCATCAAAAATTACCAGTTGTCTCCTTTAGACAGACTAATCGGACACTTAACAAGATTGACTCAAAGAGAAACAATATAGCACATCATATTTCTCTTATCTGATAACATATCTTGCTCTTTTTCCAAAATATTTAAAGATGATTTCAATTTTTAGATACTATATTTTACATTTACTTTTATTATGGTTCTTCTTCATATTTACTAATTTACCAAATATGTCCAAATACCGATCTCAGATTTTTTCAACCTATTCCATTATATTAAGATATTAATAACGGCTATGTAATTTTTACACTCACCGTGTACCAGTTGTTATGCCAAGTCTGTTCTAATCCATGTAATTCTCACTGTAGTCCAATGGAATACTAATGAAAGAGGTAAAGATCTTTATCTCTAAGACAATTTGGTCCTAGAGCTCCTGTTCTTGATCAGACTGCTGCTGAAAGGAAACAGAAATACTGTGATGAACAGAGAGAAATCATTAGAATATTATTGTGCAATAGCTCACAAACTGACTCAAGTAATCCAAGTAATCCATAAATAGCTAATCAAGTAATCCATAAATAGCTTATTTTATTCTTTGCTATCCCTCACATATGTTTTTATATTTTACATAGGCAATCAAGTGATAAACCAAAAAGTGTTAATTTGTCTGGGTATTTTGTATAAGAAATGGTCTCTGGCCCTCTCATTCTACCACTTCTTCCCATGGCAATTCACTCATATATCTAAAACCTTCCCTCTTGGGATAGACTTGACTGAAAAGGGATTTAAAGTCAAGGTTTCTGGATGGACCAGAGGTTAAATGTATGGAATGAGCTAGGTTTGTTCTTACCTTAGTTAGAGCAGGAAGGGCTTTGCTGCATCTTATTCAGAGGGTCATTATAACCTTATACAACAGCACCAAGTCTGGGGTGAAGACACACAACTGTAATAATGTTCTCTCTCTTGTAATTCTTCACAGTCACTTTCTTTCTCAATGCTAATGCATCACAAGGGAACTTTCCCCCAACTGGTCACTTTCCTCCTGAGACTAGTGAAAGAAATAATGAAATAATAAATATTAAATCAATTCCTTTATCTTACTTAGGGAACAAAGCCAAATAAATCAAAACAATCCTTTGTGTCCATGAGATCAATGCAGTCTAAAATTTAAACAAAAACATAGAGTGCAATTTTTCTTATCAAAGAGAGGTAACCATTATATTCTATCACAGAATAACCAAATTCAGTTTTATACTTATTTATCCCATTGCATCTGAACACTAAGGTTAAATAATGGCAACAAGATTTCAAGGTATTTTGTTAAAACTTATTTTCATCCTCAGCACATCATTTAAAGCATTGCCTGTAAATATGGAACACTATCTATTCATTGTTTTGATGGTTCACAATTGTTGGTTCCTCTCAAGTCTTTCACTTTATGTTCTAAAATACATAGAAATTAGTAGTTTTCTATGGGGAACTTATGCAAGAAGATTAATACATACCAGGACAGTCAGTGGCACAATAAATTATGCCCATTAATGTTTATTATTTATATTAAAAATGTTTCCTTTTTTAAAATCCAGTAACAAAATTAGGAAATCACAAAAGTGGATGACATATAAATAACAAGAGATTGTGAATGAGAAATAGATGTATACATCCCCAAATGCTGAAAAAACTAAATTCTGCATGACTGTATTTAAAAAAAATTATTTGTGATATTTTAGTTTATAAATCCATCATATTTTTTCAATAACTATAAAAGTAGTTTCACAGCTTATGGGGAATAACTCAGAACGAAATGATGTAATTATAGGCACCCCTACAGGTACTCCTGTGCTGAGTTCGAAGAAGCAAGATGAAATTAATCTTTGATGAACAGGCAGTCAGAATAGAGACATTAAAGTGACAGTATTTTGTTTGTTTTCATCAATGGCTCAAAATATGTGTCCATTCTTGATTATACACAAAATGTTTTCATAATATTTTTTTACTCAGAATTAATACATTTTTGTTTAGAAACTTCTGACAAGTATATTTAGCAATTACTGCCCTTCAGAACTGCACATTAACCTAATATGCATTTTTGGATAATTAAAATATTATCATAATAATAATTAAGTCAAAAGAACATATTTCTACTTCATATGTAAATAAATATATGATTGATTTTAAAAATACAAGAAAAATACAAGAAATACAATTTAGCTAAATTATGGATATATAGAATATATAAAGACAAAAGGGAAAAAATGTAGTTCTGAAATCTATTTTCAGTTGGATGTTGAAGTAGTGTTTTTTTTTTTCTGAATTGATACTGTCTTCAATAAGATAGGATGGTTTGCAAGTGAAAATTTCTTTCGATTAATTGAACAAACTCCCAGTGTCCTGAGAATTTTAATCTAGTAAATAATTCTGTTAGCTGAAGTTTATATCAATCCTAAAATGTAGGGCTTTAAATTCTTTAAGTAACTCAATTGCTGTTTACTTTCCTGAAATCTCTTTCCTCAAATGAGCACTTATGAAAATGTAAAGGTCACCAAAATCAGGGTTCTGTTAAATTTAAAACCCCTGATTCACCTATTTAATGTGTAAAAAATAATTTGTGAATTTCATCTTAGACTGTGTGAATGAGGAGAAAGCACATGACACAAATTCTTATTTAGTGTCATTTCTTTATGGAAGTTTTTTTTTTTTTATCACCTACAGCTTTTGCCTCACTTATTAATGAGGATATCTTTATCAATGCATTTCTCATAAAGTAGAACAGCCACATAACTCATTTTTTTTTACTCCGTCAAGCACAAAGCTCTTTATTTTTTTTATTTTTTTAAATTTTTTACATCATTGTTCATTCTTTTTTTTTTTTTTAATCGGAAATAGCTGTGAGCAGCTTTAATGTTAGAGATTTGGGTTTTTTTTATATATATATAATAAATTTTATTTTTATATTCCCCATACAATTGCAACCCCCTTATTTTGACCCCAATCCCTCCCCTCCAGCCCCCTACCCCTCAAAGAGTGTCCCTGGTTCATAGTTGTTTGTTGATTTTTATTTTTTCTTTATTATAATTAGACTTTTTCCTGGTCCCTTATTTAGGTTTTCTCAATTCCTGCTATGAGTGAGACCATCTGGTATTTTTCTTTTTCTTTCTGGCTTATTTCTCTGAGCATGATCCCTTCCAGCGCCATCCATGTTGCTGCAAATTGCATGTGTTTATCTTTTTAGAATTTTAAGATGAGTAAGACTAGAAGTCCATTATTATCCATATTTTCTTTGAGGGTTTTCAACATAAATGAATATCAGCTCATCAAATGTTTTATAGACAACATGGATGGAACTTTGAAAGGATAAACTTGGTGATTTATATCAGAAGGAGAAAGAAAAATGAATGGTGCCACTAATATGTGGACTATAAAGTAATTGTTAATAGTCAGATAAAGATAAGCTGAAAAACTAACCCTTGATAGCAGACTACAGAAGTGAGACACCAAGAGAAGAAGGGTGGGGAGATGTGGGGGGAGGGGAAGCATAATGGTCTGTGGTGGTGGAATGTGGGTGTGTTGGTGGTAGATGCACTATGGTAATACCTGATAGGGATACCCCATTGTTACCATAGTTAAAAATAAAAAAAAAAAAAAAAGTCTTGCAACTTTCTCTTTTACCTTCTTAGGAAGCCTCAGTCACCACAAAAAGAAACCTAAACTGTCAATAGTGGGGGGCTAGATGGAAGTAATGCCCCACCCAAAGAATGAATGGATGAATGGATGGATGTAGAATTACAAGGGTGGGGAGAGGGGCGTGGCATTCTGAAGAACAATATATTTTGTGTACATAGGTCTCAGCATTCCAATCATTTGAGCTGTACTGTTAGATAAGGCCATGATAATCCCTCAGCCTCAATAGGGAGCAGAGAAAATCTATACTGTTTTAGACTTCCCTGAATTCCTGATCACAGGAGAAAATAGAATGGTTTAAGTCACTGCATTTTGGAGTGGATTGCTATTTACTAATAAATAACTGAGTCTAATGACATCCATGAGGTAAGCAATCCCAAGACAAGAGATAGCACCTGACTATAAATATTAGGTAGTAGTTAGTGATAAAATGAGGTGCTTAGTGAAAAATTCATACACAATTAGCTTTAATAATTTTATAAGCTCTATACTGTTGTAAAAGTCAATGGAACAGAAGAAAGTCAGGTGAATAATAGAGCAGTAAATATTTTACAAATAGAGTGAAAATGGAGCTGAATTTTATATAATATTTCATTTATTCATCAAATATCTATTCATATTTCAATTTATTATTTATATTTAAATGGGTGCACCTCCAGTGTATTATGATAATTATATAATAGTGAGAAATTTCATGGTTGTTCACAGAACTGAAATTTTAAAGACTAGAATGAAGAATCCTGTTAAGATTTGGTGGAATATGACCTTGCATAATTAGGTAGGGAATAGAAAAGAGAAAAACAGAAATATTTACAACTATTTGCTGATAGTTAGAATGGCATGCTAACTTATGTCTCAAGAGGAGAGAGTCTATACTGCTAAGTCATAGACAGTGTTGTAATCCAATGCTACCTCGATAAAAAATGATACAACTTAAATATTTTATACTTCAAAAATAATATTTCAAAAGCTTTTTTCTTTTGTAAAATGGAGAAATACTTCAAAATATTAGTCACAGAATAAATCATTTGAAATATAAAGAATGAAAAAATTAATAGAATGGGTTCTTCTGAGAAAGAGTTAATAGTTTGTGGTGATTGGTTGAATCTACTAAGGTAAAAACATATATGGAAAACATATGTTTCCTAAGTCACAGTTTCTATATCATTTAAAATTACTCATAAAAAATCCAAATATTATATTTTAATAAATGCATAAATCAGCTTAGTTTTAACTTTTCTAATGAAAGGACTACTAAATTTGAATATCTTAGAGGTGTGTCATCCCAATTAAATTATTTATCAATAATTATAAGAAAAATTTCAATTGACATATATGTCAACTTGAGTTCTTAACATGTTTGGGGGCAAGGGAAACTAGAAAATAATTTTTATCAATGTTTATGCTTATTGTTTTATTTTACTATTAAATCATCATTTTAGTTAAGATATGTGGAATATGAAAAAGAATCATTTATCATTTCCTTAAACAAAATATGTTTCAGGTTAGATATAAGAGAATTATGACTTCACTTTTCCTTTTCACAAGCTAATCTCTAAACAATGAATCATTCACAAAGGTGCTACTCTCCCAAAATTACACATTTGCAGTAGTTTTTGACATATAATAAATGAAGTTTGTGTTGGGAAGAGTGGCATATTGAAATCATTGAAATTGAGCTTTTACTCAATGCAAGTTTAACTATGAAGAAAATGCTAGTTGCTGGTTAGGAAAAAAGAAACTATCCATCATTTTGCAAATTTTATCAGCTCACAGTTTTATCAAACCAAACCAATTTCCCTTGCATAATATAAAACTTTAAACATAACATAAAGTTCTAAAAGCTTTAAAGTAGATATCATCTTGAATTTAGCATATACAAGGCCCAAGTCATAGACTTCTCTACAATGAAGATTGTGGAACTAGAGGGACTATATTATTTTCAGGGTAAAACTTCTATTCCATATATGTCTCTTGTAATCCCTTTTAAATATTTATATTTAGACAATTTTATTATACAAGCATGATTTTTAATATTTTTACTATTTGTACTCACACAATCACATTTCACTAGCTTCTTTTTTCAGCTTTACAGAGATATAATTGACATAGCATTCTGCTAGTTTAGTTGGACAAGGTGTTGTCTTGATACATGAATATGGCCAAATGATTACCCCTCCCTTTAGCTAACCCATAGATCTCATCACCTTATCACAACAACAGGGATTTTTGGTAGTTGCTGTTGTTGGTTTATTTTTGTTTTTTAAATATATTTTCAGATAATCCACATTCCAAAAAACTGTGCTACAGTTCTCTTAACAAGCTAGAAGCTGTGCTTTGCTCAAAATAAGGAATGCAACCAAATAAACCACATGGTCACAAATAGAGAGAATCTAATATGAAGGGCAATGGAAAAAAAAAAAAATCACAGGATAACAGACTAGATTGGTGAACTAACTCAAGGGTGTGTGTGTGGTAGTGGTGGTGAGAGGTTTTGCTTGATAATAATTACTAACTCTAGGAAACTAAAAGTAACAAATAAACTAAATACAACTGTATTTTGCTCCCATTGAAGAATATTTTCATAATCACCATTATAAAAATGCTTCAGTTTTGTACTAGAAGGTAAGAAATTATGAAGATAGTTTTAGAGGTTGTAACCAAGAGGAACCAGACACTCTTTGTTTTTGTTTTAATTTGTAAAATTTACAAATTTGAGAACACTTGCTAATTAGTAAATATTATTTTTTAAAGATTTTATTTATACTAGAACTGGGGTACAGGCCAGAGGCACAGGAGGATTAGAGGATTGACCAGAGACATAGCGGGGAGCAGAACAGGCCAAAATACACTGCTGAGGGGAGCAGCAGTTGATTCAGGAGAGGTCTGCCGTGCCATGTGGGAATTCCCTGGCAGGCCAGTAATCGAACCTGCACTGCAGAGGCTGTGGACAGCTTCACAGTATTGCACTCAACCCGCTGCACCACACTACGGGTAGTATTTACCCATAGTAAATATTATTAAAAATAATTTTCCAATCATGGAAAATTAGTTAATTTGAACCACCCTTAATTGAAGTAGAACTGAATCTATGGGGGGGGGTGAAATTAAGTAGTCTCAGTTTTCAAATAATTTAGGATCATGACAAAATTGAGTAGAAAGTACAAAGCTCCTTAAATTGAGTAGAAAGTACAAAGCTGCCTTAAAAAACTTATGTACTCTGCCTGAAAAATACCTATTTTTAAGTCTGTTTGAAGACATTAGAAAACAAATAAGATTGTGGAAACTCTGTAGTCCATTACCTAGAGAAAAGAGAAATCCAGACATATGGCTACAGCTTTGTGAAAGTTCAAGAAAAGGCAGGCAAGAGGCTGAAAAGCTGAAATGCACATTTACAGTCCTCCATTAAACCATAAATATTTAGTCTGGCTCTACATAGCAGAAATTAGGCTGGGTGTGAGATCCAAAAATATGGGTGAATCAGAAGTACATTGGACCTTACAAGAACTACATCCAAACTTCAAATAAACTCTAATTTTCCATATGTTGTCATTTTCTGAGTCTGAAAAAATCCTTAATTTTTTAAAGCATTTCTGTTGTCAATAGATTATCTCAACACTTATTACCTTAAATGCCTTTATTTTGCTTTTAAAATATATTTTTACTAATTGTAGATTGTGGCTTGATTTTCTTCTTCATTACTTAAATCTTTCATTTTTGTTGTTTCTGGGAAGCATGGTTCCTGATGAAATATCTAAAGCATGATCCTCCTGAGGATTATACCCAATAATCCTGAAGACAAATAACCATGATGACTATATCTATATAATGTGAAGTGTCTTTGCTTTGGTAAAAAAGCAATCTATTTCCAGACTGGATGAACTCTGGGGATTGTTTTGTCTATTACCAGCTTTCAACATGGCCAGTAATCTGTTTCTGTGAATGATGTAGAACCAGTATTTTATTCTAATTATACAGATGCAGGATATTCGGTCCCCTCCTTTCTTTAACAAGTATTTGAAACTCTATTTTTATCTTTATATTTTCTTCTCTACACATATTTCTCCTTCCTGTTCCCACTCAACTCACTCCTTTGCTTCCCCTTCTCCCTCAATATTTCCCTAGCAAGCTCTGTTATCCTTATTTGACAGGTAACCCATTTCTCTTTTATCTAGGCAAAAGAAGGACAAGACTGCCTCTTTAATGGGCATGTTTTGTTGCTTCTATTTAGTCACAACTAATGGTGCTTTTCTGCAGATAAATTATTTGCACCAAAGAAAAGCTCAAAAATTATGATTCATAACCACAGTGTCTCGAGGTATTGGTAGATTCAATTGGTAAAAGATGAAATGGAAATATTTAGCCAAGAACTAGTAATTTTGCATAACCCTTAGTCCAGGTTACCTTGCAAATATACTAGCTAAGTGATGCAAAAGATGCTGCATATCAGAAGAGAACAAATAGGAATATCAGAAAATTCAAAAATATAAAAAAACAAAATATGGGAAATGCACTGCATATGCATACATTATGGAGTGAAGTAAGTAATGTGTCATCAAGAAAACAAGGAAAACCAATGCTGTTCCAAGAAATAGTGAAGATACTACTCAAAAGGGAAAATTAATTACCTGATTCCTCCTCATTGTTCTCTGTACAACAGAAAATCAGTTGTTTAAAAGGAGAATGGGTCTCTACTCATGAAGTTAAATTGACCTTGGGGAGACCAATGCTGGATATTTGCTGGTCTTTAGAACAAAATGTTTAAATATTATAAACCCAAGAAATATTAACTCATAATTTCATGGAAAGTTTTATAGATATTTTTGCATTTATTTATATTTGATCTTAGCACATTGGTTAATTTGGGTACATTGAAATTTTATAACAATCATTAGAACAATTACTAGATAAGTACACTATTTAATTTTTTCCTTTCTGTTTTTTAATGAGGTAAAATATAATGCAGTCAATGTTATAGGCCTGAACAAATCAAAGTCTATAATTGCCTTTGTTTAAGAATCTTTTCCATGGAGTATACACTAAATTTCATAGAAATATATCTCTGAATACAAAGGAAGGTTTCCAATTTCTGACTTTAATTTTTCTATTTGAACACTCATATTAAATTTTCTGCATACAGGGGTCTCTCTGGTGGCGCAGGTGGTTGAGCATAACGGTGTGAAGCTGTCTGCAGCCTCTGCAGTGCCGGTTTGTTCCCCACTGGCAGCAGAGATATCCACATGGCAGGGCAGACCTCTCCTGTCTCTCCCACTGCTCCCCTCAGCAGTGTGTTTCAGTCAGTCTACCTGTTCTGTTCCCCATTCTGTCTCTGGTGAATCCTCTCACCCTCCCGCACATCTGGCCTGTACCCCTGTACCCCGGTTCTTGTATAAATAAATCTTAAAAAAAAAATTTCTGCATATATATTTAGGTTTTTTTTTTTTAAACAAAAACCTAGGTGTCAATTCTCAAATTTCTTTATTAAGAGCAATCATAAAAGTCATGTGATATTTGACTCTATATTATGAGACATAAATACCATAAAAGTAAAAGGTATATCAGTATTATCATTTCAATTTACTTTGGATTTCCCTTCGCCTTAAATGGCTGATGGTTGATTTTGATTCCCAGAACTAACCTTAGGAGAAGTACTCAGGGATTATAAGCACCAACACTTCAATATAAATTAGACCTGGATGGATCCTGAAAAAATGTTCATTATTTCTGCCTAACATTGTACAAGCTACCTGGTTTGCACAGAAGGTCAGAAAGCATTAAACCAAATCTGGGTTTTGCATAAATAGAGTGAAATGTGGAATGACATAACACCTAAAAGAGTCAGCTGTGATTCAAGATAACTGATGTACAAGACTATGTTATCAACTTGCTAAAATTGAGCTAGGTTAAATCACTTTGCTCTCTCTGAGGCAACCACCCCAGCAAGAAGACTATAATTCAGCATCCTAAACATGGACATAAATGAACTCTACACAAAATTCTAACTTCTGTGTAGGCAATGGCCAATATAGAATCTAAATAAGTCTCACTCTTGTGAATTAAAATTTGAAAGCACTGAATCATGGCAGGAGGAGAAAAGAGTATTTAGTCATTTACCATTTTCCATGTTTTAAAATTGTAATTGCTTGCTTTTTGAATTTTCATGATACAATCTGAGTATTTAAGAGTGAATTTCTGAAATACTTGAGGTGCTTAGCAGTGAATGTACTGAAAGGGAAATTTAACTTATAAGTAGAACAAGATGGATTTGCTTCAATATTCTATTAGTGAGTCCTACTTGGGATGGTATTAGCTCACCGATTTGTATTACAGGATTACTTATTAGAAATGGTTAATCATAAGTCTGCCAACAAAAGACTACTAACTATGGGTCACCCACAAACCATCATATCAGTGTTATTAAATAGAACACTAAAGCATTACAGCATCTACACTCATGGGAATTTACTTGAGATTATTAGGTAACTATTATGGTATTAATTGAATGCTTAAATTAGTAAATGAAAAAAAATCATTGCTGATACATGCTCATAAAATAAACACAATCTCAGAAAATGCAGTAATTATTTTCAATTGAAAACAGAATAGTTATTGAAAATTACTGGCAGTTGGTAAAATTTTAATTTATTTAAATACAAGCACAGGGAGAAATTTTGTTTTTCTTACTAATATAGAATTTATTTCACTATGAAGTATATAAAATTTACATATATATCTTATTGTGTATATAAAAATCATATTCCCTCCTTATAGAAAGGCGATGGAAATATCACTGCCTAATAAGACAAAGGTGTTTTTCTCAGCATCTGTCATACCTCTTTTCCTGAATTCCATGTCAGTAACTGGGGTTTGTTTACTTCAAAACTCAGCATGGCACATATTAAACCTCATAAGGGCACAGAAAAGGACTAATCACAAAGAAGTAATAATAATAAACCACCATGTACCAGCAGGAGCCAAGAGAATATCCTTGATACTAAATTTTAAAGGTGCTTGACCAAGGTGGGCAGAGCACACAACTAAAAGAGTTATTAAATTTCACATTCTGGCAAGGGCTCTAGGGAATGATAAAACTTGATGCTATTTTGGTTCTTAGGGGTTTGGAGAAAGCAGTGGCTCATATTGAACAAAATTGAAATATCTGAAATTTCAGGTGCCAGTAGGGATTAAAATAATCATGGAATAGGACTGCTGCAGTGGATATATTTTATAAAGACAAGTGTCCCACCGGAAACTGTTTCATAAGAAGATCCAGAGTATCCACCAGTCAGCAAGCTATTACAAGTGAACTAAGGAGAGGGACACAAGGATCACTAAGAAATGTAACAGTAGGACCTCCTTGGTGGCACAAGGGGTTAAGATGCAACTTACAATACTATTCATAGCCACTGTAGCACAAGTTTGTTCACCACCCAGAGAGCTACCCACATGGCACAGCAGACCTCTCCTGACTTGCCCACTGCTCCCCTCAGCAGTGCATTCAGTCAGTCTGCCTATTCTGTTCCCTACTCTGTCTCTGGTGAGCCTTCTTGCCCACCCCACACCTCTGGCCTGTACCCCAGTTTTTGTATGCATAAATTAAAAAAAATCTAAAAAAAAAAAATGTAACAGTACTTTTTCTCTTGCAGACCAGAGCTGTTGGTAGAAGAGGATTATGTGAACCTTCATTTATTGAAACCAATGGAGTTGAAGACACTGAACCAATTGCCATTAGGTCACATTATTTAAGTTGTAATAACAAGAAGAACAAAATTATCATAACAATCAGCAAAGTTAGATTGCAAGATAAGGAGTTTGACCTACAGAGGTACAGAGATGATTAACAACCTGACATCAATAAGGACAAAATAAATAGTAAGGAAACAAAATGGAAACACAAATAAGGAACAATTAATTCTAAATTTGTAATCTTCAAAATATCATATAAATTTAAAGTATAGATATTATGTATTATTCATAAGACCAAATATGAAGGACTATTGGAGTATATAAAGTTAAAGTAGAGATGAGGGAATAACATTTTATTTCTCCTCAGAAACTAAGGCTGTTTCTGTAAGATGTATGTATTCTTTAAAGAAATTATGCTTTTACCTAGCTGCTATGAGACAACCCTGGATGCCTAGTTTATTGCAAACTTAAAGATTTTAATTGTTATACATATACCAAACAATTTAGATTTTTCCATAGGAATATAGACATAAGGAAAACTTTTAGTAAAAATGCTAAGAAATCTGACTGACTCAATATTTCATTCTAATTTTTTTCTTGGAAGAATGTATCAATATATATTTTTTTGTTTCAGCTTTGTGAGATTAATAATAAAGCATGACGAAAATAATGGTCATTCAACAAAAGATGCTATTTTTCACTAATTTCTGACTTTTGATAGGCTCAGCTTTCATTGTTTTTGTATTTACACGGAATTGAAAAGGCCCTTTTCATTGTGTGCAGTGATATTGGACCTTAGAACAACAGCTACACAATTTATGTAACCTCAGATGACTGTATCTATTTTTTTTGGAGAAGTCAAATTTAGTAACAAGATAATTGCACAAACCATTCACTAAGCTTTGCAGTACTTGGAAGATAAAAGTAAGTGTGACAGTACTCAGATTTCTCTAAAATGCCCTGCTCAGGCCATAATGATCAAAATCTATTACCAACAGGAAAGCAGTAAATGTGTATTTATTTTAACATTAATTATCTAAAAACAAGGCAAACATGATTTGGAAGACAAGAAATAATGCAGGCAGTGCAGAATTATTTCACTAATTGTTTTGGCTTCCAATAATGTAGTACAGTTGTTTCAATTTCCACCTAAACAGAATGACCTTATAGGCTTAGTTATCTTGAAAGAAACCATAATTATTTGTTGCATTTTCAGCCTCATGGATTATTAAGATGAATTGGAATTTGTGTAGACTTAGGAAACAGTACTTAATGATTTAACACTTTTGTAAAATTTAGAAAGAACTCAATGGCAATCCTACAACCTTAGAACGCTGAGAAAAAAATTTTAGACCAAAGTTGATCAAAGAAAAACCAATTAATTTAACCAAAGTGCTCAAATTATTATTCTAAATTATTCTCCTTTCAGACTAGTAGTGAATAGGAAATGAAATAAAGCGGCACGGTCTTTCCACAATCTAAAATTAATTTTATGCATATAATTTGAAAATTATTATAAGTAAGTGCTTGTTTTATTCTTGTGGTTCACATGGGATCATATGTAGGTTTCTTATCTTGCTTCTTTAAGAAAATCCAACAGGATTAAAAGTGATTATTTATTTTACAGCCTTTACACATCACCTTTATTGTCTACCTTACATTGCTATAAATCATCTTAGTTTAACATTTTTGTGACAAAACTGCCTATGTTGTACATAATTTCTTGTCTGGTGAGATTACCCAATTTAGAGTAGTTGTTAAAGGAAATTAAACCACTTGGGTTGAGTTATATGAGATCACTAGCATCATAGAGTGGTTAATTTTACAGCACCTAGATTAAATCAAATTCAAATGGTTTGGTTCAATCCATGTGAACTGAAGCCACACTACAGGCCAAATTTGACAGTCATGTAGTATAGTATTAAAGGGAAATTGTGCCAGATAGAACACACTGTTTTGATTTTTGGTTGTTCAGATATTTGATGAGCTCTTGTTTTAACTTCCTTTTTTAGGAAATGCGATGCTAATAACCCATACTAGATAATGAAATGAAAATCACTCATATTATTTTAAGTAGGAGCCTAGGATACAATATTGGTAGAAAGAAAGTAAAAGGAATCAGGTCACTTTGTCACTATGGTATCTAGTGAATGGTAACAACTAATGAATACAAAGATTGTGGGACTGGATTTCCTTGCTGTTGCTTCTGGCTACCCTTAATGGAATACTTAAAATACAAACAAACAATGTTACCTCCTTAAAAATTAATTAATTAGAAAAATGACAAAAAAAAAAAAACCACAACAAACTCTCCAAGAATCAGAAAATTTTTGTAGAGTCCCAAAGAAATCCCTTCAAGTGTCAAGGCAGACAAACCTGAGGCTCAAGCCCAGAGACAGATGGTAGAATGCAGAGACGCTAAGTTTCTGAGGATCAATCATAATGGAGTACATGCTAGGGTAAGAAGTCTGTGTAGATAAGGGCTTTGGGATGGGATAAGGAATTTTGAGCAAACTTATATGAAATTAAGATTGCTGAGAGCTTGATTTCCTTTGAAATTTGCTGACCATTGAAGAAAATGCCAACCACTCCTCTTCTAAAAGGCCATTATTTTTTGCATTAAAAAAAAATAATTCAATGACCTTATATGAAGTAACTGCTTCCAAAGGAGAATCTAATCTTACCATCTCTAGTTATTTCCAAATTGAGATTTAGATGCCAGCAGAGTTCAGAAGAAGTTTTGGGCCTTCTTTTGGAGAAGATATACAAAAGGATTTGAGGGTATTATCTACTTATATCAGCAAAATTCTTAAAAACCAAAATGATTATGGATTGTGAGAGAATTTAACCACTGAATACAACATACAGGATTATACAAAATCAAATATAATGCTATAGGTTCACCCCTCCCTACCTGCATCCTCTAAATATTAGGGATGCAATGTATTGAGAATGGTGTTAACAGTCTGCTGGATTGGCTAATTAAATCCTAGATTTAATAGTAGCCAATATAGTTTCTTGACTCAAAGCTTGATCAGAGAACCATCTGGAAGCACAATCTGCTATAGCCAGGCAGTATCTGTTATCACACTATTTCTACTAAAATAGACTCTGTATTTTAACAAGATACCCATGAGATTTATATGCATATTAAAATTTGAGAAACATTGTCTCTAACTCAGTAAACTTCCTTGTTACCTGTTAAGGGAAGAATTCCTAAGAATCAAAAATTATAGGTGTTAAAGTAGATCCATGTGTCTATCCGAGCAGTCTGAGTGTTCCTGGAAATTCTCCATGAAAGCATTATGAAGCATACTGATGAGATGTCAGCATCTTGAGATTTATTGAAAATATCTGTCATTGTTATTCCTTAGGATGAATATTACAATGGGGGAAATGCTGCCTTTCAGTGGTAGGAAGTATGTCTCATAAATAATTTTTACTTATAATAATTATAGTTTCTCCTCTATCCCTTTACTACCTCCGCTACCTTACATAATGAACAATGATGGTAGATAATACTGAAAATTAGGTTTTTGGATTGAACATGGCTGTGACTAGCAGCTTTCATTCCAGAACAGCAGAGATGAGTAGTTGTGACAAAGATTTGTGTGGCCAGAAAAAATATTGACTATCTGTACAGAAAATACTTCCTGACAATTGATCCAAAACCGGAGATTGGAAGTTGAGTGTTAAAAGGTTTGCTTGTGCTAGTTATTCTCTATTTGTCTCACTAGATCATCTCTTAGCCCTCTCTGCTCAGTGTCATTGAAAGCTGACTGTGGCTGACTGCCTGAAGGAAACTTGCCCTCTGGCTTTTAGTTGCACTTGAACAATCAAAAGCAAAAGGAGAGAAGGTACTGACAGAAAAAATTCTATCATGTGTCTGTGTGTGTGTGGGGTGTGTGTGTGTGTGTCTCAGGGCCTGAAGGATAGTCTCATCTGTCATGCCTAGAAGAGGGTCAGTTAATGCTCCCCTGCCTTACTTTTCAAGCCTATTACTGGTCCCCAACAACTGATCCTCAACTTTTGTTTCCCTTAGCCCTTTCTACAACCCTGGAAATTTTGTTCAATTTGCCTCAGTTAAAATTTTGAACACACCATACATATTCTTCCAACACAAAACGATTCATCATATATGTTATGTGCTATGCTATAATGTTATTGCTGAAATATTAATGCACAAGAGTCAGCTTATCAATTTCTAGAGAAAATGATCTAATTTTGACTCAAACTGTATTGTATTCATTGCATTGATTTATTTGTCAAATTTTACAGTTTCATATCATTGAATCTTTGTAAAAATGAATATGGGCTACTTGGTGTTTAACTTTTTAATAAGTTGTATAATTTTCTGTAATTCTTGACTATACCTCTATCACATCTTCCTAGTACCTATGGTCACTATGAACATAAAAATAAAAATATTAATTTTTAACATACTCACATTCTCTGTTTTTGATGATATATAGATATGAAATAGATTTTTGCTGATTGGGCTTTTGCCCAGTTTGCTAAACTTACACTATTTCTAATATTGTATATATGGACTTTTTAAAATATTTTCTACATAGAATACTCTCATCTTTTAATAAGGTAAATCCCCACCTTCTTTCATTTGTCATTTCTTCCTTTCCTTCTTTAGAGCACCAGAAAATGATGAATTAAAGTGAATAGCAGACTCAGGAATTTTTTTAAGGGAATTGTCTAGTGTGCGTCTAGTAAGAACAAATTCTACTATAATTTTTTTCTAAAACCTGTATGAGGTTTAAAAATTATCCTTCAAAATATAAGTGAAACACTACATGGCATTCATCTCAAAAACATCTTTATAGATAGATACATCACCCAAAGCAGTGATAGTGAAGGCAATGATAAACAGCTGGGACTACATCAAATTAAAGAGCTTCTGCACAGCAAAAGAGACAATAACCAAAACAAAGAGAAATCCCACTGACTGGGAGAACATTTTTGCACACAACACCAATGATAAAGGACTGATCACAAAAATCTACAAGGAGCTGATGAGACTCAACAAAAAACAAAGGAAATAATCCAGTCAAAAAATGGGCAGAAGAGCTAAAAAAAAACTTCTCCAAAGAGGAAATGCAAATGGCCAATAGGCATATGAAAAAATGTTCAACATCACTTGTAATCAGGGAAATGCAAATCAAAACTACCATGAGATACCATCTTACACCAGTGAGAATGGCACATATTAAAAAAATACTAGCAACAACAAATGTTGGCGAAGATGTGGAGAAAAAAAACTCCCCAGCACCGCTGGTGGGAGTGCAAACTGGTCCAACCACTATGGAAAGGTGTGTGGAGATTCCTCAACCTGTTAAAGATAGGGCTTCCATATGATCCAGCAATTCAACTCCTAGGTATTTACCCAGAGGACACAGAATCATTAATTCAAAAGGGCACCTGCACCCCTATGTTTATAGCAGCACTATTTACAATAGCTAAGCTATGGAAATAACCCAAATGCCCAAAAATAGATGACTGGATCAAGCAGATGTGGTACATATACAACATGGAATATTACTCAGCATTAAAAAAAAAAAAGATAAACACATGCAATTTGCAGCAACATGGATGGAACTAGAAGGGATCATGCTCAGTGAAATAAGCCAGAAAGAAAAAGAAAAATACTGGATGGTCTCACTCATAGCAGGAATTTAGAAAACCTAAATAAGGGACCAGGAAAAAGTCTAATTATAATCAAGAAAAAAATCAAAATCAACAAACAACTGTAGACCAGACACACTACTGGGGGAGGAGGGCAGGAGAGGAGGGATTAGGGTCAAAATAAGGGGGGTAGGAATTGTATGGGGAATATAACCAAAATGAAATTGCATACATTGTACAAAAATGAAAACTGATGTAAGAATTATATAAAATAAAATAAAAAGCCAAGTTGTAAAAAAAAATAAATAAAAATTATCCTTCAATATATTTCTAGATTAACTTTCCCATCCCCAAATCATGAATGTGTTAAAAAAATCATTAGCAGAAAAATATCATTAATAAAATAATGTATATGCATATGTCTCTCTATGGTGAATACCAGTTATATAGAAGTTCTAATGGCAGACTCTATTTACATTTTAGGATTAATATATACTTTCCTTTTGTATATTATCTTTAATATGAAGTGCTTTTTTTCAACTTATCTTTTTTTTATATGAATATATTCATTTACATTCTGACTGAGTGAGATTGCCTGCACAGACTGTCACTGAGTAGTTCTGCTATCAAGGTTAGGCTGTCTTAACATAAAAAGTGGGAGCAGGCATTTTTTTCCTTTACATATTCTCTACAAGTCTTCTTTATATGCTCAAAATTATCTGTTCTTGAAAAGTTGCTGACATACATACTCTCTCAATTTCTTTAATAGTTAAACAATTTACCTTTCTCTTTCAGATAGTTTTTGAGTACTGTTTCCTAGCAATTTCCCACATCTATATTTTAACATGCACTAGTATAAAAGTCAATCACTTTTATGTGTTCTAATGTGCACTGTAAAATGTTTTTAATCATAAAGTTCATTTGTGCTATTTCTCGCTCCCCTGCTTCTGCTCCCTTTTCCATAACTAAAAGATTGTTTCTTTTATAATACTTCTCAAGTTTGAAATTGTTGATTTTCCTTATTATGTGTCTGCTTTCTTTGTAATTGTGTCAATATTTTAATTTTTTTCCTTTGTTGTTTTTTTTTTAGCCCATGAGTTGAATACAGTTCATAAATTTTGAACTTTTTTAAATTAATTATTTTTTCTCTAATATAAGCATTTAAATTACAAATTTCTTTTTTTGTAAATCAGCTTTACTTTATTACACATGTTTCAATAGTATTAAGATTGTTTCACTTTGTTGAGTATTTTATATTTGTATTAAAATGTCTTCTTTTACTCGAGATATTTAAATATATATGTAACATTTTAAATTTATTTCCTGAACTGATGATAGATATGTTTTCCTGGTTTCCAGAATACACAATCTACCTGGAACTATCTATTCCTCCTTAAAAGTCCTTAGCATTATAGTGGAGATTCATTTATTTTCTTCAATTTGCAAATGGTTCAATATTTAATGGTTTATTAAAGTAAACACTGCTGTCGCTATTCACTAGATGCCTCTAGAATGTGCATATTGCACACAGCTTTTTTACTTTTTCTCTAATAACTTTTTGTTTAATAGACTCTATTTTTATTTTAACTCTCTTTGACTTTAGCAATGCACTATTATTTGATTTTATCCAGACTCAAGTTATTTTGAAATGAGTATGTCATTCAGAGCACATATTCTGCCTCATTATCACTACAATCTTTTATACCCAATTTATTGTTAAAAGAGAACACATAAAGCAAATGGGATTTCTAAGTGATCTCAGTCTTATCATGACAAATTAATTTTCTTCAATAAATAAATGTAAGTTTCTCCAAAAAAGTAGAATGAAATTTTTAATTAAAACACTGATTTTCTGATTAAAGTATTTATATATTGAGAGAAATGTTAAAGTGAGGAGAATTGACATATATAGAATATTGACAATAAGAGTGTTTACAATCTGAACATGAAAATATAAAATGCCTAAAAGAGAAGTATTTATTTGATTACTTGATCATGAATACCACAAATACTTATATTCCATAATTTAATTTGATTGTAGAGGAAAAAATTGGCAGACAATTTCATAAAAGTTCATGAGAATTTCTCTTGAAAATATTTTGCTAATTCAAATTATCAAAAAATGATGTTTATAATATCTTAAATACTGCAAGTTAATGGTTGCTTTACATTCTCTTTAAAGTCTCAGTCTTACATTATGAGTCATCAGTTTGGGTAACTGATGTCTTATTTCTCACTCTCATCTATAGCCTCACATAATCTTTGGTACGCAGTAGTAGGCCCTATTTCTGCCTTCAGCAAAATTTTACAATTTTTCCAATAAATTGCAAATCAGCCCTTGTTTAGTTACTTATACACATGAATTTCATTACACCACACAAATCCAAATCCTTAACTCCACAGAGTGCCTCAACCACTGTAATTTTTTTCATTTCTAATTTAATGAGAAAAATGATATTAACTTCCTTGACTACAGTTTCTTTTTACCCAAAGTTCTCTCATTCATTGCCTCTATAATTTCATATCAGTTCCCCAATATCAAGTGTCCCTACTTAGTAAGACTAAGCTTTCCAGCTTTCTTCATCTATTATCCTTTTTAATTTCACTTTAATTTTTTTCCTTACTTTTTTATTGCTTTTCCTGGATCTACAAACATATTCATCAGTTCTAGGAAGAGAGTGCCACAATTGTTTTCCACTGTGATAAGCTTATTTAAAATATATTTATGTAAGGAATAAAAGAATGGAAAGTAGAAAGCATAACTTTAAAAATATTTTTACTATAAAAATTAAGAATGGAAATCATATACAGAGTTAGAAATATTATGTTAATATGCTAAGTAGAAAAGCTGTTCTTACTGACTCATTTACTCAGACATAAATCAAAAGAAAATACAGTTCTTAAAAAGTGTAGTTTTTAATAAGTGTTTATATATATATATTTGTAATATATTAATAGTTATTATATATATATGCATCAGCCAAAAAGATGTTTAATTAATTTCTCACGCAGCATTTTGGAATGTGTTTTTGTACCATTCACCTTCCTATAAAATCTTTTTACTAGAGTTGTGTCAGAGTATACTATTAAGTACATTATAAAAGATCAGAATGTAATTTCTTTAGGCAGTCTATTTATGTTTACTACTGACTTCAAAGAACATTCAGGATGTAAAAGAGTTATTTTCCCAGGGGTACAAATGAAAAATAATCCTGTCAGCAATTCTCATAGACAGGTGATACAGAGGCAGTTTTAGCAAAGACATAGTCTCCTTTTAACCAGAAATGATTTGTGTGTTTTCTTGAGGCAATGTCTATTTGCAGCAGTGTTAACATTGACATCACTAGCTAAAAAATGACAGAAGACAAATGGTCTTCAGGTGTAAAAATCAGCAAGTGATAACCTTGGCCTTTGGGAAAATGTCAGGATGACCATGAGTGACTATAGCTCACAAAAGAAGCACAAACTGAAACATTTGCCTAGATAAAAGGTCACACCCCTACAATGGTCCCTGTGGTATTCTAACAGTGGCAATATCATTAAAACTAATATCCAGGTGAGGTAAGGAGAGTGTTTTGTTTTGGTCATACAGAATAGTCTTTTAAACTTTACCTATGTTTGTGTGAAAGACTTAATCCCACATGAACATCCTTACTGAGACTGCATGTTGCAAATTATACTTAATTAGGAAAGGAAAGGTGGATACAGTGTGTACTGTGTTCATTCTCTCATTAGGAAAACTGGAAATAATGGGGAGGGACACAATATCTATTTTAGAATGTCATGTTCATATGTGATATCCAAATGGGAAATGATGGTCAAAAGAGGATGAAAAAGATGAGGTTCAAATAATCATCACTCGGTAGTTCATCTATAAATTCTGGTGAGCACTTCAAGAAGTTGCTATTTTGTATAAAATGGGTAGCTTTTCTTTCTCATCTCTATTTCTGGTTTAAGGTATGACTTTATGTACTAAAGTAAGAAAGTGAATGAATGATCAGTTTAAAGATTAAAAGCTATTAGCATTTATTTGGTAGCAATCAACGAAATTAGTAAACTGTAGACAAAAAAAAAGGAAATAGGCATTTAAACAGTCAAGAATTACAAGTTATTCACTCTACTTCCATTAAATACACCTGTCTTAATCCTAGAACACTTAAAATCTCCATTCATTATTTCTATAATTTGTCTATCATATCTCGCAAATCATTCTTTGTACACATTAGCTCTGAGAATCACAGCCAATGTCCTAAATAGCCAAGAAGTCCTCAAAAGGTCACAATTTCTTCTGAATCACCTATTAACATTTCATGTAATGCAATTAAAATGTAAAGTGGCTAATGATTATAATAAAGGACAAAAGACTCACTAATAGAGCAACATTACTGACACCATCTGAATTCTAAAGGTAATGTCTCAATGAACCAATGTTAATTTATGAGAAACTTTCACTTTCCACATCCACATTAGGTCCAATAAATAACTCACATTTTCTGCTTATAAGTTGGGTTTTGACATGTTTTCTAAAACAAGAAATATTCTTGCATTTTAATGTCATTGTTATTTGAACTAGTTTGCACATCTAGGGGTCTTCAAAGTCTTTTAACAAAACCCTTCAGAAAAGAACAAAATAACAAGACACAAAGACTGTGGAGATATATTTGGTTTGCCTTAGTAACACTCTTATGCATTTATAAGATCAGGGAAAAGTCTGGCTTAAATTCAAGGTGTTAATCATTCAATAAATATTTATTGAACTTAGAATGAGTAAAGTAAAATTACAAAGATGGACAGTTTCTGCACTAAGGTCTAGTAGTGGAGAAAAACATGTAAACAAATAATAAATGTGAAGTATGGAAATATCACACAAAAGGAGCACAGACATGCAATGAAATTTTATAGAGCTCTAACCAATTGCTGAGATGAATTGGGAAATTTTCAGAAAGGTTAAAATTTGAACTACATCTGGAAGAATAAGAATTTGTCAGATAGAAGGAAAGACAATTTCTGATAGAGGAAATAGTACTGTGCAAAATTGCAAATACACGCAGTTCTGTGCAAACTCAGAGAAAGAGTGTTTGTTTTTTGAGAAGACAAGTTTATAACCAAAGTGAGTGCAGCAAATGAAGCCAGAAAACTATATATCCTTACATGTACAAATTGTGAAGTATTTCTTCTATGATGCCACAGTTTAAAAATATTACTTATTATTATAAGGATGTCAAATAACAAATTTATACCAAATTCCTACATATGAGATAAATAAATCTAATATCATGCCTAACCCCCAATCTTTCATTTAAATTACTTTTTATAATAGCAGACAGATTTTAATTAGAAATACCTGTATTTTGTGTGGAATATTTTAACACTTCTATTGCATCATTTTAAAATGTTAACATCATACCTTCAAATTGGTTTTATGTCCCCTTATTGGGTCACAACCCTCAATTTGAAGGACAGAGTTCTAAAGCTCTTTAGACTATTCAATTCCTCATGTCTATTGCCATTGTTCTTACAGAATCAAATGATCACAAAATCAGAATGTTTGTCATCCAATTCCAATAATAATTTCATGTAGCTATTGAATTCAATGGACAGAGCAGCAAAGTGCCTGTCTTTTAAAAACAACCCACAATTGCTGACTTCAGATTAGGTTATATTTATGCTACTTCTGCAAATGCATATAAAATGCTCATCATATTTGCAGTTCACTCTTTTGAATAATATATATTGCTATTAACCTTGATTATGGGGCACAGCTGATGGAAAGAGTGTATTAGTGATAAATATGTTTCTGGTATTATTACAATAATTCTGCTCCAAATGAGTTTTAATATGCAGTCAGTGCTTTTATAATTTTGTCATTATAATGAAATTCATTTGTAGCTGCAAAAAAATACTGACGTCAAATACATGGCGTATTTTCAAAGATCAGCTTGCTTAAAACTTAAATCTTTTGTAATAAGTGGAATATTACTAGTAAAGGCCTAAAGAAATTAAATTACAATTGCATCTAACTAGCAGATTCATGGCACTCTTCACCAATTCCACTTTGATGATACCCAAAAATGACAGCATGTGACAAATACATTTTCCCAGAAGGTTCATCACATTAATAATAGCAACTCAAGTTCATTCAAGTGGTCAATAAAAACAATAAAAGAGATTTTTTGATTTTTTCATCCACAAATTTATCAAAGTTTATACCAAAAAAAAATGGTAAAAAAAAATGATGGAGGGCCTCCCCGGTGGCGCAGCAGTTGAGCAATGAATTGCAAAGCTGCCCGCAGCCTCTGCAGCACCGGTTCGATCCCCAGCCCTAGGTGAGGGTCCCACATGGAGTACAGACCTCTCCTGCCGCCCACTGCTCCCCTCAGCAGTGTACTTCATCAGCCTGCCTGCTCTGCTCTCCGCTCTGACTCTGGTGAATTCTCTCACCCTCCCGTGTTTCTGACTGTAACCAGTGCTTGTATAAATAAATAAATAAATCTTTAAAAAAAAAGATGAACGCATGCTGATGCATTTTCTTGGATGTATATATTATACTGCCACATTTGTCATTAATTTGATTCTAAGCACTTTGAGAAAGAATGTGAACTGAGGTTTTCTCCATTCGTTCTTCTATAAGAACAATTCTAAAACTTCTAATTTACAGTTATTTGGTTTATGCATGAGAGTTGTACCTAAGAAAGTAACGTTCTTGGATTATAAGAAAAGGATCCATAGCAAATGATATCATATAGCCTATTAATCAAGTTCGAACTACTCAGCAATTTTGCATACCTGTACTATTCTTCATTTATTCTCCCTGCTTTATATTTTCTTCATATTTTATGTAGGGGGATCCGTGATTTAACTGCATTTTTTTTTGGCTGGGTCTCTCCCCTCGTCAACATATGGTATTAAAAGATCACTGAAATTATAGTGAAAAACAGAAAAACAGCAGCTTCATCCTAATGTGCCTATTATCAGTTGAGTTACATGATAGTGCATTAAGACTCCAGAGGAGTCGATGAGATTTTTACAGTCTGACCAATCCAATGCACTTCTTCACACTGTCTTCCCTCACCATACTTGCATGCAAATATGAGCATTTATGGTGAAAAAAAGCAATGTAAAAGTGACCAAAACAGGGTAGGGGAGAGCACAAGGGACTACACAGGTGAATTGGTGGTGGAATTTTATAGGAAATACACCTAAAAGGAGAAGGCATACAACATATGTTGTGCAAAATTGAACAATGATACCATATAGATATAGATATATATCATATATATGATATATACTTATATTTATATATTATATATATTATATATATAATATATATAAATGAATGCATCTCTGAGAACAAATTGAACATACTGCCAAACTTGACAGGTAAGACAACACACACATATATAAATATTATAATTTTCAAACATCAATAATAGAGAAATTGCTGAAGACTAGAGGGTATATATTAGTTTTCCATTGCTGCTATGCCAATTGCCAAAATTTGGGACATAAAACAGAGGTTTATTTCATTATATTTCTGGAGTCCAGCCGTCTGATATAAGTCTCATTAGGCTAAAATCCAGGTGCCTGAATTTCTTTGTATAATATTCTATAACCTCTATTTTCTTATATTTAAGCAACTCTTGAGGGTATACATATTAATTTCTGAGCAATCTCCCAGTGGTAGTTGGAGGAATCATTAATGACAATTACATGTTAAAAATGCTAACAACCACTCACCCTAAAGCAAGCAATATGTAACTGTCCATGTTTGAACACTTCATTTTTTTCTAGTAGATTTGCAACAGCAATAAAGTTTAATTCCAGATTGTTATGTCAAAATTATTAGATTTTTTCATATATATATATTAGGTGAGTTTAATATATATATTCATATATATTAAGTGATAGTATAAAGTGATCCAACTTCTAAGGATACTGCGACAACAAAATATGTAGCAAATTATATAAGCATGTGCCTTTGGATGAAGCCATTGTATTTAACCACGATATTTTAAAATATTATCATTTTCCTGTGAAGAAAAGAATAAGAGATGTTAAACGGGGCCTCCCTGGTGGCACAGCGGTTGAGAGCTGGGTTGCGAAGCTGCCGGCAGCCTCTGCAGCACCAGTTCAATCCCAGGCCACCAGGCGAGGGTCCCACATGATGCGCTGCCCTCTCCTGCCACCGGCTGCTTCCCTCAGCAGTGTACTTCGTCAGTCTGCCTGCTCTGCTCTCCCCTCTGGCTCTGGTGAATTCTCTCACCCTCCCGTGCTTCTGACTGTACCCAGTGCTTCTATAAATAAATAAATAAATCTTTAAAAAGGAGAGAGAGCGATCTTAAACGTAATTATCTATTGCAACACTGAATTCTATAGAAAAATATATTAAAAACAGATGATTAAATAAACTGGATAGTCATAAAATAGGATATTAGGTAGTTATTTAAGATAAGAAAATTCATGAACTAATAAAAAAAATCTTTGAAGAAACACTTAAAGGAAAACTTCAAGACATTAAAGACTTTATATTGTACTACTAGTGTTAAATATAATTAAATGTAAAATTTTATATAAATGAATGCTATTTTATTATATTAATGCTATTTAAACAAAATTGATTTTGTTTGGTATCTTTAGGACTGATGTATTTCTGGGAGAATAGGTTGTTCCTTTTTTGTCTTTAATAATTTTAATTGGGGGCCTCCCCGGTGGCGCAGCGGTTGAGCACTGGGTTGGGAAGCTGTCAGAAACCAAAGCCTCCACAACACCGGTTCGATCCCCGGCTGCTCCCCGGCCACTGGAGGAGGGTCCCACATGGCGCACAGACCTCTCCTGCCGCCCGCTGCTCCCCTCAGCAGTGTACCTCAGTCCTTCTGCCTGCTCTGCTCCCCGCTCTGGCTCCGATGAATTCTCTCACCCTCCCGCGCTTCTGACTGTACCCAGTGCTTGTATAAGTAAATAAATAAATCTTTAAAAAAATAATAATAATAACTTTAATTGGAATTTTTTATGAAGACGTAGATTCACATGCATGGTAAGAAATAATTTACAGAGATCTCTTTTTCACTTTGCAAATTTCCCCCATGTTAAAATATTACAAATTATAGTGTGGAATTATAATCAAAAAATTGACATTGATAAAATCAGTTGATCTTATTTAAACTTCCCCAGTTTTGTATATTTGTTATGTTTTTAAGTTCTATACAAGTTTTAAATTATCCACCACGTCAAGATACTAAGCACCAAAGTACCAAAGATTCCTTGTGTTGCTCTTAAATAATGATAATATTTTCTCTCCAGGTTTTCTTTCTTAACTCCTGGCAATCACTAATCATATATTTTTTTTAAGATTTATTTTTATTTATTTATTTATACAGCACTGGGTATAGTTAGAAGCACGGGAGGGTGAGAAAATTCACCAGAGCCAGAATGGGGATAAGAGCAGGCAGACTGACGGAAGTACACTGCTGAGGGGAGCAGCAGGCTGCAGGATAGGTCAGTATGCCATGTGGGACCCTCACCCGGTGGCCGGGGATCGAACTGGCATTACAAAGGCTGCGGGCAGCTTCGCAACCAAGTGCTCATCTGCTGTGCCACCGGGGAGGCCCAATCATTAATCATTTTAATTCTCAAGTTTTGTTATTTCATAATTTAATTAAAAAAGCAATCATATAATATATACTTCTGGATATCAGCAGTTTGAACTCAACTCCCAGAGCATCCTCAAATTGTTGCATATATAAATTTTTTTTTCACTGAATAGAATTCATGGTGTATATGCATCAGAGTTCATTAACTTTTAATCTTTTAAAGACATATTGTCTTGTTTCAGTTTTTGGTTGCAACAAAAAATTTTGAAATGAACATTCACATGAAGGTTTTTGTGTGAAATCTCATCAAAAATAAGGAAAGCTTGAGAAAATGTCACAGCCACTAGAATTCTAAGAAGACAAAGACTAATGTAATGCACTATTCTAGATTTCAGATCTGAAAAAGAATTCTAAAATGCTATGAAATTTTAATAAACTATGAATATTAACTAATAACAATGTAGTAATAGAGGTTTAGAAAATTTTAACAAATATACTAATGTGAGATCTCCATTACTGGGAAATTGAATGCACAATATATGGAAACTCTGTGCACTATGAAAATTTTCTTTAAATCTAAAATTGTCCTGAAAAAATACAAAGCCTATTTTAAAATATATAAGAATTTGTTTAAAAAGGTGAAAATCTAGGGCCTCCCCTGGTGGCACAGCAATTGAGCGCTGGGTTTTGAGGCTGCCCGCAGCCTCTGCAGCGCCAATTCGATCCCTGGCCACCGGCGAGGGCCCCACAAAAAAAAAAAAAAAAAAAAAAAAGGTGAAAATCTAATTTAACAATAAACAATAAAACTATGTAAGACTATGTAATCCAGTATTGGATGCTGTTTGTTGATATCTAAAATGATATATGCTTTCTTTTATTTTCCAAAATTTGTAGTCTTTCAGGAGACACAATATATTCATAAGCAAATAAGGCAATGTGTAAACAAGTCCTAGCTGGTAAAGTACAGAATATTAATATAATTTGAAAATAATAAATGAGTGTTGCAAGCTTACATGAATTTACCTGTTACCTTTGGCAAGTACACATGATAGTTATTATTGGTTCAAAAATATGTAACGTTGTGGACTCCCCTTTTCTCTTGGGGGTAGAATGAACTATGATAGTATGACTCCTGAGCTTATAACAAAAAGAAAGAAGCCAAACAGCAGATTCCCAACTTCTAACAGACTATTGGTATGATTAAATTCCAGGAAATCCATAAACCCAAATTTAAGGAGAGACAGTGCTTTGCTCAGAGAGAAGAGATGCTAACACAGGCTCAATAGGGCAAGAGGCAGCAGGACACACCAGTAAAAAGAATTCCCTAGGATGATAAACAAATCAGTGTACCAATGAAAATCCATTGTAGTTAAGGTTAAATTTCAAACAAACAAACAAAATAAGTCTCACTCTGATGAAGGAGAATGCTTGCTGGACTCAGCTAACTTGGAAGACTAGAGCACTGTGAAAGCCACCCTTCTGAGAACTAGAAATACAGTCACTATCAAAGACTAAGCTTTAATCAGTACAGCAGAGAAAATTCCCTAATCCTATTCCTACCAATAGACTACTACTCATTAGCAAGGAATGTTAGAAGAAAGTTAACACTTGTGTGGCAAATTAAATTGCATGGGTGTAGGGTAAATGGAAGTTAACATGTTTATTCCCCAGGCCCCACATTAGCATCTATGATCAAAAGCTATGGTCTTACACGCGTGCCTGATGGTGGCACCTGGAGTGTGGTGTGGGCATGCGTGAGTAGGCACCCCTGAGCCCAGAGACTGAGCATATAAGTGTCACAGCAGCAGATGGCAGGCGACAGAAGACCTTAGGCAGAGTGCAGTAGAGAGTGGTAGAGAGCGTCAGAGAACAGCTAAGAAAGACATTGCTGCCTCCTTGCTGGTTTGTTTCCCCTGCATACTATTGGAAAACCTGTGGGGATAATGCCAAGGGCTCCAAGATTCTCTTTCAAGCTGCCTGAATTGATGATGAACATACCGCTTGGGAAGGTTGCAGAACAATGGGATACACCCTTTGTTAGTTAAAAGGAGCACTAAAAGTGAGAGGACACACTGCATTGAAAAGAAACACTCTGACAAACCAGTCTTTACTCTAAACACAAGCCATTGCTAGAGAAATTTAAAGCATGTGAGATGTTAAAGCAACAGCATCAAACAAGTAGTTCCCCAGCACTAGATCCAGTTCTAATTGGATTAACTCAGAATCCCTCACTAGGAAACTACCTTTAGGAAAGGCACTTCAATTTATAAATCATTTATCTCATTCTCTACATAGATAATCTGGTTTGGAACAGCAACAAAAAAAAAATGAAGCATATTAAAATGAAAGGTAACAAACCCCTCAGGACAAAGCAATCCAAATAAACAGATTAGGTTTGAATTAGTATTAGAAATTTCTGACATTTTTGCTTTGCTTTTTTTTGTAAATATACAAAACACTTTAAATGATCAAGAAGAAAAAGTAGACAACATGCAAGATAGTGTTTGATTCAAGATCTAGAGTAAAGAAAACACAAAATGTGCCTAGAACTTCTTGTTGAAAAAAGTTTTCAATTAATAAAGGTGTGGGGAGGCATGCAGAAAGGATGAAGGAGGAATCAACCTGAAGAGCTCCCAAGGTACCAAAATGGGACAATTTAGCAATAAAATATGAAATACATAAAATACTAAATAAACATTAAATATTATATGTACAATATATAACCATTTATATTCCAGAGAGCAAAACATTACTCATTATTTCATACATACATTATTGAATAAATGCAAAGGGTGTTATCTTTTCTTACAGAAGAATTATGAATTTGTAACTATAAAAGGAATGAGAAAGTATAAAAGGAATGAGAAAAATAAGAAATAGAAAATTGTCATTAGAAGGCGACAATAGTAATGGTGAGACCAACAAAGAAAACTAAAATTAATTACAAATGTTTAAGGAGAAAATGTATATTTTCATGGTTTCAGTATAACTCCCAGAATAATTACAACACAAAAGCCAGTCACTGCCTTCATAGTCATCAGCATTGGCATCACCTGTAATAAAACATACTGACATAATGTATCACTGATACAATATACTAGGAAGGGCATATCACCTCTGAATTATTCTTTCCCCAAATATATAACCTCAATCTAATCATGAGGAAATATCAGACAAACCACATTATAGGCAGACTAAAATGAATTTATCAGACCTCTAATAAGGTGTCAAAGCAATTAAAAAAAAAACACAAAGGAACTATCAAGACTCAATGCAATCTCCGTCAAGTTTCAATGTCATTCTTAAAAGAATGTCATTACTAAACTTTATATGGAATCACAAAAAACCCTGAGTAATTAAAGCAATGCCAACTAAAAAGAATAGAGGCAGTATATGTCCAAATTTCAAACTACAGTATAAAGCTATAGAAATCAAAACAGAATGGTATTCAGCTTTGGGGTCTTATACCAAGATGGAAATAACAACTTCCAAGATATTTAAATGTCAGTCTAAAAATGAAATTCCTCCCAATACTCATTTTGTGAATTAGGATGAAGTGTAAAAAACTTCTACTTCATTTATATATATCTTACATTACCTGCTTCTCTGTCTCTTATATAGTAACACATAAATATGGTTGACGGACAATGACTATTTTCCATAGTGAAAAATCCTAAGAAATTTGAAATGTGAGATAACCTCAGAGAATAATTTTCTCTGTTTTACCTAGATATCTTCAAATCTGTCAAATTCATTGTGTCCAAATTCTATTACATTCCAAGAGTATTGTTTTATTCTAAATACACTCACACACACATGCACACACACAGACAGACATGGAACTTATTCACATTAAATGCTCTATCTGTAACACATTATCACATCTAAGGAAGAGAATTTTGTCTTGTTGTGCTAGGTCACATAAGGAGGATTATAATAATCCCTGAGAAGTGCACAAGATATTGACAATTATCTATGACATATAATAAGAAATTAAACAGAAGGTATTTCTCAGACTATATGCTAACATGGCTATATCAATGTATGAGTTAGAAATATTTTGCAAGTGACAGAGCCCATTTTTAAGTAGAATTTATGAAAAGAGAATTTTACTGCTGTATGAGATCAAAAGTGGTGGGTGAATTGGGTAAAGATGATCTATTGTATGGTGAAGGATGATAACTAGATTATAGGTGGTGATCACCATGTAGTATATACAGATGTTGCATTATCATGCTACACCCATAAAACTTAAGTACTATTATAAACTAATGTTACTATAATTTTTTTTTTTATAAAGAGAGCAGGATTATCATTAGAAACAACTGGTACCGGTTAGACTCTCTCAACCATTTTTTGTTTTGCTTCTTTAGGTAAGCTTGGGAATTATGTCTTACATATTCTCTGTCTTGTGGTTCTATTCAACAGTTTCCGCCTTTGAGCAACATAGGACATTGAACAGGAGTGCTGAGGCAAGGCTAATCTACCCTTTGCTATCATACTCTGTTCCAGACGATCATGGTTTGCAATGGGAAGGATTATTTACTCTGCCATGCAAGGGACACACATCTGGAGATGTTTGACAGTACATAGGAATAATCATCTTTCCCAGTTTCTCCAGCTCTTTCTGTATATTTCCCTCCTTAGGAAGTTAACTAAATTTAGCACAGAGTAATGAATTCAGTTTTTTAAAATTTTTAATATAAAATTGGATCAATAATATTTAATCACTAGATCTAGAAGATGGACTTCCATTAGGCAACGAGTTTTTCACCGAAATATGCTGAATATTTGTTGGGTCAGGAAGACCACAGTGCAGGTTTTCTGATCCAGCAGACTGGGTAAGGGAGGAGTCAGAGTCCTCAGTGGTTTTGCAGGTTTTTATTGGGATTACCAGGTACACGGCAGGCAGGGGCACTGGGGGGCCAGTAGGCTGGCAGGCGTCCCAGCCCCCAGCAGGTCTTCATTCTGGGCTCTCCGGCCTTCTCTCGGCTTCTGCTTCTCTTGCTTCTCTCTTGGCTTCTGCTGGCATCCCCATGACACTGCCCTTAAAAGCCCAGTTGAATCCCATCTACCTATGCCCACACCCTATTCCAGGTATCCGCCATCAGGCATGCATTCAGGACCGCAGGGTTCCGTCATCTATCCTAATGGCAGGAGGGCAGAAAAGCCTGATACCTTTTACCTTACCCTACAATGTTATTTTAGAAAGAGTGACCAGAACACTTCAAAACTCTAATTTTTTTTTCTACACAGTGCACCAGCATCTCAGAAATTATCTCATCTAAGACTCACAGTTCTAAAGTAATTATCTAGTTAACTGATTGTAAACATGTTGCAAACTGATAAAATTCTATGATGCAAATTTAGTAATGATTTATTTATTAGTAAACAAGCCTAGAACTGTTCCTACAATTTATTTGGTATGTTCATCATACCAGATAGTACCAGATCAAAATCTCTTTGCACTCCAATCATACTTGTCATGAAGCAATCACTCAAAGTAGACACACAAAAAACCCTCCAAAGGCAGTATTCTGAAAAGGTGAGTTTTAATTTGCATGAAGAAAATGTAAAAATTGGGGAGTATTTTCCTAAGATATGGTACCAAACACTGGACCGATTAATGGACTGTCTTGACTAGCTTAGGCTGCCTAACAAAATACTATAGACGATGAATTAATCAACAAGAATTTACTGTAATTCTCAAGTCTGGAAGTCCAAATTCAAGGTGACATGATCAAATTTCTTGGGAGGACACCCTGGCTGTAGACCTTCTCTCTGTGTTTCCACATGGTAGAATTAGAGAACAAGCTCTGTCTTCTCTCCTTTAATTAGGTCAATTTCCCATCATAAGAATCCCATCCAGATGACTTCACTTAAGTATAGTTACCTCCCAAAGACCTGATCTCCAAATGAGATCATATGGTATGCGAGGGCTTCAGCATATGAATTTTGAATAGTAGGAGGCAATTCAGTTCATAGCAGGACTAGTTTTGATCATTAACTTATGAAGATCTAATTGATGCTGACTATAAGAAGCAGAATTCTAGATAACTTTTGTTAAATGCATTCCATTACAGTGTCTATCACAATCTCTGACATATAGAGGCACATGAAAATACTGCCTTTGTAAATGAATAGATGAATGACCCCCAAAACATTGAAGGCAATGTATATTATTGAAGGCAAAGGTATATTATATATCAACTCATATTTTGACACTAGGCTACCAGGAATTGAACCTAGCATTGTTATTAATTCACACATCGACAATTATTGGAAAATTATTGAACTTTTTTCTGCTTCAATTTTCTCATCAATAAAATTAGAATAATAAAGTGGGTCTGCTGCCTGATGCACAAAGAAAGCTAAAGACAATGACACCATATTTTACAAGTCAGGAAGGAACTCTGTTGTGAGGCCAGACAGCATGGAGATAGGAGTTTGGTTCATTTCTGCCTCCCCACCTGTTGTGGGAGTCAGAGTTTCAAAAGGTAGATTGACAAGTTGGGTTAAAGAGGGTAATAAGAAATTCACTGTATCCAATCATTAAAGTTGTTTATGTATTTGCATGGGTCACCTGTTCCTCTTCAGGACTGTTTGATGTGATCTGCAGGGAATTTGGAGGGTTCAGAAGTCACAGGGTCACTCTCCGTCTGTGTCTCTGGTAGTCATCGTCATGCTGTGATGTACATCATTCAAAAACACCTGTTAATTCCTGTCTTCTATGGTGAAGGTCTGCTGTATCTGTAAAATAAGAAGGGATTTCTGCAAAAACCAGTAGGAAGTGGGGGGAATAAATTGGAACTGGAGGGGAGATGAAATAAAAACAAATCCTTTAAAAAAATAGATGCTTTGACTACCTTTACAAAACAAGCCCTGATTTTTTTTTCCCTTAAAATAAACCCTGACCACAGTTTTAGTAATATCTACAAAAATAGAATATTGGAGGACTGGGATTACATTGATTTGTGTAAAGTGATTTAAATGGTGTCCAATACATTGTAAGGGTTACTTAAGCTTCAGTTATTTATTTTTTTTAATTCAGTCCATCATATTTATCCTCTTTGCAGTCACTCCCTCTCTCTCATTGCCAATGATAGTGCCACAATCATCCATAGCTAGATACTAATGATGGTGTATTAAGACAATTTTGCAGGATCATCATGTTCTTTTATCATTCCTTATGTCTTTTCAAGTATGAATATTTTGCTTCTAGAATTTCAATAAATTTAAAGGAAAATACATTCATTAAAATGACATTTAAATCAAAATAGCAACCGTCACTGAGGAAATATTGTCGATTATGCAAAAATCATACAGAAAAACTAGTCAAGAATTTTATAACTTTAATTAAAGACAAATTATAATTACTGATTTATATAATGTATATAAATCCACCTTAATCTTTCCCAAATATAAATGGAAAGATGATAAAGTACCATACTTTATTCCACCAAAAAGCAAATGTTATACCTGAGATCTAACAGATTTATAAAATACACTTGTTACCCATACAGACCAAAAACAAGCAACTCTTGGTTTACTTAATAAACAGTGTTTTCAATACTAATTAACTTTGTTAAAGGGATATATCATTATTTCATCATTTTAATGGGAATTTACACAAAACCTAAAATTGCATATAATTTAATCAAAAAGAATATGAGCACAGTTAATACAACTATATGTAGGCTCTCTCTGTCTCATTCAAATTTAGGGCCATCTTCATTTTATTATAAGCACTTTGATTTTACAAGTGCAAATAGAGCAGTATTTTAAATGGTGCTGATAAAGTGAGAATTAAATAAAAACTGCAAGCAGAATATTTGATTGTGGACTAAGAGTGAATTTTTATTAGGGGAAAATGAGTAAGTAATAGAGTCATTCAGCTCAGGAGACATTGTTCCCTACACATTCTCTCTACAGACAGATTTGTTTCAGTGCTTCTCTCTGGTAACTAAAAGGTATAATTGCTTATTTGATGATAGTTATTCTGAAGATTAGATTTTATCTACATCACATTGATAAATTGATACATTTATATTCTTTCATATCATTAATTGCAGAAAATGCATTTGATTTATGTATTAGGGTTTTCCTGAAAAACAAAACCAATAGGGCCTCCCCTGGTAGTGCAGCGGTTGAACGCTGGGCTGCAAAGCTGCCCGCAGCCTCTGCAGCTCCAGTTTGATCCCCGGCCACCAGCGAGAGTCCCACATGGCGCTACAGACTTCTCCTGCTGTGCCCGCTGGTCCCCTCAGCAGTGTATTTCGTCAGTCTGCCTGTTCTGTTCCCTGCTCTGGCTCTGGGGAATTCTCTCACCCTCCTGCGCTTCTGACTGTACCCAATGCGTGTACAAATAAACAAATAAATCTTAAAAAATATATATATATAGCAGGTATATGTCATAATATATGATACACATGTTTCATACAATTATATTGTGTAGATTGGCAATCCAAAGTTTTCACTTTATTTCTTGCATCCTAATATATAATAGTTTGCTCATTTTTCTCTCATTTTTGTACTGCCTTGCACTTCTACTTTGACTTTGAACAGAAATGGTGATAGATTATTCATAATTTTAATGGAAAAGTGTTCAATAAATTATCAGTTGGCATGCTGTCATTGGTTTTTTGAAGAGGCTTTTTTTCATGTTGAGAATATGTGCTCCAATTCTTTGTTTTTAATTTTTATATATTTATTATTTTTTTAAGATTTATTTTTTATTTATACAATAGCTGGGGTACAGGCCAGCGGGGCAGGACAGTGAGAGGATTCACCAGAGTGGGTAGCAGAACAGGCAGATGGACAGAAAGCTCTGCCAAGGGGAGCAGCGGGCAAGACAGGAGAGGTTTGCTGCCCCATGTGGGATTCTCCCTGGCAGGCTGGGAATCAAACCCACGCTTAAGAGGCTGCAGATAGCTTCACAGTGCTGTGTTCAACCTGTGGCGCCACTGGGGATGCCCCATATTTATTAATTTTTAATTTTATTTTGGGGGTTACATTTTTACTCCTCCTCCATCTGTGCACATGTTCTAATGGCATTAACCCTCCACCAAATCACCCCTGCCAATATCCCATTCACCTCAGTCCAACATCCCCTCTTCCCTCCTACCTGTTCCTTCTGATAATCAATAGATTCTTTCACTTAATCCAGGATTTGTTCCTGTTGTATTTTGCCTGTGTATTATTTTTTTTGGTTGTTGTTATTATTTCTGTTCCACAGATGAGTGAAACTATTAAAAATGCAAGTTCATCACCTCCTTGAAATATCTGATTATAGAACTGTCAGTACACTTTTGCAATATTTGAGAAATATTCCACAGAATATATTGAAGTAAATCTTCAATAAGTAATAATAAAAACTATCCCAAATAATTCTAGCATTTATTCATCAAGTACAATGTTTTCTACTTGGACAGAAAATTTAGGGATATAGGGATTTTTGTTTCAATATATTAGTGATCAGTAATACTTCACAAGTTTTTACAAAACTGGTATCTTTATTTGTTTAGATATTCTAATTGTTTGTTCATAATATACTTAAAATGGAATCAATCCATAGGAATCTAATAATATTATTGATTCACTGTGGCCATTTTTTCCTCCAGTACTGCTTTCTGAAAAAAAAAAAAAAAGGTTCAAATGCAAGTTGTATACTTTTCTTTCTTTCGTGCCGGTGGTGTAACAATTCCACATATGGACTCAGGCTCTAAAGAAAAAAATAATTTAATGAAAGTCACTTAAAATTTTTATTACAGTGAGAATTTTGAAGCTTTGAATTGAAATGTCAAGGGAACAAAATTTTGTTGACAGTTTCATAATACAATGAAATTAATTTTAAATAGGCATTCTCTACCTCTGAAATTATATTATTATTACTTGATTAAATTTTATGTTTTCCTGCTAGAACATATCATTTCTCTGTTGATAATAAAAGAGAACTAAACAAACCAAATAAAGAAATCAATTTAGAATAACTGTTATTAACCATATTAGTTAATATTAAATCTATTTATAGGTATATACAGCATGTGAACTAGTGCAGTTCAATTTTCCCCTGAAATTATCACTTATTGAAAGGAACTCACTACACATGGACACACACACACAGATAAGCATATCTACACAAATTTAGTTACATATATCTGAATCTATATCTTCACATATCTTTATGCATATCAAGTATCTCTACCAAATCAAAAATTTGTTCTGTTTTTTGTTATTCACACAAAAATGAATCTTGAGTATCATTTTTCATTAGGATATATAATGACCTTATAAAATCTCTGTGCTTTTGAGAAAAAAAATCACCAACACCCCATAGACTAGGCACCTTTCTTCAGTAAAGACTGCTTGAAACAAGCAAAAGGCTCCCAGAGGAGTCAGAGGTGAGCTGGGAAGTTTGCCCAAGCCAGGCCCCTTCTGACCAGCAGTCTGAGCCCAGAGGGGGAGCGGGCACCCACGGCTGGGGCAGACCGGGCGTGCAGAAGAGTGTGCCTGTCTCCGAATTGCCATGTTAGAATAGGGACTTTTCTTCAGTAAAGACTGCTTGAAACCAGCAGAAGGCTCCCGGAGGAGTCAGAGGTGAGCTGGGAAGTTCACCCAAGCCAGGCCCCTTCTGACCAGCAGTCCAAGCCCAGAGGGGGAGCGGGCACCTACGGCTGGGGCAGACTGGGTGCGCAGAAGAGTGTGCCCATCTCCAAAGTGCCATTTTAGAACAGGGACCTTTCTTCAATAAAGACTGCTTGAATCTGGCAGAAGTCTCCCTGTGGAGCCAGAGGGAGAAGGTTCTCTGTGCAGTCAGAGGTGAGCTGAAGGCCCCCACAAGCCCAGTCCCACCTGGCAAAAAGTCGGAGCCCAGAGGAGGATCCAGAGATTTGGAACCTAGAGTGCAATCCAGCTGCCCCACCTCCAGGGAAGTCTATGGGACTTCAAGATGCACCTTTGTAACTAAACACAGAAGGAGAAGAGATTCTGTGACAGTGACCATTAACATACTCAAAGCACTACTGCCTCAATAGACTTCTGGCATAACAGTTTTTGACTCATTCGGATTGCCAGTTTCTGAAACACCCGAAAGAACACACCAAAAAGATGCCAGCCAGTACCAGTGGCACAGTGTCCCAAAGCATAAGGCAAATTAGAAGACAGGCAGCAGGGAAAAGAAAAACTACAAGCAAAGTAGCAATGCCTCAGAAAAAAGACACACCACAAAAAAAAAAACCACCCACCAGCTTGCAACTACGGTGACTTGGAAGAATTTCTGAGCCTTCCAGAAAAATAATTTAAATTTGCAGTGATGAAAAAACTGATGGAAGTCATTAAGGAAAACAATGCTCAGAAGAATGAAATTGAGTTCCTAAAGAGGGAAGCAAAAGAAAAACAGGAGATCAAAAAATTAATGGAGTCGCTAAAGAACTCTGGGAAAAGCAAAGAAAGCAGAATAGATGAAATGGAAGAATGCATAAGTACTCTTGAAGACACAGAAATAAAAAGAACCAAAACAGAAAATGAAAGAGAAGTACAAAGGAAAAAGACTGAAGAAAGGCTATGGGAACTATCTGACTCCATGAGGAAAGGAAATGTAAGAGTTATAGGAATCCCAGAAGGAGAGGAGAGAGATATAGGAACAGAGAAAATATTCAAGGAAATAATTAAAGAGAACTTCCCAAACATGAAGAAGGAGCTGAAAATTGATATATAAGAAGCAAGAACACCAAACTTCCATGATGAAAGGAAAAATACAGCAAGACACATAATAGTAAAGCTCCCAAGAATCCAAAACAAGAGAAAAATAATGAAGCTGACAAGAGGGAAGAAACAGATAACATTCAAAGGAAAACCAATCAGACTGACATCAGACTTCTCCGAAGAAACACTACGGGCAAGGAGAGAGTGGAGGGACATAGTCAACAGACTCCAAGAAAACAGATGCCAACCAAGAATACTCTATCCTGCAAAGCTCTCCTTCCTCTATGAAGAAAGAATAAGGACCTTCCCAGACAAACAGAAACTCTGGAATTTCATTACGACTAAACCCCCACTCCAAAAAATACTATAAGGAGTCCTAAAGCCAGAAACTCAGAGGGAAGAATAACAATGAAAGAAGGCCAAAAAAAAAAAAGTTATTAAAAGAATAAATAAATAAAATCAAAGGAAAGACAAACACAATGACAAATACGGATGCTAACATATCAATATTAACTCTAAATGTAAATGGACTAAACTCTTCAATAAAAAGGCACAGAGCCGCATGCTGGATTAAGAAACAAAACCCTACCTTTTGCTGTCTCCAGGAAACACATTTAGCCACAAAAGATAAAAATAGACTCAAAGTTAAAGGATGGAAAACAATCCTACAAGCAAAAAAGAAAGCAGGAACAAAAAAGAAAAGCAGGAACAGTTATATCAGATAAAACAGACTTCAAACTCAAAAAGGTAAAAAGAGACCCCAACGGTCACTACATTATGATCAAGGGGACAATACTTCAAGAAGAAATAACACTCATTAACATATATTCACCAAATGAAAGAGCACCAAAATATATCAGACAACTATTATTATCTTTGAAAACAGACATCAGAGAAAAAACATATGTAGTGGGAGACTTCAAGACACCACTATCAACAATGGATAGATCAATGAGACAAAAAATAAGTAAAGACACTAAAGCTCTAAATAAGGATCTAGAGTGCTTGGGCTTAACAGACATCTATAGAACACTAAACCCCCAAAAATCTGAGTATACATTTTTCTCAAGCGCACTCAGATCATTCTCCAGGATCGATCACATACTGGGACCCAAGAAAAACATCAACAGATACATCAAGATTGAAATCATACCAACCATCTTTTCTGACCATGAAGGATCAAACTAGAAATAAGCCATAAAAAGAAGGCAAGGAACTCTCCAACCTCATGGAGATTGAAAATCACACTACTAGAAGACCACTGGACTAATGAGGAGATCAAAGAAGAAATTAAAAAATTCTTTGAATTGAATGACAAGGAGGACACCAATTTCCTCAATGTATGGGATGCAGCAAAAGCAGTAATAAGAGGAAAATATATTGCACTATAGGCTCAAATCAAGAAACAAGAAAGAACTCAAAGAAACAACCTAATCTTGGAGCTCAAAGAACTAGAAAAAGAGCAACAAAGAAAACCCCAAAACCAGTAGTAGAAGAAAAGAAATAATAAAAACCAAAGCAAAAATAAATGAAATTGAAACTAAAAAAACAATCCAAAAGATCAATGAAACCAAGAGCTGGTTGTTTGAAAAAATCAATAAAACAGACAAACCCCTAGCCAGGCTCACAAAGGAAAAAAGGGAAAAAGCACAAATAAACAGGATCACAAATGAAAGAGGAGAAATCACAACGGACACAGCAGAAATCAAAAGAATAATCAGAAACTATTATCAACATTTATATGGAAACAATTTCAACAATCTAGAGGAGATGGACAAATTCCTACAACTCCACGATCACCCAAAGCTAGATAAAGAAGAAATAGAACACCTAAGCAGACCAATTACAAGCAGCAAAATTGAAATGGTAATCAAAAACCTTCCCATAAACAAAAGCCCAGGACCTGATGGATTTACAAATGAATTCTACCAAACATTCAGAAAGGAATTAGTGCCTATCCTTCACAAACTCTTCCAAAAAATTGAGAAGGAAGGGATAATACCAAACACATTCTATGAAGCCAACATTACACTAATACCAAAACCGAACAAGGACAACACAAAAAACGAAAACTACAGGCCAGTCAAAATAAGGGGATCGTAACTGCATGTGGAATATAAAAAATAAATTTTAAATAAAATGTGAAAAAAATAAAATCTCTGTGCTTTTGAAATGAATTGATTACTATATTGTGGTCTCTCTTGATTCACATTCTAAAATAACAGACATATATTATAGCTTCCAAGGACCTTAAAAAACTAACATTTTAACATTCATACTATTTTTGATACCTTCATACTATTTATCTAGTACTTTTTTATGTATAGTTTTATATTGGTTACTTTCTCCAGTACATGCTAATTAATTTTAATATTTAGATAGTAATTATTTTCTGCCCCCTCAATTGAGCAAAGCATGTTTATTTATATGGTAGATTCATTAAATAGAAACTTTGGGTGTATCTGGCAACTGTTTATCTCTTTTCCCTGAGTGAAAATAATTTTAGAAATATATTTGTTGTTGGGGGATCTCAAACATAAGTGTTTTTTTAACATACTATTTTTAACAGTATTTAATTTTTAATTTACACAGACTCAATGACAGAGCTGTGTTATAATCAACAGAACTGCCATTTAGATATTAGCATTATCAAGGATAATCTTCTAGTAGCATTTTTCTCAAAGTATATTTTAGAATATCATACCCTGCTTTAAGGTAATTAATTTTAAAATTGCTCATTTATGAGCATATATTTACATGTGTCCATGCACTTACATTTTTCATAGCAGGAAGTGGTGATACATTTGATGTTCAAAGTCTCAAAGATTATGCTCCTTGTCACCAAAGTTCACTGATTTCATTATTTGATAAACATGTTTGGAATTACTGAGTAATTACCGCATACATTTACATAAACTTATGAGTTTTAAAAGTCCATTCATATCCACTATCATGCTTGATAATCATGTCTATGTAACCCAAAAGTAAACACTATTATCACAACTTCAAAGGTGAGAAATTGAGGTTGTAGAGGTTAAGTGATTTTACAGTATAACATTTGGATCAGGGACTAGATGCTAAATCTAACTACATGTACATAGTACTTTTTTCCTCCACAGAGGAAGATAATCTTTCTAGATTTAATAAACTATATTCTTGATAGCATGCTACCAGGGGATATGGAAGCTCTTCCTCTATTTCCACACTGTCATTTTATTTGTTTATTTATTTGTTTGTTTGTTTGTTTATTTTTTTGTGGGACCCTCTATGTCGGCCGGGGAACAAACCGGTGCTGCAGAGGCTGCAGGCAGCCTCGCAGCCCAGTGCTCAACTGCTGCGCGAACAGGGGAGGCCCCTTTATTTATTTTTTTTAAGATTTATTTATTTATGCATGCAAGGACTTGGGTACAGTGCCTCCCTGGTGGCTCAAGGGGTTAAGATGCAACCTATGAAGCTGCCCGCAGCCACTACAGTACAAGTTCGATCCCCAGCCAGGAAGGTGAGCCACATGGTGCAGCAGACCTCTCCTGACTTGCCAGCTGCATCCCTTAGCAGTGTATTTCAGTCAACCTGCCTGTTCTGTTCCCCACTCTGTCTCTGGAGAATCCTCTCACCCCCTACATCTCTGGCCTGTATCTCAGCTCTTGTATGCATAATTAAATAAATCTTTAAAAAAAAAGAACTGGGGTACAGGCCAAAAGTATAGGGGGTGAGAGGATTCACCAGAGACAGGGTGGGGGAACAGAATGGGAAGATTGACTGAAATACACTGCTGAGGGGAGCAGTGGGTGAGTCAGGAGAGGTCTGCTTTGCCATGTGGGTTGCTCCCTGGCTGGCCAGGGATTGAACTTGTGCTGCAGTGGCTGCAAACAGTTTCATAGGTTGCATCCTAACCAGTTGCTCCACCAGGAAGGCCTTTGATTGCCATTTTAAATAAGTAGCACTAAGATAAAAATTTAAAAAATCCAAATAATAGTTAGGTCACATTCTGATTTCCCTAAGATATAAACAGTAATTCACATTTGAACATGCTTAATATTTGCCTAAATTAATATTATACCTTTTCACAGAGTTCTATTCAGAGAAGAAAAGATAAACTTTATAGTACATTTTGATCTCCATAAATAATTTCTTGAATCTTTTGTTGTTTGTTTTCTCTTAGATACCATTTTTATAATTAAGATTCTAAATTAATTAAACAATGAGACCATGAGATCGAAGTCACTCTAATATGGAAATGAACTATGTAAGCAAAACAAAATAACCCTGTAAGTGCCTCAAGCTAATAAAATTGAAGGAAAACCTATGAAGAAGGCTTTAATCTATAGTCAAATAATGTCCTTGCTTTGTTTCTGTCTTTTTTCTATAAAAAATTCTCCTGAAACTCTTATCAGTGGAGAGCTCCTAACCTCTTCTGTTTTAGTGTTGTTCAATTTAAATTGATTTTTGCCCAAATGAATTCTTTAACAATTTTAATATGTCTCAATAATCATCATTGCATTAAAAAACATATACGAATAATCCATGAACCAGCAACTCCACTTTTACCTTTAAACAATATTGTACATGAGCACACAAATACACACCCTTACATACTCACCGCAAGTTTGTTATAATAGTACAAAGCAAAATCATGTGTTTGAATTATCAATGTAAAGCAAATCTTTGATTACATGGTTGGTATTTCTAAACAGGGTAAATCAAAATTTAAAGTCTATTTATATAGATGCTTTTAACTTAATTGGCACAGATGAATCTTGCAATAAGGACATCTGCACTTGTAACAACTTATGTTTCAGATTCAGTTATCAGCAAATGAAAGAAAAAATGTGAATTTTAAAGACTCTGCTTAAATGGTCCCCCATCTGGAAAAAATCCAGTGTCATAAAATAGGGTATTTTATCTTTGTTGATAGGGATGATCTTTGATTTGGCTCACACATGTACAGAATAAAATGAAAAATTAAAGCAATTATCTCATAAATCTTGCCACCAAAATTTTTGCTTAAATTTAATGAATAGCTAGAGAGTTGGATTAACTTTTGATATATTGTTAGATCATTAAGAATCATGTTACTGTGGAGTATAAATTGGCATTTTCGTGTTCATTTTAATACATGTTAAAAAGATTGCTTTCTAAGTTTTAGGATTGATTTTTCAGATGTTAAACTCTATCATCCTCACAGCAACCATATAAGGTGAATATTATTTTCTTGATTTTACATATTCATAAACAGAGGCCCAGAAAATATAATTATATTCTCATATAAATCTGAAGATTTTAATAAATATATCACATCAGATCTTTTATATGTGTATCTCCAAAAGGGCAGGTTTATTATAAAATAAACAGAAATTGCAGGAAAACAAAGGATGCTTGCAGACACACAAGTGGGCAGAAAGGGGTGTCCTTGACAGGGAAGTGTTTGTGAAAACAGATGCCTGCATAGGCACAGGTGGGTAGGAAAGTCACTTATCACCTCAGAATTTCAGGCAGGAAATAGAGTATTTTAAAAGCTAGTTGCACATTTCTGAAAAAAAAAAAAAAAGTCCAACGTTCCTAATATTAAAGCAAAGAAATAAAAAATAAATAAAAAAAAGCGTGGATGTCTAGGGAGACATGGGTACTGCCAATTTCTTCTTTTCATTCTCATTTTCTTAATGCTCTAATACAGGACTTGCAAGACTTTATTTCATTTTATTGAGCGTGCCTGAAATATTAGAGGTAAAACAAACACATTTTAGGGGAAAATCGAAATACCTAGAAAAAAGCAAGTGAAAGCAAAGGAAAAATATCACATAATTGAGGATCTCCCTGGTGGTGCATGCAGTTGAGCACAGTGCTGTGAAACTGTCCGCAGCCTCTGCAGTGCCAGTTGGATCCCCACCAGCCACTGACTGCGGAGATATTCACATGGCACCGCAGACCTCTCCTGTCTCGCCCACTGCTCCCCTCAGCAGTGTATTTCAGTCAGTCTGACTGTTCTGTTCCCCGCTCTGTCTCTGGTGAAGTCTCTCATCCTCTTGCATATCTGGCCTGTACCCCGGTTGTCGTATAAATAAATAAATCTTTTTAAAAAATCACATATTTGATAATTATTTAACAGTCAAATTTAAACTGGTTAGACAGAAGATGTAATTCATCATCCAATGTTCTAATGTAGAGAAAGAAAATCTGCCAACAACAGTTTGAACCCTAGATATGTCCATTTGGGCGGAGACTTGCTAGTCACAGGATAACAAATTTTATCAGATCCTTTCTATCTTGGAATCAAGCTGGTCCGGAATTGTATTACTTATTCTACCCCTGTCAGCACAATCATCAGGAGTCTTAAAGATTGTCTAATCCATCACATGACATCACACATAATATTATCTTGGAGCAGTAGATTTCATTTTACAGCAAGGGAGGTATAGGAATGGGGAATAATCCTAGATTTCCCTGATTTTATCATATTTTTCATCCACCATTCAGAAAAATGTCAGTATGATTAGTAGTGGACCCATCTAGTAAAGTCTATAAGGAGTTGGCTTATGACATACATTGTAGAGTTTGGAGAATAGTGATCAATTATCCAATATATGCATTGATAAATATATGAATCAGCCCCAAATAGCAAGAGTTCATGGGTCATGGAAACCAAGAATGATGTTAAGACTTATCTCTCTATCTATCAGTCCCAACAACCAACTTGTGGAATTTGTGTTGCTTTTGTCTGTACCTCTGAGCCCTGATTGGCTAAAGATAGAGATATTTCTATTTTTCATCCTTGCAAATTTAGGTTGTATCACAGGAAAATCTCATTGCAGAAGTTGTCTATCTGTGACTGTTTTCATGGAAAAAATATGTTAAAGCAGTAAATATTCAATATGAGCATTTAAAAAACTTAATGGTCAGAGGAGTGTAAGAGTTAAGTTATTTAATAATAATTTAATGTAATATGAGATATAAATTTTATGTGGGAATAGAGAATTTTTGTCAGTAAAATTTTCCATTTATAAAGAATGAATGGACTTTTCACTGTGAATTTTTTTTGACAATTCTTCTTATGGTAGACAGAAGACATGGTTTTTCAGTCCAATGCTATGTAATCCAGTTATGTTAAATTCTCCCATTACAACTTTCCTTATCCATAAAATTCAAAGAATCATAACCTCTTTGTCTATTCCTCAAAGTTTTACTGTTGATAAGTTTAATATGAGGATGTCCTGAAAATTAGTCATTTTTGTCACTATTGTAATTATTAAGCTTTTAAAATAAATAGTTGCTTTTTTGTCACATATCACTGGTTATAATTCATTGTGTGGTGAGTTACTATTGTTGTCAATATAGAATATTTCCAGAATCCTTGTAATTTCCTGGAATGACTCTGGGGAACATCTTCACTTTGGGTGGAAGCTGTATATCATATCACCTTGTATCTCATCTATCCCCATGCAACATGTACATCACAGATGAATGAGCATCTCAGATATAACAAGAATTATTTTCTTGATATTTGCATATGAATATTCATAGGGGAAAACATTTTCCTAAGTGTAAAAACTTGTGATAAAATAAAGTCAGAAAAGAATGCATACAATCAACATATGGTCAATGTCCTGGTACTGCAATTAAGACAAAAAGTAATTTGTATCTATAACCAACTACATTCCACAACTCCTCTTGGGAGGTGGATTAATTCTCTGGTTAGAATTGAACTTATCACCTTTGAAGGAAACAAACTCTCTAATATACTCCTCTACCACCAGTCATGCCAACACCAAGCTAATTTATCATTGACCAGAGAATTTATTAATTATGTCAATTGCTAGAAGAAAAATTTTAAAAAGTATTATCAAAATATTGCTTCTTAAAGTTCTAACTTATCATTCTGCTTCTACAGTTTTTATGTGACTTGATATTAATATTCCTTCAAAAGGTGCATGATTTATTTTAGCTAGTTTTTTAATAAACACAGTGTTGCCATGACTAAATAAATAAAGGATAGTGATTGATGAAGGAAATGTGTAGATATATGTATGCTTGTGCTCATCTGAAATGAATGCATATATTAAAACAAGATTTCAGGAAGTATCAGAACAAATAAAAGACATAATCAACATCTGACTTCCTGCTGTATAAAGGATTCTTTCATAATGACTTTTTTCCTTCTATTTTGTTTTTAAGATTTATTTTTATTTATTTATTTATTTATTTATTTATTTGTACAAGCACTGGGTACAGTCAGAAGCGCGGGAGGGTGAGAGAATTCACCAGAGCCAGAGCAGGGAGCAGAGCAGGCAGAAGGACCGAAGTACACTGCTGAGGGGAGCAGCGGGCGGCAGGAGAGGTCTGCACGCCATGTGGGACCCTCCTCTGGTGGCCGGGGAGCAGCCGGGGATCGAACCAGTGCTGCAGAGGCTGTGGGCAGCTTTGCAACCCAGTGCTCAACCGCTGCGCCACCGGGGAGGCCCTCTATTTTATTTTCTAAGGCATAATCAACACAAAACAAAGAAAATTACATTATTGAGACAAGGGCCTGAATGATAAAATTTAATGCACACATATGTGCACGTACAATATCTTATATGATTGAAGAAAATTTGATGGGAGGTTCTAAAATGAGCTTTTTTCAGATTTCCTTCTATTATGTAAGACAAATTTTACATTAAAAATTACACTTTATTTTTGAATACCACTATTCAGTAGTTTATACAAATTATAGGATGTAAAATTATAGGTTGTTTATTTCACCTTCAGAAACATGCATTGCATTCAACATGTCTTTGGTAAATTGTGAACAAATAGCACCATAAATTCTTCTGGATACACAAAGTCCAAAAGATCTTGTCCTCACCATCAAGACATTTATAGCAAAGATGAGAAATTAGTGACTACATAGCCATATATAATGACTAACTAAATGATGGAATGGATAGTTGAATAATACATAAATCTAATTAAGTAGGTAATAGATAGATAGATAGATAGATAGATAGATAGATAGATAGATAGATAGACTAAATGATAGTAATGGCATTAAAAAAAAAAATGAGTGGGAAACCAGGTAGCCCAGCAGCTTAAACTAAAATTAGAATCTTGAAGATCTGCTGCTGGAAAGCTGTCACCAGTTTTCTTTTTTACAAATAGAAAACATGATTAGGATCACAACTCACTGGATATTATTAAATATCTTTGGCTCTTGCTTCCACCAAAAAAAAAAAAATGAGATATTGTGCTATGTAGTATCATAAATTTAATATTATTAAAATGTGCCATTCTACTTTATTTTTAAGCAGGGAAATACATGAAATTACAAAGTAATTTAGTAATGATAAGGGACCAGCTTTGTACAAGAAGACATAACACTTATTCAATCACTAGTAATATGATTCCATATGAGTAAAATCTTGAGGTTTGCTTAGATAGATAAATATTTCTGAGAAAATTAATCATGGTGCAACTTCAAATGTATGATTCAAGTTTCAGTAAAGAATAAGTATTGTAGGGCCTCCCTGGTGGCGCAGACATTTGAACGCCGTGCTGTGAAGCCGTCAGCAGCCTCTGCAATACTGGTTCGATCCCCACCAGCCGTGGAGATACCCACATGGCGTGGCAGACCTCTCCTGTCTCACCCACTGCTCCCCTCAGCAGTGTATTTCAGTCAGTCTGCCTGTTCTGTTCCCCGCTCTGTCTCTGGTGAATCCTCTCACCCTCCCACGCATCTGGCCTGTACCCCAGTTGTTTTATAAATAAATAAATCTTAAAAAAAAAGAATAAGTATTGTAAAAATTTCATGTAAGTGGCTCTGATAAAAACACTGCAACTTTACTAGTGTAACTTACATATGGAGGAGCATAAGAGATAAGAAGTAATTTGCCAGTATATGTATTTTTTGCTGTTATTACTAGCCATTTGTGACTTTAAAAAATAATCTTTAATAGTTATTGTTTTTTTATGAAGTCATGATGTTTGCTGAAAATACTAAGAAGCAAGTAATTTCCAATGTGTGATGTTTCCCAATCATTCTATAAGGAACTATGTCTACCACTCATCAAAGTGAGAAAGTTTCTTCGTGATTAATAAATTAATTTTCCAAAAATAAATAGAATATATTAATAATTTAATATAGAAAGCAAAAGAGAAAAAAGTTCATGCATCATATAATATGGGAAAAAAATGGAAAGTGGAAAAAAAAAAGTCAAGCCAAAATAAGAAAAGAAGTAAAAAGAAATGATAGAAAGATAAATAGTGAGGAAAGCTTCAAATCAGAAGGCAGGATGGAAGCTGAGAAAAAAGAGAAAATGATCAAATAGTATTAGTACATAATAAGGAAACCCTAGTGCTAATCAAGCCATGATGCTAACAGCTTGATGCTGAGATATTTGCAAAGGGAATCCATGAGTCACTGCAGAGCATGAAAGAACAAGATAAGAGAGCTACCAGTTCAACAGAAGAGATCACTGGTGATGTATTGGGACATATTGGAAAAGTACAATAAAGAGAATCAAAATAAGAAGTTTAGCTAACTCTGGTGACTGAACTGTTGCCAAAAACCTGTGGCAGACTGGATTAGTCATACCCCAAAAAATCAAAAAAAGCTGACTTAGAGCCATCACAGCGTGTTCTTTTAAAACTGTCCTTGTTATATATAATTCAAATGCATACTCAAGTTCAATTATCATAATTTTCAGTGATAGGCAGTCCAACAAAGTTATATCTAACACACACAAATTCCACATTATCTCACTATTCATCAGTAACTCTAAAAAAACTTTTTTACTGTAATCTGGATTTTCTGTATCATCTAACAGTGTGATAATTAAGCTCAGGTCCAAATAATGTTCAGGGTTATTTTTATGAAGATATATTTGAAAATTTTGATTGCTTTTGCCATTGTTTTTTCACAAAACTTATGGAAAACAAACAAACAAAAAGTCTAGGGATAATATGTTCTTTATGATGTTCCTTAATTGTATATTCTAACATAAATAAAACATTCAAAATTTTTAAATATGTTTGAAAATATATTGTTGAAAAACTTGTTCATTATTCAAGTAGTATTATTTTGTGCCCTGTAGAATAAGTTAACGTGTATAGTATGTATCTGTTAATCAAATATTACCATTTGATTTTGGTACTAGATTTTTATATGAAATTAATTACATGAAATTAAAAATAAATCATAAACTGTGCTCAGATATTTCCTTTTCTAGTCCCATTTGGAAACTTTAATAGCATTAAATATATATGAGCTATTTTAATTTCTGGAAGAGCAGATCAATGATCTGATCATTACTAATAATTGTATTTGTCTCTAGATTAAGGAGACTAGACCATTTGCTTTAGATCTCTCTATAACACAACTGCATATAGGCATCCAACCTTAGATTTCACAGTAGAACATAACAGTACAAAACAGATGATAGAAAATTATCATATATAACACACTTAATTATTAGTTTTGTTGTTGGCTCTGTTTTACAATGTTAACATAGAAGATCTCTAACTAGAAATTATTGAAGAAGAGCTTAAAACATCTATGATGAGAATGTATACTTATTTTACAAACAAAACATGATACAAAGCAGAGACAAAGAACTCTGTAGTGTCTCTTACCTTAAGCACTGATCCAGTCTCCTCTAGTTTTATGCAACCTATAATGATGAAGAAACAGTAAATATTGAAAATGTCATACAGTTGAGAATGAATATTTCAAATAAACATAATGTGGCAAAAGATCAATTAATTTAAGAGCTATGGCACTGGATTAAAAATGTTAGTCAAATCATAATTGGAATTCAGGATATGTTGGGCCACTATTTTTCCAAAATGTCAAGAAGGCATGTAGATAGTCTATAAATCTTCCTTGTCAAAAAAAAGGAAATTAATAATTATGCTGTACAAAGTTGTGCATTTAAGGTAAAATAGCAGCATGCCCTCAAATTCAACTACATACAGATAAAAGAGCTATAGATCAGTGGAGGAGAGAGAAGTTAAAGCAGTGAGCAGTGCATATTTACTATTGATATTACTATTTTTCCACTATATCCTAGATATATTTCCCACCTTAACATAATAAAAATAATGCAAATTAATTTATATAACACCTGCAGCTCTCTAGAAGAGAGCAGGAGGGAGCTAAGGCCTATAACGAAGCCTGCCTGTTGAAAAACCCAACTTTAAATGGACCATAGCCACTTTAAAAATAAAATAAAAATTAAATTTATATATGCTGTGAGATAGTGGTCTAGATTCATTCTTTTGCATGTGGCTGTCCAATCTTTTCAACACCATTCATTTATTTTTTTTTTTGTAATTTACATTTATTTTATTTTATATATTTTTTACATCATTTTTCATCTTTGCACAATGTATGGATTTTCATCTTGGTTATATTCTCCATACAATTCCCATCCCCCTTATTTCAACCCTAATCCCTCCTCTCTTCCCCCCTACCCCTGTACTGTGTCTCTGGTCTACAGTTGCTTGTTGATTTTGATTTTTTCTTGATTATAATTAGACTTTTTTCCAGTCCCTTATATAGGTTTTCTAGATTCCTACTGGGAGTGAGACCATCCGGTATTTTTCTCTTTCTTTCTGGCTTATTTCACTGAGCATGATCCCTTCTAGCTCCATCCATGTTGCTGCAAATTGCATGAGTTTATCTTTTTGATTACTGAGTAATATTCCATTGTATATATGCACCCATCTCCTTGATCCAGTCATCTATTTTAGGCATTTGGGTTGTTTCCAAAGCTTAGCTATTGTAAATCATGCTGCTATAAACATAGAGGTGCAAGTGCCCTTTTGAATTAATGATTCTGTGTCCTTTGGGTAAATACCTAGGAGTTGAATTGCTGGATCATATGGAAGCTCCATCTTTAGCAGGTTGAGGAATCTCCACACAGCTTTCCATGGTGGTTGGACCAGTTTGCACTCCCACCAGCAGTGCAGGAGAGTTCCTTTTTTCTCCACATCCTTGCCAACTGCAATGGAGCAAAGAAAGTTTGTTCAATAAATGTTGCTGGGAAAACTGGGTTGCTACATGCGAAAGAAAGAAGCTTGACTACTACCTCACACCATGCACAAAAACCAACTCAAAATGGCTTAAAGAACTAGACATAAGACCTGAAATCATAAATTATATAGAAGGAAATATAGGCAAAACACTACATGACATGCACCTCAAAGACATCTTTGCAGACACATCACCCAAAGCAGTGATAGTGAAAGCATAGATAAACAGCTGGGACTACATCACATTAAAGAGTTTCTGCACAGCAAAAGAGACAATAACGAAAAAAGAGACACCCCACCGACTGGGAGAAATTTTTTGCACACAACACTAATGATAAATACTGATCACAAAAATACACAAAGAGCTGATGACACTCAACAAAAACAAAGTAAATGATCCAGTCAAAAAATGGACAGAAGAGCTAAAAAGAAACTTCTCCAAAGAGGAAATGCAAATGGCCAGCAGACATATGAAAAAAATGTTCAACATCACTTGTACTCAGGGAACTGCAAATCAAAACTACAATGAGATACCATCTTACACCAGTGAGAATGACACATATTAAAAAAACTAGCAACCACAAATGTTGGTGAGGATGTGGAGAAAAAAGAACTGTCCTGCACTGCTGGTGAGAGTGCAAACTGGTCTAACCACTATGGAGAGCTTTGTGGAGATTCCTCATCCTGCTAAAGATAGAGCTTCCAAATGATCCAGCAATTCCACTCCTAGGTATTTACCCAAAGGACACAGAAACATTAAATCAAAAGGGCACCTGCACCCCTTTGTTTATAGCAGCACTATTTACAATAGCTAAGCTATGGAAACAACCTAAATGCCCAAAATAGATGACTGGATCAAGAAGATGTGGTGCATATACACAATGGAATATTACTCAGCAATTCAAAAAGATAAACTCATGCAATTTGCAGCAACATGGATGAAGCTAGAAGGGATCATGCTCAGCAAAATAAGCCAGAAAGAAAAAGAAAAATATCGGATGCATAGCAGGAATTTAGAAAACCTAAATAAGGGACTGGGAAAAAGACTAATTATAATAAAGTAAAAATCAAAACCAACAAGCAACTATAAACCAGAGATACAATACGGGTGGGTGTCCCCTGAGGAAGGATGAAGGTCTAAACAAGGGGGTTGCAATTGTATGGGGAATATAAACAAAATGAAATTGCATACATTGTGCAAAAATGAAAAGAGATGTAAGAATTATATAAAATAAAATATTAAAGAAAAGTCCAGAATTAAAAAGTGTTGGTGAGGATGTGGAAAATAAAGGAATATTTTGAGAACAACAAACAAAGTATTGAACAAAGAAAGATTAAATATGAAATGGGAAATCCAGGTAAAGTTCAACATTTATTCAGTCAGCCAATATTCAGGAAGCATGATCAGTCCAAATGTTTTATACAACAAAATAAATTTATGCAAGGCAAAATAAAAATATACACATCCATATCAGTATAGAGATACTTATTGAGAGTAACATAAAACAAATAGTTAAATAGAAAATATTTAAATATTTTGATATGTGTTATGAAATAATAATTACCAACAATCTATGAAAGCTATGGAATTTGCTAAATTTTATATGACAGGTAAAATTATATCAATGCTAGAAATATCAAGAGATTTTTTTCCTGGAATTTTCACTCCTCTCACATGTAAGTTGGATTTAAGCAACATTAACAGGAAAAAGATGAAGAGGAAGATGAAATTTCCTTTTCTCCATGATTTGTTCTGATAGACATTTGTGCAAAAATAACTAGAAAGCATATATATATAGGTTTTCATGGACAATTTAGTAAAGGAGAACTGGAAGTCATACATACAAACTCAAACTCAGGTTACAATTATTGTTTAGATTAAGATTTTTTTCTTTATTTCAAGTTAAAGTATGTGCTTTCTGGGCCTCCCCGGTGGCGCAGCGGTTGAGCGCTGGGTTGCGAAGCTGCCCGCGGCCTCTGCGGCGCCGGTTCCATCCCCGGCTGCTCCCCAGCCACCGGAGGAGGATCCCACATGGTGCGCAGACCTCTCCTGCCGCCCGCTGCTCCCCTCAGCAGTGTACTTCAGTCCTTCGGCCTGCTCTGCTCCCCGCTCTGGCTCTGGTGAATTCTCTCACCCTCCCGCGCTTCTGACTGTACCCAGTGCATGTATAAACAAAAAAACAAAAAACAAAACAAATAAAACAAATAAATAAATAAAACATGCCTCTAAAAAAAAAAAAAAAAAAAAAAAAGTATGTGCTTTCTTTTCTTACTATCCTATTTAGATACTATGCAAAATTATAAATAATGGAATGCAATTTTTTCTCTTGGAATAAAATGTAAGAATGTAAGAATGTCGGTCTGTCCCGCAGGCCGACGAGGTTCAGGAACACGGCGGAGGGGCTGGGGATGAAAGATACATACACTCACTTGGCTGGAAGCAGGAACTCTCTTTATTACCGAGGGGCAGGGATTGAGATAGGTAAGTCTGCACATGCGCTTTACATGGCCTGCACATGCGCTTTACATGGCCTGCACATGAGCTTTACGTGGATCTTGCAACATCTGGCTACTGTTGCATCAGACCCCTTTGACTCATCCTTGGGCGGAAGCGAACACCACCCCAGGTCCCCCTGCTGGTGTGAGCCCTGTAGTGACAGCTCCCCCGTTTTTACTTTATTGATGGGGGGGGAGACACACACCGGGCCTGTCTTAGGTTGTGGCAGTCGTACTCACGTGTTTACCCGTCATAGCCACCCACTACCAGGACCCTAGGTAAGGTAGTGGAGCTGTCTTAGGTTGCTACGGGTACACCACCATCTTACCCGTCATTGGCCTACAGGTGGTCAAGGGCAATGTTTATCCACACCCTGTGATTTTCAGTGGGCTGTAATGGAGAATAGCACACGTTTTGGAGAGCTACTCGCAGATTTTTGCATCTATTCCACTGGTGCCACAGGATGTAGAAAATGATTCCCAGGTAGAAGAGGATTGTACCTAGGAGTGATATTGCTCCCCCCAAGGATTTTTCAGTCCCCAGGCCTTTGAAAGCCAGGAAAGGGCCTGATCAGGATTATATACCGAAGCACGGGTGTTGTTAATGGTTAGAATTTGATTAGCCAATTGTGCAGTAAAATTGAGAAAGGTTTGGTTCCACGGGCTGTGCAGGTAGGCATTAAGGGTATGAACTTGAAAGGAATAGTTGAAAAGGATGGCAGATGTAACACACGTGAAGGCATATGTAGGAATACAAGGAATATGAGCAGTTAAAGTCAATAAGTCGATTTCTTCCTGTATTAAGGAAACTTGTTGATTCAACTGGAGTAGTCTGACTGCGAGATGGTTATTGATGGAATTTTGTGTGAGAAAGGCGCTGGAGAAGGTTGATGGTATCTGCCTTGAGTACGGAGTTGGATAGAGCTAGGCCGCCGACCACTGCGGCCGCAGCTGCCAGCATCGAGAAGACGGAGATCAAGGCGCCAACAACCAATGCCAGACCTGCTTGTCGATTTTGGATGATTACCTGAGAAGTAGATTCAGACACATTGACAGGCATAATAACGACCTTAGGAAAGTGCATGACAACAAAGGAATTGCTGAGGGTTCTGGACCAACAAGAGGAAAGGTGACAGCTACAATTGAGGGAGGATTCATTGTTGAACGATAGATTGAAAGACACTATATAAAAAGGAGACAGGATGCAAATACCTGCTTGAAGAGTAAAATTAACTTTGGAACTGAGAGTGGCGTTGTCAGAGAGAGTGCTGGGATGGTTACCATAGGTAGCATTATAGGAAGGGAATTGCAGAGAAACCAGCCAGAGCGAATGGGATGTTGTCCCTCAGTGGTGTGGGGGTCTCTATGGAGCACCGTAGGCACGGAGGGGGGACGGGGACCAAAGAAGGAGAGACCACCCTTTGTCCAGTTTATGTCAGCGGTCGTCATTATAGTAAGGGGAGTGCAAGGGGAAATGGTGATATTCTGCGGGGTTGCGGTAAGATGTAAGAATAGTAAAACAGAACACTGATGACAAATCAATAGTAGAGGGACTGGTAAAGTTACTAGCAGAGGTCAAGGGTGTAGAAGGGAGTCCAGTGGTAGAATTGGTAGACAACAATGATGGGAGAATACCCCCCTCTCTGGAAACCAGCAGAAGGAAAGGGGGATTATTAACTATTGTCCAATGAATCGTGTTGCAAAGGAAGGGGGGTACTTGCAGTTGGAGGTGGAAGAGTAGTAGCAGGTGGAGGATCATTTTCAGAAGGTTTGGAGAGTGCCTCTTTGTTGGGCGGATTGGAGGGTGGACTATGAAGTAAGCGAGTCAGCCAAAGAGGGATCCATCTACCAGACCCAGATGTTGTTGCTCGGTTCAAGCAAAGGTATCCAGATGGTATCATCTCTAAACCTAGGAATCTCTGAAGCACTTCCTCAGAGCTAAGCAATTCAAGGCCATGGCTCTACAGGCTGCACCTGAAGAGTAATATTGTATAGTAGTCTTTTCTCCTTATTTAAATAAAAGTTTGTATTGTTGTTGGGATTTTGAGGTCAAATTCTGACTCTGCTACTTAACAATGGTGTTTTTGTGTAGCTCATCTCAGTCTGACTCATACATAAAAATGGGATTATTACCTACCTCATGGGTTGTTGTGAGGGTTCAAACTAAATGAATGCATGGAACACACTAAAACGTTGATTATACACTACAGGATCAAAGTGACTAGCAATCAGTACTATGTGAACATGGTGGTTAATACAGAAGTTCTCTGGAATAGCATTTCTTAAGGTGTAAGGTTTGATTGAATTTCACTTAAAGTATCACTGGGGACTATCACCCTCTAAATATTTTCTTATCATGTTAAAATTTTGTGGCTCTGCTAGTCTATTCTTTAACTTACATCTAGAAAAAAAAATGAGCACACTGGGATGAAATAAGTAGCAGAGATATGCAGAGAACTAACCTATATGAGGGCTAGGTGAAAACACTTCTTGCCTATTTTTTAAGATACTTTATCAAATACAAGTGAACAGACTTCTTTAGATTATGGTGAAACTTATTATATTAATTGAAGTATGTAGATAGCCTTTTACAGCTATGGTAATACAGATAGAGGGATATCAACTACAGAAATAATATGTAAAGAGAAACTCCTAGGTGTTTTCCTCGCGGGATGTTTGAGAAGGGCTTGAGGAGGTGAATTTTGAAAGAGCAGAAGTGGGGACTGCACAAGCCCCCAGAAGTCTGTCAGAGCGGGGGGGGGGGGTTGAGCGGAGGGGCAGAAGGGAGAGTGGGAAGGGTGGGATACCGCCGATTTTTGGTTGATGGGTATGGGGGTGGTGGGCGGTCGGTGTTATCCTCTATATCCCCCTTGTCGGAGGAAGAGTCCTCCATCAGCTTTGTGGAATGGGAATGGGACACGGAAACGGCCGGGGCCTCCGTGGCTGCACATGCCGCGGGTGGAGTTTCACTTTCGGATTGGGCCACGGAGCGTAGGGCCTCAGCCGCCAGTTCGCAAGCGGCCGGTCCCCCTTCACTGAGGGTATCGTGAATTAACTGCCACACCAAAAGAATGGGAGGGGGGACTGTTTGGGCTCCGTAGAGATGCATGTGAAGAAGAAGATCTGCCTTGACCTTTTCCCAATTTTGTATAGAAACCGTGTCCTGCTGAAGGAACAATTTGCTGGTATTTGCGAGGCCTGAGACTAGATTATGAAGGGTCTGAACCTTAACGGGAGTTCCACAATTTTTAAGGAGAAGTTGTAGGGCTCTAACAAGTTGGCCCTTGGACATGGTATTGCCCATGATGCCAATCACTTACCAACGACCTACCTTACTGACTGATCTGTCCCTCAGAGGATCCCTTGTACTCGTGTCCCACGCTGGGCGCCACTTGTCGGTCCGTCCTGCAGGCCGACGGGGTTCAGGAACACGGCGGAGGGGCTGGGGATGAAAGATGCATACACTCACTTGGCTGGAAGCAGGAACTCTCTTTATTACCGAGGGGCAGGAATATATATAGGAAAGTCTGCACATGCTTTACATGGCCTGCACATGCGCTTTACGTGGATCTTGCAACATCTGGCTACTGTTGCATCAGACCCCGTTGACTCATCCTTGGGCGGAAGCGAACACCACCCCAGGTCCCCCTGCTGGTGTGACCCCTGTACTGACATAAGAAGAATATCAACATATATCAACTTTACAGTCATTTGTACTTTGGGCACACCTTCCACTGAATTTTAAATATTTGTTTTTTTAAATCCCAGAAAAACCAATTCTTTCCTTGTAAAAGCTCACAAATATATAAAAACATGCCTAGACTTCATTGGGAAAAGAATGGATTATCATTAATGACAAAAGCAGAAATTCAGATTACATACAATCTTTGAAACTACTGAAAATGTATCATTTGCTTAAACTTTTTGTAAATGGTTCTTTGAGAGTAATGTTGCCTTTATGTAATATTCAGATTCTGGGAACAGTTTCTAACATCACCAAGGCCATATCACTGTTTTATCCACAGGTTATGTTTCCTATTTCATCACTTTTTATAGGTATGCTTTACACATGTTAACATTTCAGAAACTGAAACGGATAATATAATGAATGGAGGTCTACTATAGCTGTTGGCCTGGTTTGAAATAGATTTTCTTCCAGAGACAATTTGTTTTGTTTCTATGAGTGACCTGGGGGCACTGCCTTCTGAAACCATTTTATATAGAAATTTCTGCTTAAGAATTCTTCAGTTACACCGTCACACCGTAAGGGTGAATTTTGGGAAGATTAACTTTTACTTTACCTGCAGTAACCAATTCCAAGTTCCAGACATGCCACAATGGGGCATCTATTCCTTATTTTCTTTAAGCTGGGTATGTCCCAAGTTTATATGCAGGTCTAATATTGTCTACCTAAGTAGGACATTTATCTTAATAGAACAAACGATAGTGGTATACTTTTTAATTGATGAGATTTTCATTCTTAAGTATAGGAAGGAAAAATAGAGATGGTATCTGCCCAGTTACACAGAGATTTTGTAATGATGGCCTATCTGTGGAGTGTACTATAATCACTTTAACATGAGAACTGGGAAATATTGAGGACTATAGATAAGGCACTGCTATAATGCATTAAAAATTAATTTAATTATTTCTATTGACCACAAGTTGAATTAGAGATGAGACCAATGTTATGATAGCAATTGGACAGTCAATTAAAATTTAAAAGCTAAACTAAGGAATTTATATTGGTGGACCCTAGAGAAGAATTATTAAGCACCTAATATAAATAATGCTTGACAAGAAGTTTTTAAGATTATCTTGCATAATTTATAGTAACAAATAAGTTCAAATCAAGTACTGGAGGAAGAGCAACAAAAGTTGGGAAGGAACAAACAAAATCAAATGCCAATGAGAAGAGATAAGGTATGTAGAACGCACAATTTTGTATCACCTCAGTGCAGCCATCACTGCAAGGATTAAACAAAGTTTAGGGAATATTTCCTGAAGTTCATTGCTTCTGCCCCCTACTCATATGCTTGTGTCTTCAAAATATCCCATCCCCCAGCCCTACTATGACCATGAATTTGCATACCATGCTGGCATTTTGTTTACCAAATATTCCTCTTTCATTTTGTTACAATAAGCTCCTCTGATGACTCTTTTATTTGTGAGACAATCACATCCATCATCGTCTATGTTTCTAAAGTTAGCTACTTTAATCTGCCCTATTAGGTGTTTTTTCTGTGACCTGTAGAGTTCACTACTCATTAAATAATTCAAGGATTATTTCCTAGAGTTTCTCCTTCAATTCATTCACTTCATAGGTTATGTCACCAAATTTCATCACATTAAATAAAAATATTATATGTTGATATCAACTAAATCTGTATTTCCAAATGAAGAATATTCTCATAATTCCATATTTTATAGACTTTTGACTACCTTCTGGATATTTCCACTTTAATGTCGGTTATAGATTGTCTCCTTTTTCAAGTAACCATTCAAATAACAAAGTTTAAATTACTTGTTTGTATCTCAGTATAAACATCATTTTCTCAGAAGTATATTTCACACCACCTTAAAACCTTATAAATACCCTAGACTCATAATACTCTGCATCATAATATCATCTACCTTGTTTTTATTTTATGTGACCTTCTAAGAAGAGTTATGACAATTTTTATATTGTTTTGAACTTACAACAATTTATCTATCATAGACACATATGAGTCAACAAAAAATTGCTTGTTAAATAGATAATTTTTCTTGCTTACTCTTCAGCATCTGACCATTGGGATTTAAAATATAAGGGTTGTAATTTTTTTCACTGTATGGTCTATATCAGAGATCATTAAACAGCAGCCAAGAGTCAGTTAAACCCATGTACTATATTTCAATGGCCCATAAGCTAAGAATTATTTTCATCTTTAAAGGCTATTAAAAAATAAAGAATAGGTGACAGAACCATGTGTGGCCTGCAAATCCTAAACTGTTTGTCATCTTGTAACATGGGTCCCCAGAAAAAGGGGAGGTTCCAGCTTCTCTGACCCCACACAAAGGAGGGTGGAGCTGAGCAGGGAGGAGAAGAGGAGAGGAGACTGAGGAAGGAAGGAAGCAGGATGGAGCCAGGAGGGAGACCTGGAGGAGGCACATGGAGCAGAGAGACATGTGAAGAAACTGCACTTGCCTTTTGGTCATGGACTGGGTGACATAGATGTGGGTGAGACCTGTGGGGAGGTGACAATGGCAGCTTTTATCTTGATTTTGATTTTGCTCTTTTTCTCCTGGACTTGTCTGTTTCTGACCCTTTTCTATGGGTCCCCACCGGCAGATGCTTCAGTTAGACTTGTGGCAGGATTTTGGGCCTACTTTAGGCCAATCCCCTCGAGGGGATGGGTAACTTTGGGTGCTTAATTTAGAAACTATGTTCTTTGTCTTTTTGTACTGCACACTAATTGTATTAAAGTCCTTTCCATTAAAGGTCTATATGTTTTGATGCAGCGAATGGCAGAAACTATTTAGAACAGGCAGGTTTAGGGGTTCTGGGGTGCCCCTTTCCCTGCCCTATAACAATCTGAACTTTTATAAAAACATTCTTTTGACTTACGGTCTATGTGTATGATGCATACTGCTGTTATACTGCACACAAACTGTGCTGCTGTGCATAGTTGCCTGGAGAGAAGCAATTACTTTTGGGTGTCTGAAACTTCCAAAATTTTAGATCATGAGTCATTCAAAGGACTGACTCCTAGATGTTTCTGCTCCTAATGATGTGGTCTTACATTTAATCCAAAAAATAGCAAACAAACAAAAATATAGAATGAAAAACAAAAAGTTCTACATAAAAGCAAAAATATTAGTTTAATCTAGGTCAACATTCTTAATACTTAAACTCTTAAGCAGAATAAATTCTCCTCTTGCCAACAGATGAAAGCATAGGATGAAAGTTTTCTTATTGTTGTCTGGCTATTGGTCATAATATTTCCAGAAAAAACAAACCAAAAATAACAACACAAATATAAGATCCATATTTTCTTATAAGCTTTGTTATTGTATACTTGTGTTTTGCTTTGTTATTTTCAGGTCAGTGAAGGTTAGAAATAACAGGTCTGTGCAACTCTTAAATGTAAATACCAACTTTAAAAATCCCTGTAGTGAGCTGTTCCCATGATATATAAAATCAACTACACCCTGAATATATCAAAATCACATTTTGTTTTTACACAGAAAGACAGTGTGAACGCTCTAGAAGCCACATAACACAAATTTCATTTTGACAAAGAAACTAGGATAATGAAAAAAATCACTAGGAAAAAAAAAACAGAAAAATTCAGTCAATTCTTTCAAAATGAAAGGAAATATGTCAAGAGCATTCTGCTTTCCCTTTAAATAGAGAATCCAAAAAAAAGCAAAATAGATAGAATGTGTAAAAATAATGTCAATTCCTGTTATTCATATTATGGGGAGGCATAGACCTTCTCTGTGTGCTTTGAGGCTGCTGTGCCTATTATAAAAATGATTTACAATTAAGTTTGCTTCCTAAATCAAGCTTCAAGTATGCTACTTAAAGAAGAAATAGAAGTAGGGCACACAATAATCAATAATGCATTACTAATAATTAAAATATAAAGTGAACATTAATTCTCTCAATCTGAAAATTATATAATTATGAAGCTTGGCCTTATGACACATTGAAGGCAAAAGGTAAGATTAAACAGTAGCAATGTTTATAAGGAATGTACTATGATAGGGTCTTTATAATAGAGCACAGCATTTATGAGCTGCATGATACTTTACAACATCCATGAATTTTTACAGAAGTTTTATAATTTAAGGATCATCCCATAATTTAATGTCATGTCATAATGATCTTTAGCAATAACAGTTTTTATTTTAAAATTCTGACATTTGGTTTAAATAATTGAAGAAATATTTAAAAAACTATAGAAACTATAGGGTAATCCCATAATGTTACGGATCAGAAACTGTGGTTAATTAATGATTGTTAATTAGGTCACATGTAAAATTGAGCCTGGAATCCAGCTGGAGTCTGTGTAACTCATAAACTCATATCCTCTTCTGAGACTTGATGTGAAAAATTCTTCAGTACCTATTTTTCCCTAGATGATCTCATTTAGTTCTCCTAACTCTATCAATTTCTACATTCTTTCCTTGCCCTTGAGTAAAACTCTGCCTCTAACCTATTGACTTCTCATATCTCTTGTGTCTCTTCAACTCACTAATCTTCTAATTATTTTTACATGCAATAACTTTTTCTCAGTTTTATTTATATTCTATTTCTGGATTTTATTCACTTTTATTTTCAAAATAAATGTATGCATATGATAATTATATTTCATCTACATCCAAAGATAAGAAGAATTAAAAATGTATACTAGTGGTGGTGATAGTGGTGTGGTGACATTAATTGGAAGAGGTATAAACCTGTACCTCTGAATCATGAACAGTGTCATGTCTAATGTTACCTCAATACAAAACAATATAATAAAACTCTATAAATTATTTTAAAAATCCTATTAAAGGGACCTCCATGGTGGCACAGGCGGTTGAACGCAGTGCTGTGAAGCTGTCTGCAGCCTCTGCAGTGCCAGTTCGATCCCCCTGGCCTTGGAGCAAACCACATGGCATGGCAGACCTCTCCTGTCTCGCCCGCTGTTCCCCCTTCAGCAGTGTATTTCAGTCAGTCTGCCTGTTCTGCTCCCTGCTTGGTCTCTGGTGAATCCCCTCACACTCCCACACATCTGGCCTGTACCCTGGTTCTTGTATAAATAAAATAAATCTTTTAAAAAATCCTATTAAAATTTGTACTACTGTAAAATATAAATGCTACCCTATAGTGTCTATAGTTTTTTCAATATTTCTTCAATTATTTAAATCAAATGTCAGAATTTTAAAATAAAAACTGTTGCTGCTAAAGATCATTATGACCCAAAATTAAACGTAGGTACACACACACACACACACACACACACACACATGCACACATTTGTTCTTAAGGGTCATGATTTTTTTTTCTGGCTAGTACATACATAATTTGTTATTATATATAATTTTCAATAGAATTGATTCTATTCAGAAAACAGTAATTTTTTCTATCTTCTTTATCTGACAAGAAACAAATTTCTAAATAATTGTCACCTTATCAGAGTCCATAAATTAAAATGTTATATTAACTTTTTAGAATGAATTTTATGAAATTATTCATTTATAAAATGTATAAAAAAAAACAAACACCATTGTGTAGCTGCAGAAATGTCCTATCTGGATGTAAAAATGCTTAGGGAGACTAAATCTTAAAGAACAAACAACTCAGCAATTTAACATCTGCCAATATACCTTTTATAAAATGTTACTCTGATATTTTGTGACAAGATTTTCTTTTCAATTTCTCACATGTGACCCACTTTTGTATAAAACAGATAAAGCATCAATTTGTTGGATTTACAGCACTTTATGAGAAAAGCAAACAAGCAATCAAGCAAACAAACAAAAAAGCTAGAAACCTCTTCATGTGGAAATGAATTGGCACATTGTTACCATAAAGAAACATATATCTTACATGTCACTAGTGAGAAAGATTGAGAAAAATAGGGTTTTACTCCACATTCTGCCTAAATAGCTATGTACCTTCTTGAACTCCTGGGCATATTTTAAAAATGGATTTTATTGAAATATATTTTACATTCAAAAATTCCTCCATTTCAAATGCATTTCAATTAATTTTAATGACTTTACTGAGTGCAACCCTTTAAATAAATCATTTTTAGAACATTTTTTATTCTACCAAAAATATCCCTCAATACCATTTATTACAAATCCTAGTCTCACGTGCAACATCAGACATCTCTGTGTCTACACATTTGTCTTTTCTGTGCATTCCTTTTGTGCGTGGTTTCTTTTCTTATTGTTTTATTTGTTGTAAAAACATTATCTCCACAGAGGTCCACACTCTCGTCCCAGGAATCTAAATGTAACCTCATATAAAATTTGTAGGTACATTAAGTGTGTGGTCATTGAGATGAAGAGGGTATCCTATGTTGTACAGATAAACTCAGTCTATCCACTTGGGTTTTTAAAAGTAGAGACTCTTTCCTGATTTGCTTAGAGAGGTTGCTATGACTACTAAAGAATGGTCACAGAAATGCAGTATGACTCACTTTGAAGATGGAGAAAGGGGGGGCCCCTCTTGTGGCGCAAGGAGTTAAGCACAGCACTATGAAGCAGTCTGCAGCCTCTGCAGGATGAGTTCAATCCCTCGCTGGCCAGGGAGCCACCCACATGGTGCAGCAGACCTCCCTTTTCTCACCCTCTGCTCCCCTCAGCAGTGTATTTCAGTCAATCTGCTTGTTCTGTTCTCCATTCTGTCTCCGGTGAATCCTCTCCCTGCCAAGCGCACCTCTGGCCTGTACCCCTGTATGCATAAATAAATAAATCTTAAAAAAAAGAAGAAGAAGAAGATGGAGAAAGGGGCCATGAGCCAAAGAATGCAACAGTTGTTAGAAGGTTGAAAAGACAAGGAAACAGACTTTCCACGGAAACTCTGATGATCATAATGATCTTTTCCTGCTCCTGTTTATCTTGCAAGAACAGCAGGTTGGGTTTGCAACAATGGTATAAAAATGTCCCTACCTATTTTGAACAAGGAACAAAAGCCTAATTTTTCATAAATTTACAAATTGTGTTTTAGAGTGTAGGTGCACAGAGTGTTCCCAGTCCCCTTATTACCAAGGGGGCTTATAACCTGGACCGAGAAAAAAGTCATGAAGATGGAACTAAGATTCTTACTCATGATTAGACGGACAATATCCAGAAATAAGTGATGTTCACGTTGCTGCAGTTCTAGAATCCCAACTCAAGTTACAACATTATGTAATAGAAAACCACCGATAATAGTCTACCAACTTGCAATTAATTTTTATATTTGTTCTTCAATCCATAAATACATACCAAGTCCCACCTTGGGAAGACTGATTTGAGAAGCTTGCCTCCAATCTTCCGTTTAGCGATCTCACATAAAACTGGTTCCTCTCTCAAAAGCTAGTGGCATGTCTTTTGGTTTTGTGTCATCCTCACCCACCCTTCCCCTCTGGCATTGAATGAATATTGAAGAAAATACAAAGTTTATAAGTCTATATATTATATGGTTCTAGAGTGCTATTTTTTTTTGTTTAGTGAGCTCAAAATCTATTTACATAATATATCCAACAGATGTTTATCTTCCATAAATTAGTGAAGTCTTTCAAATTTTCAGTATTCACATTTCATTTTCACTTTCCAGATCTGACTTTGAAGTTTATCACTTGAAGTGCAGTTAAGTTCTGGATCTATGTGTCTAGAGACAATGTGATTTGACTTGGGAGTAAGTTAAGGAAATCTGGCACTGAAGTACTTCATTGAATCAATGAGTCTAAGTAAATGTCAAGTATGCCCTCACCTCAGAAATTACAACTCTTCTTATCTGTTTATCATGACCTCAACTTATTTATTTTTTTAATTATTTATTTATACAAGCACTGGGTACAGTCAGAAGCGAGGGAGAGTGAGAGAATTCAACAGAGCCAGAGCGGGGAGCAGAACAGGCAGACTGACGAAGTACACTGCTGAGGGGAGCAGCAGGCGGCAGGAGAGGTCTGCGCACCATGTGGGACCCTCGCCCGGTGGCCAGGGATCGAACCGGCGCTGCAGAAGCTGCGGGCAGCCTCGCAACCCAGCGCTTAACCACTGTGCAACCGGGGAGGCCCATGACCTCAAATTAAATAGTAAAGTTAAAATATATTATATGTCCCAAAGTAACCATCCTTTACAGATTGATAATCTTGAATCATTATTGGAAATATTTCTTAAGTATGCTCCATTCAGTAAATATATTTTCTTAAAACCCGTTGAATTATACTATTTAACATTTGCCCTCAAATTCTACATTCAAGTTGAACATGACTTGGTTGTTTTAAAATATGTTCCTACTAGGAATAAAGAAAAGGAATGGTGATAGAGATAGGGATTGGGGAGGGATGCTGCTGTTGGTGGCTGGTGAAAACAAGACAGGGAGTTGGGGGAAGAGAGAGAGACACAGAGAGAGACAGAAACCCTCACAAATGAGTAGTTCCTATATTTTCACAACAATTAATTAGATTTTATGTCCTAAATGCTGTAAAATGTTACTTTTACAAAGATAAACATTCATTTTGAATGTGACTTAAAACTTTGTAGTCAAACTAAAATGTTTTGAGTATCTCACTTTGAATACTAGCTCAATAGGTGAGTAAAACTTTTTTAACTCGTTGCACTTTTAATAATATTATTATTAATCTCTATCTCTATCATTCATAGTTTGCTGTATGCTGTATCTATTCAATCCTCATTCATTGTAGTTTCAATAAATATTGTTCTATGTTAAGGAGATTAAATATTAGATCTGAGCTGAGTTTCTAGACTAAAATGCCACAATTTTCCTAATCCAAATGGATGTTTTTCAATTCCTGTGTGACAGGTATTATTCTCATGTCAACCAAACATCCAAAAGAGGAAAATGTCTTCAGATGAGAATACTAAAAATAGGTATCATAAATTCACTCTTAATTCCTCTCTTGTTCATTACTGATGTGTAATGTGATGTGTGTTGTTATAATATTGGGCATTAGCAAAATGGAGAGAGAATAGGGAATATTGTTGTCAAGTGTAGTGAAAGTTATAAGTAGTACATTTCATGGAAAATTAGTCCTCAGAATTAGGTTTCAGATGTAGTATTTCTTGCTCCCATGAAGTTGGTTCATGTGCCAAAACCAATAAAACCTATACTATTGTCTTATAAAGATCTCTTTTTTTCACAATTTTACCCTAGTGACATTATGGAGGTCACAACTACTGGTCAGGGCTTTTGTACTGGTAAGGATGAGTTGTGAATCCTAAAAATACTCCCATTTCATCTAGTTAAGCAGACATTTGCAATTCTGCTGAATATTTTTAGATCACTTACAAAATATCTATCACAGAGTTTTGCTTGTTCCTTTGGGGTTTTTTTTTTTAATTTTTTGTCCATCTCAGTTCCTTTCTTATAACTTGACATTCAAAGAGAAGCAATTAATTTGTCAGTGTGAATTAACATATAGTGCAATAAGATATTTTCAATATGCTTAAGCAATATCTAATTAATCCAGTTACCCTTTTATTGAAGTCAGAGTAAAATGTAACCTGGCCACTGAAAGTAAATGGACTATGAATTGTAAGGATCATTTGGCTCAAATATCTTTCCATAACAAGCCCTGAGAAAGATGTGGGATATGAGCAGTGTAATGCCTGTTTGCGAGTGTCCAGAGATGTAACTCAGACAACCATTATGTGGAATTGTGCTTTAGGGTCTAACATAGGTAGGTATAGTGCAAATAGACTCACATCTTCCATTCGTTGCTGCCTGCCTGTTTGATTTAGAAAAAAAGTGGCCAAAATACACTTTTCTCAAAGAGAAACTTTTATGATTTTTTTTCAATATTTGATCATATAACGCAAGACTAGCTTTTCCTTTTACCTTCTGTTTCATAAAATGTCCATGTGAAAATAAACGCTCTGAGTTAACTATATTCAGGTAAAATATACATCCAATTAATATAAGACAAAGAACTAATCGTGGGCCCACTAGACTTAAATGGCCAATTCCGCTGCCATTTTAGTTATGTGCAGTTCTAAATTCCAATGCAAGGTCAGAACTGCCTGGTTAATCAGTTATATGACCTAAAAGAATGTAATTCACCAGACCCTACAAGGCTCCTTTCAAATTAAACAAGAGCAGGATGCTTGATCTCCCTGGGACAATGGGTATACATCACGAGGTTTGACTGAAAACACCTGGGGGCCATAGATAAGATTGGAACCATGAGTGAGGGCCCAGGGTAAGGTTTCCATTACAACATCAAGTGTGAAGCAGATAAAAACAAAAAATACCTCCTCAGCAGATTCACCTCCCCCTGAAGACCTAGATGACATAAGGATGTTTTCCGTTTCACCCACCCTTTTTCTCTTTTCTCCTACCCCATGTAAGTGAGGCTGTATGATTTTTCTATCAATAAAAAAGGCCAGGATCTTGCTCTTTTGGCAGCATCCTGCACTGTGCAGCCTGCTCCACAACTCCCTTTTGTCAGTGCAGTGTTATCAGTGCAACAACTAATCATATTATTTACATAGTGAAACGTTCGATAATAACTTCAATATTTTATAGATGGCATTTTTCTTTCTATATTCAAACCATGAACTTATATCCATGTAGGTTATTTCTATCAGCTAAAAAAAAAATCATTATGCTTTCCAAAATAATACAGGGGAGGGAAATACTGTATCATACTTCTTTTGGAATCTGCTTGGAATCAAACTAACACAAATAAACAAAGTAGTTTCCATGTTCATATTACTCTAAAATTGGTATTAATTGAATTGCTAGCTCATAGGAAAATATGACACTGTCATTACAGTACCTATTTCTGTCACGTCTTCCCTGATACTCCAGCAGATTTTCAACTGCCAGCACACATATCTGTGTTTGAGAATCTCCCCAGATTTTGGGGGAAAGTCATGTTTGCTCCCCCATGCCCATCCACCATCCACACAGAGTAAGTGCAATATGCCAAATTATAAATCGTGCCCCAGAAACATTCCTTACCAATGAATATCTACTCTGTGTGTGTGTGTGTGTGTGTGTGTTTGCTCCAATTCTCTCTTACTTCAGATAGGGTATGTATCCACTTTGCTTTATGCACCTCCTTTCCAAAGTTTTCTAGTGGAATTGTTACAGGGCAACCCTGCTCTAAAACAGGTTGCCTGACTGTGGGTGCCCGTGCTTAAAAGGGACTTAAACTGCAAGCACACACTAAAGGTTAACAAAGGCTTTTTTACTCACTTATTTTAAACATTGACAAATTTTATTTAAATGCTCGTGGCTATTAAGGAAAAAAATCAACTTAAGTGTTTAATATGGAACAAAAATAATCTGTTTTGAATGGTATTGGGTTTAATATATCTAACTTCACAGATTGAATTTGCTCTGGATCACTCAAGCTGTTAATACTTAACTAAGCTGATCAATGGATACATCAGTACGATCAATTTCTATGTGTTCTTCTAAAATCCAAAAAGAGTTGTTTTTCCATGGTAGCCCTTTTTCTTATATAAGTTTACAAAGTATAATAACATCTCCCTTACGTTAGAATGAAATCCTGGTATGTCCCAGATCATTGGACCTGCATTAACCTTACTAATATTACTGAGTATCTACACATTTCTCTTATCTGGTAAGTATATTTCGCTGTTCATCAGATGTTATTAACGTGATGTCATCAATATAGTGGGCCAGTGTGTTGCTCTGGAAAATGTTACCATAATCCAGGGGCCTATATACTACATGATTATAGACAGCAGTTCTATCTGTCAGCTTTGTTGACATCATGCTGCATAACAAAACAAAACTCAGTAACATAGAGTAATAATTGTTTTTTTTTTGTTTGTTTGTTTTTTGCTCATGACTTGGCCATATAACATTTGGATATCTGGGCTGCACTAAGTTCTGCTTGGTTTTAAGCTGTTCCTTGTGTGTCTTATTCTTCTAAAGACTGTTAGAACATAATCTTTTTTTGCAATGGCATAAGTCCTAGGAACTATACAAAACCATAAACATTGCAAGCTCAGTTAACACTATGCAGTTCGTGACACCCTGCTGGCCAGAGCAAGTCACATACCAAACCTATTATCAATAAAAAAGAGAAGTATTCTCTTTGGGGACTCTTTTGGGATAAATTATTAAACAATAATCAAATCTATAACCTTTCACATTCTTTAAATTAATATTCATGCCCCTCATTCATGCAAAATACACCAAGTAACATAACAAAACTTCCCAAATTCTCACCCACTCTTGGTAACATGCTGAAGGCAGTATTTTATGACTTACATCAGGTCCAAATGAGACTCTTTTTGCTCCAGAAGCCATGAAGTAAAAGACAAGCTACTTATTCTACACATATTCCACATCCCAGAATGAACAATAAACTATTAACCACAATAAATTTTCTTATGTAGAAAAGAGAAGGTAAATGCAATGCACAGTTATTGGTCAATAATACAGAGGATTTGTTTACATTTTAAGCAGTTTCTTTCTTTCTAAAGGAGAGGAGGGATATATGTAAGTCATCCTATGGCAGCTTTGAGTGCTATCACTTTGGAATTCCTCTCCTGCTACAAATGCAGATACATTTAACACTTACTGCATTGCACCTTGGGGAATTAGGATATGAGAAATTAGTTCTGCTAAGGTTCTTCATGAGTAAGTATGGGTCTGTTTTCTGATGCAGAGATCTTGTGTTTCCTACAGTGTGTGTACACATCTGTGTATATAATTATATACATTATTTATTTGAAGTTTTTCTTCTCCAAGGAGTACCTTTACTTGTTCTTTACTCCAGTACAGCCATATATTAAAAAGTATTCTATAAATAGTTTTCTACCATTTTTAAGTGAACTGTACTGGAGAGGTTTCTCTGAATATTTTATTTCCTACACTTAACCAGAAAATATAGCTTCACTTTTCAAATACATAATATCAGAGACTTCTACATTGCTTTTAAACTGGAGAAACCATTTCCATTGTGATTGTTTTCAGTTATTTTCACTCTCTGGATAAAAAAATCTGCATTACTAAATAAGGTATTTTTATGGAAACTAAAGACTAATGGAAAATGTTTAATAAAATAAACTTTAAGACATATAAAAATTTAAACATACAAATGCCAGATTTCTTAAGATTCTGATGTTTAGATGGAACCATTATTTTCAAAATGGCATTTATTCATGATATTCTCCTACACAAACTTTTTGTTGTATTATTATTTCAATGAAAGGAGTTGAGTTCCCCAGTTTTAACCATGTATTATATAAATAAACTTTCTAATCTTCCTGTTTTTATTTACACTAATAATGAACATATTTCTAACTTTATAAGTAAGTTGTTCCTGTATAGAAGGTAAGTCTTAGCCTATCACTGCAGTCAACAATGACCTCTTAATTGCCATAATTTTAAGCATGTAATAATTTGAATCTCATTCTGATACTGGAAAGCAAAGGGCACTAAAACTGGTCAAGGACACAGCCCAGTTTACTGGTCACTGTCCAAGTTTTTCACCCACATGCATAATTGCAACAATAATGGGATTTATTTAACAAACAAGGAAAAACAAAGAATCACTGAGGTCACAAGTGGCCATTTACCTCACCTGAAGCAGTATCCAGTGTTTTTTTTTTTTAAATAATAAATTTTATTTTTATATTCCCCATACAATTGCAGCCCCCCCATTCTGACCCCAATCCCTCCCCTCTCACCCCCGCCCCCCTAAAAGTGTCTCCGGTTCGTAGTTTTTTGATGATTTTGATTTTCACTTTCTTATAGTTATTCGTTTTCCTGGTCCCTTATTTAAGTTTTCTAGATTCCTGCTATGAGTGAGACCATCCGGTATTTTTCTTTTTCTTTTTGGCTTATTTCGCTGAGCATGATCCCTTCCAGCGCCATCCATTTGCTGCAAATTGCATGTGTTTATCTTTTTTGAATGCTGAGTAATATTCCATGGTATATATGTACCACATCTTCTTGATCCAGTCATCTATTTTTGGGCATTTGGGTTGTTTCCAAAGCTTAGCTATTGTAAACAGTGCTGCTATAAACATAGGGGTGCAGGTGCTCTTTGGAATTGATGTTTCTGTGTCCTTTGGGTAAATACCTTTAAAGTCCTAAATGCAAAGGCTCCCAAGACTGTTTTCCTGCCACTGAGAAGACTGAGCTCCTCTCCGAACAATAGGCCTCACTCCCAAAATGGCATCTTCCTGTCACTGAGACCTGGGGCACATAGCAGCCAGACTATAGGCCAAGATCCAACTCATTGAAGAAAGCAGAGAACACATCAGGAGATAATCACCAGAGCATCGCAAGCCCAGAACCAGACAAGCAACAGTCAAACAGCAGCTGCAATAGCCAAATGGCCCATATTTAGGCAGCACAGGGTGACTTTTAGTTCCCAGGCCTTTTTTTTTTTTTTTAATATTTATTTATTTATTTATACAAGCATTGGGTACAGTCAGAAGTATGGGAGGGTGAGAGAATCCACCAGAGTGGGGAACAGCAAAGGCTGCGGGCAGTTTCGCAGCCCATTGCTCAACCGCTGTGCCACCAGAGGAGGCCCTTGTTTTGTTTTTGTTTTTGTTTTTTTTTTTTTTTTTTTGCCAGGATATAACTACAGCAAAGCTGGGAACAGTTTCGGTCACTGGGCTACCTGCAAAGCCTCTGAACTTTTCTTCTTTGAGGATGGCTGCTTGAAGTCTCTCCACATCCTTCAGAGGCCCACAACAGCCTTCAGAAAGATAGGTGTGGTGGGGCAGAAATGGCTGAACTGGAATCACTGAGAATTTGAAGACAAGATGCTGAAATCCCAAATGCTGAATTCCAGGGCTGTTCCTGCAGGCCTCAATTTTCAGGTCCTCACCCACCACTGATACTTTGTTTGCATTTTGCTTGGGGCTATCCATTCTCACCAGCAACCTCCTCCAGGGGGACACCACCTTTAAGAATAGATGACTGGATCAAGAAGATGTGGTACATATATACCATGGAATATTACTCAGCATTCAAAAAAGATAAACACATGCAATTTGCTGCAACATGGATGGCGCTGGAAGGGATCATGCTCAGCGAAATAAGCCAAAAAGAAAAAGAAAAATACCGGATGGTCTTACTCATAGCAGGAATCTAGAAAACTTAAATAATGGACCAGGAAAATGAATAACTATAAGAAAGTGAAAATCAAAATCAACAAAAAACTATGAACCAGAGACACTTTTAGGGGGGTGGGGGCGGGAGGGGAGGGATTGGGGTCAGAATGGGGGGCTGCAATTGTATGGGGAATAAAACAATAAAATTTATAAAAAAAAAAAATAAATAAAATAAAATAAAATACTTTTTCTATTAAAAAAAAAAAAAAAAGAATCTTTGGCTTCAACCCCCTCTTATAATCCCTTCTCTAAAAATCGTCTTGTGATAATCTATGAGTTTTAAGATTTCATTAAATGTGTATTATTATTTCAATTTCCTGATTCCATGGGTTGTCAACTCCACTAAATATCAGATATCCTGAAAGTAGGATCCAAGTACCTGGCAGAGAATTAAAGCAGGCACTTGTATGTATATTAAGTAAAATGAACGAGGACCTGTATGACATGAATCTCTCTTCTTCCCCAATAATTGTCAAAAACATCATAAATGATAGTCATATTTACTTTGCATCACCATAATAATTAAGTAACACATTTCAAAGGTGAAAATCTAATTTAGAAAATAAGAGATAAAATGATATTTAAGCACCTTGTACTTTATTTTCTAATTTAGTGTTTTACAACCATATTGCATATTTATTTTTACACATAAACAGTATTTATTTACTAAGTCACTTTTTTTTACTAATGGGAGAATTTGCACTCCCTACTTCTTCAAAAGTCACAATTACATATTTTGTTGTCCTATCATTGATTATAACACTATCAAAAGAAGACCACAACATTTTAATATTTTGAATACATAATTACCATAATCTTTATCATAACTTACATAATATATTCTCTTTGAGAATATAGTGGGAGCAGTTGAGCTGATGCTGCAGTTCGTTTTACAGGCTTTGTATAGATTCCTTATTATGCATTGTTAAATGAGTGAAAGTTACATTATGGAAATTTTCTATTCAATTTTAAACTATATTATACATGGACAACAAAAATCTATGAAACAGACATTTTTAAGTGTACACATTAGAAATAAAATGCTTGCCCTTTTGTTTGACCTGTTAACATTTACAAATCTCACGTCTCTTTAAATATAAGGCCCTGATAAAGTCACTTTAATGTAAAGAAAAGTTTGGAGTTAGACATACGGGTATTAAAATTTAACTCTGTCCTTCATTATCTGCTTGTCATGTCATTCCACTAGGCCATAATTTTCTTATCTGTAAAATGGAGATAATAATATAAATTAGTTTGTAGAATTTGCTTTGAAGATAAATGATTTAATTTCTATAATTTTAAAGATATATTGGCAACTTTCTAACTTTTTATTTTATTATGAACATAACATACAAGTTCTGGCTTTCTCCCCTTGATTGACATAACAAATCATCAGTAATTTGGCCAACACTATCCATCAGCATTTGACTTAGCAGTACTTACTGGAAGACAGAAATTGCAGATATAAGTAAGGTAGAATTGTATGTTTCCCTGATGTAAAAGAAGTCTGGGGACAAGTTGAGAATTTAGGTTCTTTGCAATTTTTTAAAAAAGTCTATCATTTTTATAGAGAGGACATTTATTTACAACACTGCATATGAATTATGGGTATAGGTTCATATGTTCCAGTGTTCCAGTTGTTTGTTACCACACAGGCCACAACCAAAGCACCCATAATCCTCCATTGTAGTCCATTTGTAATAGGGTGGTCCCCAGGAAAATGGGCAGTTCCAGGTTCCCTGCCCCACCCAAGGAAGAGTGGAGCTGAGTAAGGAAATAAGAAGCTGCAGAAGAGACTGGGAAGGAAGGAAGGAAGATGGAGAGCCAGATGGAGACCTGCAGGAGGCACATGAAGCCGAGAGACATGTGAAGAAACTGTGCTTGCCTTTTGGTCATGGACTGGGTAACACGATGTGGGTGAGAGACCCGTGGGGAGATAACAATGGCTGTTTTTGTCTTGATTTTGATTTTGCTCTTTTCCTCCCAGACTTGTCTGTTTTTTTTTTTGTTTTGTTTTGTTTTTTCTGATCCTTTTCTGTGGGTCCCCGCTGGAAGATGCTTTAGACTTGTGGCAGGCTTTGGGACCTTGCTCAGGGCCAATCCTGCTTGGGTGGACTTTTACCCACGAGGGGACAGGTAACTTTGGGTGCTTGATTTAGAAATTATAGTCTTTGTCTTTCCTGTGCTGCTTATAATTGTATTAAAGTTACTTTTCAGTAAAGTCTCATATGTTTTGTATTGATGTGGATGGTAGCAGAACTTATTTAGAGCAGGCAGGTTTGAGGGGTCTGGGGTTCCCCTCTTCCTGCCCTGTAACATATTGAGCCACCTTCTCCTTTTGTTTCCCAACCCCCAACCTTCCCTTTTACAGCCTCAAACCTTAAATTAGATTTTTGACTTGTTTTGGTCTAATTTTGCCTGTTAATTTTTTTTTATTGCTAGATCTTCCACTGTGAGTGAAATTATCTATTTGTCTTATGCCTCTGACTTATTTTACTGAACATATCCCTCTTCTGTTCTATCCACTTTATTGCAAATGATATGCACATTTATACCTGAGTAGTATTTTATTGTGTATCTATAACACTTCTTTGCCACTCATATATCCTGATACTTAGGTTGTTTCCATGAATTGACTTTTGCAAATAGTAATACAATGAACATAGGAGTGCATATTTCCCCTTGAATTACAGTTTTTGCATTCTTTGGATACTTAGGAGTGGAATTGCTAGATCATATAGCAGAGCTATCCTCCGTAATGTTTTCTATAAAGGCTGTGCTAGTCTACATTCCCACTAACAATGCATGAGAGTTGCTTTCTCTCACACCCTTCCTAACACATTTTGTTTCTAGTCTTTTTGACAAAGGCCCTCTTCATTAGTGTAAGAGGGTATTTCATAGTGATTGTGATTTGCATTTTCCAGATGATAAACAAAGTACAATTTTTTCATGAGCTTTTTAGTCATCTGTATAACTTCTTTAGAGAAGTGTCTGTTTTTTGAAATGTCTACTGCCCATTTTTTCTTGTGTTTTTGTTGTTGTTGAATTTTTTGAGTTATTTGCAAATCTTCAATAACAGGCCCTTGTATGACGTGCAAATATTTTCTCCCATTTGATAAGTTGTCATTTCCTTTTCATGGCAGTTTCTTTTGTTGTGCAAAATATTTTTTAGTTTGATGTAGTCTCATTTGTTTACTTTTGTTTTTATTTGCCTTGCCTTTGGAATTGTGATCCCAAACATATCCCTGTAACCAATTTACTGTCATATTTTACCCATATTTTCTCCTATGTATCTTATGGTTTTAGATCTTAATCCAAGTCTCTACCTTATAAATTATCATATCATTGTTATTTGACAAATTAGAAGAACTGTTAGAGCTTTATTGTTTCATGCTGATAAAAGTCTAATATTCTATGTTTTCTGTGGTGATGCAAAAGCATTTTTCTACCATTATTCCTTAATAGCAATTAATATAGCAATAGCCTCCATATGTGAATGATAGCTATAGCATAGAAATTTGTCAGGTATTTGTTGCCTACATAAAATAAGGCAACATCATTTTCAATAGTTTTTCCAAAAGTTGTTTATCTTCATTGCAAAAATGCACATAGGACTCATCTTTAGGAATGATTCAGTTTTTTATTATATCCTAACTCAAAACATCCCTGTATTCTGTTTTCAATCCAACACTTCAACCTTACAGAAATATGTATTAGAAAGGAAAACACAAACACCTTGCTATGGGTTTACAGTATCATGGTTAAAACAGACTTCCTAAACTTTGGTTTCAAATGGTATCTTTTTAGGTGCTCTGAAAAAATTTTCACCAAGAGTAAGCAGTCATAATTTGACTTGGAGTGGAGAAATATGTCTTGTTCAGCATTAAAAATATTTGGGAAAACGGAAAGTCTTACTTTGTGAGACAGTATAATTCTTTAGCTTATTGAGCAGACAACTTGGCATATCAATTAAAACTAAAAATAATCATTCTGTGGTATTCCAATTCCAGAAATATTCTCTCTATAGCAAGGTATACATATAATGATTCTTACAGTAGCAGTACTTATAATTAATATAAAAGAGTTATAAATGGTTGAATATCTAGGGGCCTCCCCAGTGGTGCAGTGGTTGAGCGCTGGGCTGCGAAGCTGCCCGCAGCCTCTGCAGTGTCAGTTCGATCCCTGGCCACCATGTGAGGGTCCCACATGGCATGCAGACCTCTCCTGCCATCCGCTGCTCCCCTCAGCAGTGTACTTCGGTCCTTCTCCCTGCTCTGCTCTCCGCTCTGGCTCTGGTGAATTCTCTCACCCTCCCGCACTTCTGACTGTACCCAGTGCTTGTATAAATAAATAAATAAATCTTAAAAAAAAAAAAAGACTGAATATCTATCAGAAATGTCATAGTAAAATAAATTAGGTGAAAAAAGTTCTACAATAGAATACTAAGAGATCATTTAAAAAAATAAATTAGATTTCTGTGTACTGATATAAAGAATCTAGTTCAAGTAATTAAATGCAAGTTATACTATATTTATTTTAATAAACATGTATAGTCCTAAGTGTCAGAGAGTGTTTTAAATGTTTTAAGAATACTAATATTTGTTTTTTTCATAATAACCTTATGAATTTGGACTATTGTCATTATTCTTCTATTTTCCAGAGGAGGAAACAAAGGTTAAGTGATTTGCCCAACATGACACTACCGGTGAGCAGGAAAACTGATATGTGAAGCAGGAGAATAAAGAGCAACAGGCATGCAGATGGTGGATGTTGCCAGAGTGCTGCCCGCCTGGGTCAGGAAAGGAAGACAGTGCACTACAATCGAGGATTATAAAATTCCCTCGCAGAAAATTGTTGAGATGAGAATGGTAAGATTTTCCTGTTATGTTTTCTAAACTTAGGAGATTTCAGAACTTATAACATAGATTTAAATGCCAAGTTTTCTCTGAGAGATGAAAGTAACACACCACCATCAAATGTGCTTGAAATAATTTGCTATTAGTTTTTTGTTTTTTTTTTTCATTTTTCATTCCTGCAGTCAGATATGATGTGCACTCTCAACTAATTAAACATAAATCTCTTTCCAAAAGTTTACATTAAAGCGACATTCTGACGATTGCTAACCTTAATTGAAATTTAAGTATAGTGTATCATAGATAAAATAAGGTTGCTTAAAACTGCACTAAATCACATGTCCTAATTTAAATTCCCCCAAATAATTCCATTTATAAGTTGAAATGTAATCATTAATTTATCTCCTTTTTTCTTCTTTTTTTTAAGATTTATTTATTTATACAAGCACTGGGTACAGTCAGAAGCACGGGAGGGTGAGAGAATTCACCAGAGCCAGAGCAGGGAGCAGAGCAGGGAGAAGGACCGAAGTACACTGCTGAGGGGAGCAGCGGGCGGCAGGAGAGGTCTGCGCGCCATGTGGGACCCTCCTCCGGTGGCCGGGGAGCAGCCAGAGATAGAACTGGCACCGTGGAGGCTTCGGGCAGCTTGGCAACCCAGCGCTCAACCGCTGCACCACCGGGGAGGTCCATATCTCCTTAATTATTTTATCTAATTTTCCTGCTTTATTGAGATATAACTGACACATAATATTGTAATATATTTAAAGTACACAGCCTGAGTTGACATACATTGTGAAAGGATTTCCACAATCAATTTAATTAACACTCAATATCTCACATAGTTGTTTCTGTCTCTCTCTGGGAAAATTTAAGATTTACTCTCAGAAAATGTCACCTATACAATACAGTATATTATAACTATAGTCACCATGATATACATTTTATCTTTAAACTTTCTTCATCTTATTAAAAATTTGCAAACTTTCACCATCCTCACCTCTTTCCCTCACCCACCAGCCTCTGGCCACTGTCTTTCTTCTTTCTATTTTTTCAAACTTGATTATTGTGCTCCTATGATGATGTCACATTTGCTTGATTGTCCAAGATCTTGAACTGCTGCCTTCACATTGGTTAAAACAGTGATCTCTATAGTCTCTACTGACTTCAGGAAGATATAATCTTCTAAGAGCTCTGAGATTCTAGATTGTGTCAAAATTTTTCTACAGATATGTCTGTTCCACACCTCTTGTTCCCTCTTGAGGAGTCATTCTTAAGCTTACATGCCTTGTCTTGATCCTGCAAAACCAGATTTAGCTCTGAAAAAGCCTCCAGGTTGTTTTCCCTAAGATGCTCTACATGCTCATGTTTATCTGTTTGCTCCCAATCCCCCAGAGTCAGATAAAGGTCAATGAGTTAATATTAAAGGAAATATTGGAATGACTAATCTTCTTTAGTGAGCAAAATAGACACTTATTCTTGGGCCCCTATTTCCTTACTCACATTCCTTTGCATAAGTAAGTGCAGTGCTCAACTATCTAGGCCTATAGGAAACATTAAAATTATTGTATGCACATGAGCTTATTAAAAAGTAGCAGATCATGGTTGTGTTATATAAAAATAGGATTTTAAGTCGGCTGTTCAAAACCTTTGATTATATCTTATGACTATGCAACTTTGTTGCCTTATAGTTCAAAGATTTACACAGAAAATTAATCTGTATGCTGAGCTTTGTAAATAAAAGTAGGAAATAACACTAGTTGAAGTTAAATGATGAGTGAATTCCTGAGGCATTATTGTTTGAAATAAATCTTTGTTTATACACAGTAGAAAACCTAAGATCTTTGAGGCTAGATTTAATGCAGTTGTATTTTTAAGAGCAGAAATTTAGGGTCTTCAAAGACAGTTTGGTGTATCTAGAACAAGTCCATTCTTTCCCCCTCCCTACCTGCCACCCTCCCTTTCTCCCTTCCTTCCTTCCTGAGGAAAAAGCTCTCCCTGATATCTAGGGCCAGCTCACTTGGCAAGCAAACACGATATCCTATTCAGGCATCTTTCTTTCATGATCTTTCTTTCATGCTCTGTCATTTTGATTCTAAGGATGTCAATCTTAGTTAGGTTTTACTTAAAATGGCAGGAGAGATTATTTGCATTTCAGTGCTTGCCAGAAAATAAAACTTTGAACACATCTCTTCTTTATAATTATCAGAAAGACTGATAATATTCCAATTTAATTACATATCCTCTGGTCCGTTCAGTCTTCTAGATTCTCTGTGATCCTTAGATTAATGTTGATCCTCATAAGTACCTGTCCTTATGTACATAGTTTTGGCCTCTCAATACTGTTGTTGCTGAACCTTTCTTTAATATTTTGTCATTAATCTATAATGACAGATGTCTTAAAGATTAATCCTTTGAAACACATGATATTTGTAGTGAGGATGTTATTGAAGACAGTGTTCATATAACAAAATAAAATTTATTTGAGGGTGGAGGGTTAGGTCTAGCAATAGGATGCCTGAACAGTCATGCTGATATCCATTGAATACTATCAATTGAGTTGACTTTTTTTACTCTTTACATTGACCCTTTTAAATCTTACAGTTTTTAAATTTAGATTCTATATTCTTATATATATTTTTTTTTGAGGTAGCACATATTTATTTTTCCTGCTATTTTTCCATTCACTTCTGGGTATGTCATTTACTGTGATTTACATTTCAATGGGCACTATTAAATATATGAGACAGATTTTTATTTTTGCTCTCAGTTGAGAATGTGTCACAAGAGTCTGAACAATCATACAAGATTAAGATTCTCTTCTCCAGACTACCTTCATAATCAAGGCCACTGAAAGACAAAGTAAAGCGTGGGCATTTGACTGCTCTTTTTCCTTATGTCAATTTTGTAGGAATCCTGTCTGTTGATAAAATGTAGACCAAGTCACCCTCTATCAGAGTGCATACCATTTACTAGTCATTGCCAGTACTTTTCAACCAACAGAACTTCAATATTAAGGCCAAAGCAAGTGGGGTCAACTGCTTTCTAATAACAGTCGTCCTTACTTCACCTTATTGTCAAACTGGTAGGAGGCTCTAAAAGCTTTAAAATTATATCTCAAGGTCAGCAGCTGCCAGGCTACAATAACCAATGAACATTTATTTCTAGAAATTCCCCTCCCTGACCATATTTTTTCCTATTTATGGTTTACCAATTAGTAGACACTTAACACAATAATGATGATTCTAATTTATTCACAAGGATTCTTTGATTTCATGTTGGTGAATTGCAGGAACATAAAAATGCATGAAATTAGATATAACAATTTCTAAATTAGTTATCCATAAAGCAGAGAATATATTTTTGAGTAAACACCTAACTTGATAATGGAAAAGGTAATTATATAATCAGGCAGGATGCATTGATGTTTCAAACCTCTGAACTCAGTAGAGATCACATAGATTCTATTTATAAGCTTGTCCATTTTCATAAAAGGATGTCATGGCATTCTAAAAAAAATAATAATAATCTCAATTATTTAAATTGTGAATAAACATTAGTCACTTGGATATTGATTTAATTAGAATTGCAAGATAACAATTAAATATTTAATTGAATTGCAAGATAACATTTTTTGTGTTTTCCAAATTTTAGAATATTCCTGCTGTGTAACACTACATTATAAATGCTTGTATGAGAATGATAGCACTGTTTTCAGATTAATGAGAAATAGAACCATTTCTTTGGTTAGCCTCACAATAAAATAAAAATTAAGATGTCTCTATGACATGAATTTGCATTGTTCTTTGGAATCGCTTATAAACAACATGATAATGTATTAAAATGAAGTGATAAAATATGGCAAATGGTTATCACAGAAAAAAATGAAGTCTGTTTCCAATTAAACATAAGTACCCCTAGAATCCTCTTCTAAGATGTATGTTTGTCTTAATGATAAAATGCAGATGTTATTTTTCTGTAGAAGATGAGGCTGAAAATTAAATCACTATTTCTAATGCTATTTTCTTCTTTCCTGATTATATTTACAAAATTGGCACAATCCAAATTGCTTTCTTTTCTTTTATACTCAACGTTTGACTATCTGAGAGAATTAAGAGTTATGACTATTACCTACATAAAATGAACTATTACCTACAGAAAATGAAGAATAATAACTATGGAGAGATATTGAAGAAATCAGCTAAAGCATAGGCATAGATTAGAAATACCTTTCTGCTTTGTCTACAGTGCTAATTTTTAGTGCATTTCATTTGACTAAGTGGATGTTCACCTCAAATATAAAACCTTAATTACTGTAAGTAACAATAGCTGATATTGCTAATTTTATATTTTGGCTCTTTAAATTACATAAGGATAAATTGAAAATTTCTGACATTGGGAGCAATGTCTAGTCCTTAGTTAAACATATTTTACATCTCTATTTCTTTTATTGTTTTCTTAACCTTCTAAGTTTTTGACCTCTCCCTTTGATTTCTTTCTTTTTCATATAGTCCTGAAAACTATTGCTTAAACCTCAATTTAGAAACATCTTTGGGTATGTTTGGGTATGTTTTAACATAAGAACAAGTTTTGTTAGTTTTCTTCATTATTTCATGAAGCAAAGCTATTTTGGGTAATAAATATGTTTGTTGCAAACTACTTATACACTCATATAACCTTTGTGAATTTTTCCTTAATACATGACATTTTAATAACATTTTTATCCACAAATAAATTTCACTGAAAAGGAAGTTATTTTTAAAATCCTTGAGCTCCATTTCATAGTCACTGCATTATTTTATGTAATGTTACATCTGTGGTAAGCATCTCAAAATGGATATTCAGACAACTACATATCTATATAGTCACACACTAGCTTACATCTTTGATAGTAAAAATGTATTGTGGATCTGAATCTGCACTTAAAGTGCCATTGCAGCAGCAGCCCTCTGGCTGTTGAGTGTGCTATTTCATCACTGGATGGCTTCATTGGCATGTGGGTGATAAGCAACATGAAAAGCATATCACAGTCCCTGAGCTATAACCACCATTTGTCTTTTGGGCAATGAAAGATGTCACACTGTCAGAGTTAGGTCCTATAGGGTATCCAAAAAGCTGATATAAGTTCCTTTGAAGGGCTGCTTGGTAGTTCCAGATGTTGGTTTAAATTGGCAAAGTAAATATTAACAGCAGTGCAATATCTTTGGTCCCCATGGATAGGAAAAAGTTCACCGTGGTCAGTATATCAGAACTAGGTGAGTCCCAGTTTAAGACTTATTTATTATCTTTGTCAATGGGCAGCAATCACATGATTGTGTTACATACTTAGTCTCAGTTTTTCCAGTATCATCTCTCAGAAATTAGTCCATTCTTGTATCTGATCTAGATTCTACTCCTAGATATTTAACCAAGAGAATTGGAAGCATATGCCAACAGTCTTACTGAATGTTTAGAGTAGCTTTAATACTCCTGAAACAAAAACAATGCAATTGTCCATTAATAGGTAAATTGATAAATAAAATGCAGTATAGCCATACAACATAGTAGAACTTAGCAAAGCAAAAAAAAATCAAACAATTTATATACATTGTTATGAATGAAAAAAAATATTATACTGAATGGAAGCAGAAAAGAATCACTCTATTTAAATAATATTTAATTTAATAGAATACAATTTGTTTTTTTTTTTAAATACAATTTGATTTATAACATCAGTATGTAGAGCAGTGCTTTCCTTGGAATGGGAGTACATGTTAGATTATATAAATTTATATAATTTATATAATATAAGATTTGGGAGGATTACTATTTTAATTGTGGTGAAGAAATCATGGTGTATACATGTTGAAGCTTGTCAAATTGTGCATTTTAAATATATGTAACTGAAATCACATCAGTTGTAATTCAGTAAATCTGTACAAATAAAATAATACTTGGTTGATTGTATTATATGAGTTAAAAGGGGACAAAATGTGATGTAGGGATACTAGCAAGAACACTTTTGCAATAGTTAATGTGTTGATGATGACCACTTGTTCGATTACCTGGTATTTATTCTTTCCTTGCTATGTCACAAAGCATTCTAATTTTATAAATCTACCTTTTAAAGCTAGTTTTATTTACTTATAAAGAGACATGACAATTAAAAGTGACTTAATATTCTGAGCAATATTAGAATAAATAAAGACACTAGAATACAGTCTGAGCATTAAATGGCAGTCATCTGTCACTGTTAATTTCTGGATTTTACAAATGTTTTGTGGTTTTAAAGAGATATCCCAATTTTATGGTAAGTTAATGTAAATGTATAGTAAATATACTCCAGGTATTTGGAGGTGATATTTCATTATATTGGCAATATACACTTTAATGGAAATAAGAGTTATGTTTACTATGTTTTCATTCTTCCATAAATTTGAGATTATTTCCAAATAAAAGAACAGCAACAATTTATGTTTTCTGAGAAAATATTCACTGAGGATATACTTGCAGGCTATACTTGTATAAGCTTAACAGGTTCCTGACAGTCTAGGGTAAAATATTTATAATATGTATACTAAATATAGGAGATTAAGGAAAAGTCAGTTAAATGTAAGAGAGAAAATCTAATAAGGACAAGGATGAGGGATATGATTAGGCAATTTAAGCCCATGAAAGGCTATACAAACTCACTAGTTTAGATAGAAATTCTAATTAAAGTGAGGAAGAAAGAAACACAAAATTAACAAGATTCTATTTTTAAGAACCTATAATATCAACGGCCTCCCCGGTGACACAGCAGTTGAGCGCCGGGTTGCGAAGCTGCCCGCAGCCTCTGCAGCACAGGTTCGATCCCCGGCTGCTCACAGGCCACCAGAGGAGGGTCCCACATGGCGTGCAGAACTCTTCTGCTGCCCGCTGCTCCTCTCAGCAGTGTACTTTGGTCCTTCTGCCTGCTCTGCTCCCCGTTCTGGCTCTGGTGAATTCTCTCACCCTCCAGCGCTTCTGACTGTACCCAGTGCTTGTGTAAATAAATAAATAAATAGACAAACAAATAAATAAATTAAATAGACAAATCTTTAAAAAAAGAATCTATAATATCAAGTTCTCTCAATGGATAAGGAGACAAAGAAATCTTAACTGAATGCCAGTAAAAGAATGATTTATACATTCTGTTTGAGTAATTTGGCAATACTCTGCTTCTTAGAATTTCAGTTCATGGTATATAACACACATATGTATAAAACCCTGTAGGCTATTTCTATGTATAATATAAATTAAACTTAAATAAGGACATTAAATGCATTATTTCTGATAACCAAACCTATATATATACCTATAAACATGACAAAGACTTTTAGTATATGTTAGTGAAGGAAGACTACCAAACAGAAAATAAATGAATAAAAATTTACCTATATCAATTTAACTGATTTCAGGTATGTTGCCAAAAACAGGAAATAGAGATACATAATGAATAGACACATTTATATAAGTGTTATGGATGGAATATTTATGGTCTTCCAAAATTGATGTATGAAAACTAATACCCAATGTGATGCTAAGTGTTTAGGAAATGAGGGTAGAGTCCTCATAATACAATTAGTGCTTTCATAAAAGGGACCCACAGAGTTCCTTAACCACTTCTGACCCAGGCATTTACAGCAAAAAGAAAGGTCTCACAGACACAGAATCTGTAAGCAGGGGGTCCTCCCTGGTGCACTGGGGTTAAAGTCTCAGTGCTATCAAGCTATCACTCTATCAAGCTATCACCACTGGGGCCTGAGTCCGATCCCAGCAGACCTCTCCTACCTCACCTGCTGCTCCCCTCAGCAGTTTATTTCAGTAGATCTGCCTGTTCTGTTCCCCACTCTGTCTCTGGTGAATCCTCTCATCCCCCCGCACATCTGGCCCACACCCCAGTTCTTGTATGCATAAATTTTAAAAAGTCTTTAAAAAAATCTTTAAGCACCAATATCTTGAATTTTTGAGTTTCAAAGCTGTGAGAAATAAAATTGCCTTTAAGCCACTCTAGCATTAAATCAGCTAGAATGAACTAAAAATGTAACCCTAAAGAAAGCAAATAACTGGGAAAAATCACCACCTTGAACATTAGTGCTAATTTGTTTCCATTTCTTTCTGGAAAACTTATTTAAAAGCAGAATGACTAGACATAATTAGCACACTTGTTACTGGGTGAACTGGGGAGAGGATATTATAAACACACTGTGATCTTGTGTTCTATGACAACTAAATGTATTTAGTGTTTCTTGGTGCTTTATAAAGTACTTGGCAAATAAGTGTTCATTAAATATTTGGTGTATTGATTAAAAAGAAAGTGAGAACAGGAAGAATGAAAATAATATAATTTTCAACAAAATACATTTAACAGTAATTGGAGGTGACCATAAAATTGCTTATTACTTTGTTCTGTGACCAGTATTCAGCAGAACATCTACTCTCAGGCTGCCTAGATATGAATGACTGAAGATAATTTTCACACATCATTGGGCAGATAATTTTTGATTAAATGTAGTGATGGTGCATAGTGATGACTTGATCAAACATTATTTCAATGGTTATTTCGACAATGGTCACACTGAAGAGAACTAGTACAGACTTAATGCTTAAAAGCGCTGTGGGTGCCAGATTGCCTGATTTTAAATTCACATTCTCAGTAGCTTTTTGATATTAAGCGAAGCATCTCATCTATTAAATGCAAACAATAATATGTTCCTTATAGGTTTTATTTTGGGAGGATTAAACAAGATGATACTTGAAAGAGTTGCAGAAAAGTGTCAGGTACATAATGAGGTTTATGCAAGTGTTTATAGTTATGTTTATTATATTTTTGAACAGAATGTCTGCTGAAATGATTCTTCAACATTCTTTCACTCTGAATTTTGTATTTGTATCACCTCTTAAATGGTCTGTCTACCAATTTTAGTGTTTTCCTGTCTTTCCAGACACTCTTTTTTTGTCAAGACAACATACTCTTGGTTTCACACAAGATCTCTTTGCAAGCTCTAAATCATTTGCTCATAATTCCCTCATATAGAATAACCCTCTCCATTCTTATCTAAAAATACATTAGCCAATATAACACACATTGACTCATGAAACCTAAAACAATCTTTCTATAATTCTATGTCTATTTTTGCATACAATGCCACATCATGCTCTCATTTCTCCATTTTCTATCATAAAAGATTATGAGCCCATCAGAAAGGATTGTCAACCTTTGCTTTGCTTTCTTCACATTTCCCCTGTTGCATTTAGCACGATGTAGATATATCATTATACTAGTTGCCTAAATACAGTTCAAAGGTTTCTGATATTACAGTCATTTCTGGTTTTGAACACCTGTTTTAAATGGTTTGCTAAGTAGAATATTTTATAATAGTGTTCCTCATTTTTTTTGATGTTCAAAAATATTTTATTTAAAATCAGGAACCTAAATTATCATAGATTTGGCATTTATAAAACTGTATGTACTCACTAGATCTAATATATATTCTTACATTAGTATAATTCATTGGAAATACAAATAACTGCTCCCAAGAAAGAAGAATATGATTGCATAATTCAATATCATGTCACCTAAGTTTATATAAAGTGTTGTTGAAATAAGAATATATTTCATGGTGTTTCCTATATGTGTATGACACAAATGCTTCTGTAAATGCATTTGCATTATTGACTGAAATAATCTCATGTTAAGTAATAATTTAAATAACTATTAACATGAATCAAAGAACAATATTCTTCAGATTTGTTGTAAGAGTCATTACTACTTATGATGCTGGAAAAGCTCAGTATATTTTATGAAGATATTTATTCTAAAATATTGCTCACAATAAAGGAATTTCAAAGTGACATTTCTTTGGTTGTGCTGACTGATAGTATCACATTCCATATCTTATGAAGTGCTTAGTAATCAGGTCTTGAAAGGCATTCAGATCTATTAACAGAAGAAAGGGTGATTTCAATGACAGTATTCATAACAAACATTCTCCTGGGGAGCATTTACATAATCATGGGAATGGAAATGATCATTACTTGCCATTTATTATTTTACTATGTCCCCTTGAAGAGTACTACAGATGAATCCATCCATCCATCCTCCTACTTAGATTGCTCTAATAGAGCTCATGTACAAAACCCACTTTGTAATCTCCATAATAAGAACAGTTTAGACTCCGAAGCCTTTTATTTATGCAATTAGTAAGCATATCTTAATGATGCCAAAAAATAAATAAATAAACAGAATCTAGAAAAATCCTGTAGCAAAGTACATATCCTGATATATATTCACTCTTTTAAGTCTGAATAACATTAGGGGAGTTTCCATTCTTTTTTTTTTTTAATAGAGGCATGCTTTATTTATTTATTTGTTTGTTTGTTTGTTTTGTTTATACATGCACTGGGTACAGCCAGAAGCGCGGGAAGGTGAGAGAATTCACCAGAGCCAGAGCGGGGAGCAGAGCAGGCAGAAGGACCAAAGTACACTGCTGAGGGGAGCAGCGGGCGGCAGGAGAGGTCTGCGCGCCATGCGGGACCCTCCTCTGGTGGCCGGAGAGCAGCCGGGGATCAAACCGGCACCGCAGAGGCCGCGAGCAGCTTCGCAACCCAGCGCTCAACCGCTGCGCCACCGGGGAGGCCCGGACTTTCCATTCTGAATTGCAAAATGGTATTTGCCCTTGGTTTAGGATATTTAACATTGCTGATATAGCAACTCAAAATATAAATTATAAAACATATACATATTTGCTTAAAAAATAATTCAACATAATAAAAATATTTTGGTTTTAATATGATTAAATGCTTCTTTCTAAATGCATAATATGAATATGTCCATGTGATATATAAATGTCTAAAAAAGAATCAAAGGTCATTTGTTCAAAGTATTTAGTAAACACAATGATATTTTTTTTAATATGTTTGGAATAGTCCCTGAATAACTATCTGTTTAATTTCCTCTACTTTATTATAAGAGATTCATTTATATCATAATGCTTATGTTTATATAACCAAGACAGCCCAGCTATCATCAAAGAAAATATTTGAAAGGATATATATATACACACACACACATATATATATCAGGGAGTAGAGTCTATGGTACATCCCTAAGTCTATAACATTAATGTAATATATTTATAAACTATAAAATAAAAATTTATCTTCAAAGTTTTCATCACTTGACAATACTTTCCCTATCAATAGCTTAAATACATAAATGATGCTCAATTTTTAAGAAAATAGACCACTATCTGATTTTATTGACAAAAGAAGCATAAATATTCTTATAAAGATGATATTATGAACAAGATATAAATAGCTCTATTACTAAATAATGTATTACTTTATATATATTTTATCATATTCTTTAGTATGTGGTGATAGTATCCCACTACAGTGTCTTCCATAAAAACTAAATTAAGTACATATAGTATTCCATATATGACCCTTTAATAATATATTCTAATTATGGCATAATTTTGCTATTTTTTAAGTTGGTAAACTCTGTATATATATATAAAATACATGACTCAACCATTTTTTCTTGAAAATAAATTCAGCCTGTAGTGAATTCAAATTCTTACTCTTTGACAAAATGTCAGGTATGTGACTATCACATAAAATAGGAATCCAGGTTTCTGCAATCAAATCCATTTTTTAAACCTGTCTGGAATTCAGTGAAAAATTACTATCATTTTTATTAACTTCCACCTTTATTCCACTTACATATTTCATAGAAAACACTCAGGATTCACTTCTGAAAACCATAAAGGCCCCAAATTCTCCATCATTTCAAAGTTGTAGGTAAGCTGTAAAGTACAAATTTAAATTACTAGAATATTAAATTCTATTAAATCTATATAAAAATTTACATAAATATCTATGGGAAAATGAATTATCAGTTAATTATCCATTATAATGGATATTCAGTTGCATGCATATCATGTAACACATAAAACTGATCATCTGATAGCACTCTACCTCTTGGGACACAGCACAGAGGAGAGTAACTTAACTTTCCTCCTTCGGAGCTTATATCTTCATACCTGTGTTTCTTCCATTAAAAAAAAAAAAAGTGAATAGCTTATTCTGAGTGCTCATAATTTCAGCCACAGGAGTTCACATATTCTTTGGCTTTATGATACAAGTATCTGTCATAGAACAGTGGGTAAGAGCACACACATTCTTGAAAGGTACAATGTCTATTTACCTACTACCTCTCTCCCAATGCCTTTGTCTTTAGGCAAGAAGGTATTTGTTCTTTCTAATGCTTCAATTCTTCAATTACAATATGGAAATAAATAGAAAACATTCCCCATTGTATTTGTTTAAAGCTAAATGAGATATTGATTGTAAGATATGCCTGGCCTTGGAATAGAAAATAAAATGTGTACACAAATCTGTAAATTGAAAGTTTCACCTGAAGCATCATGAAGAATGAAATTCCCAAGTTAGAATACGGAAATTAAGAATGGTTTCATAATTCTTCAGTCTTATGTTCTTATTCAAGATGTACAAGAGCAATAAGCATTCTAAACAAAGGTAGAAAATTGTAGCAAGTGATATAAATCTGGATAAGGTATAGGTGTACTAGTCAAAATATTCAGTACTGCTAATAATTTATTCAGTTGTCTGTCTATCAATTTAATGTATTTGACTGCCACAGTTGTATATAATTTTTACATGTACATATAATAAATACACTCTGGATTAAAAAGACTATATGAGGAAAACATAATAATAGTTAAAATTTACTGAATGATAACAATATTTTTAGATCTATACTTCCTTTCCTGCAAATATCTTTTTAAATTCTCAAAATAACCCTGCTTTTGGTTATCATTGTAATCTCCATTTACACTTGAGGAAGATAGTTTCACATGAAGGTCAAAAATTTTATTTTATTTTATTTATTTATTTTTTAAAGATTTGTTTATTTATGCATACAAGAGCTGGGATACAGGCCAGAGATATGGAGGGGGTGGGGAGGGAGGGTGAGAGGATTCACCAGAGACAGAGAGGGGAACAGAACAGGCAGACTGACTCAAATACACAGCTGAGGGTAGCAGCGGGCGAGACAGGAGAGGTCTGCTGCACCATGTGGGCTGCTCCTTAGCTGGCTGGGGATCAAAGCGTGCTGCTGCAGGGGCTACAAATTGCTTCACAGTGTGGTGCTTAACCCCTTGTGCCACCAGGGAGGCCCCAAAGGACATAAATTTTAAACCCAGGTTGAATTTTTGAACTTCATAAGAAGAAAATAATGATAAACCTCCCTAAATTAAAAATATGCACACTTATCAACATATATATTGAGGCTTTATTTTCAAGTCAGCTTTGTATTTCATTAGTTAAACTGTCCTGTATGAAATATAAAATCCTTTTTTTATTTTCATGAGAAATTCTTTCCATATAATGAGAATAAATCAAAGTGGTTTATTTTAAAATAAACTCAATTTGAAATATATCTGCTCAATTTGCTGTCTTGAGCCTCATTTATAAATATTTCATCACATAGAGAAATAGTGTCTTGAAATTGTTAGTAGTGAAATATTTCAATATTAAAATACAATATTTAAAATTATTTTGATTGAAAAATGTCTGTATACCCTGCTATAAATTCTAATAGGAATGTATATATTTTTATATAAAATGATTGCAAAAATATATATCCAAATTAAAATATTGACATTAACTTTTATAGGGAATAAAATTATAGAATAATGTTTAAGAATATTACTTTTTTCTTGTTACTACAAAAATATTTTATTGAATATGTGTCAATAATATATTTAGAAGTAGTTTAAATGAGATTAATTAATATTAAATTGAGTGACAAATGAATCCTATATTTCAATACATAAGCCAATGTTACTCAATAAAAAATAAATAATAAAAAGGATGAATCTAGATGGTATCATGGTATCTAGATGGTATTGTGCTAATGAGATTACACAAATACTGTATGAAATAATTCTATATATATATATAAAAACTAAAAAAAAAACGGGACTTATAGAAGTAAAGATTTGTATGGCGGTTATCTGGGGTTGGGGATGGAACAACTGAGTTGTTTACAGAGTACTTGTACTCTGCCCAAAGACAACAGGTGGACTGGTGGAACTAGCAAGAGGCATAGACACATAGCAAGCAATATTGTGTAGAAGTTTCTGTCACTATGGGACCAAGACTGTCCTCCAATGACTACACATGTTGGGAAGCTATAGCCATTGCTGAATCTCCTAAGACCACTGTGAGTATAAGTATGAGACACATTAGCTCAGAATGAACAAATGTTTTCCAGCTTCTCTGAAAGCACCAACAGACAATTTAGATACCCAGATAAAAAACAGAGACAATTTTTAGATGCTCGGATAAAACAAGAAGAAGAAAAAGAAAAGAAAGATCCTGAGAAGTAAGGATAAAGAAAGAGGGTAATGATTGAGATAAAAATGTAAATAGAATACATTTATACAAGCACTGGGTACAGTCAGAAGCGCAGGAGGGTGAGCGAATTCACCAGAAGCAGAGCAGAGAGCAGAGCAGAGCAGGCCGACTGACGAAGGACACTGCTGAGGGGAGCAGCAGGCCGCAAGAGAGGTCTGCGCGCCATGTGGGACCCTCCTCTGGTGGCCGGATCGAACGTGCGCTTCAGAGGCTGCGGGCAGCTTGGCAACCCAGCGCTCAACCGCTACGCCACCAGGGAGGCCCTACATGAGAAATTTAAATGAGAAAATAAAATTAGCTACTGTCCATGCAAGAATGCATCAGATTAGGGAATTAAGTGACAGGACTTTAAAACAATCATTGTAAAAGTATCTCAATAAGAAGTTATAAATTCTCTTAGCTAAAAAAAAAAAAAATGCTAACAAGGAAATGGAAGTCATTAAATAGAGTCTAATGAAAATTATAGAAATGAAATATGCTAAACAAAAATAGAAAAAAAGTGAAAACTCTTAATGATTCACTTGTGGAGTAGCAATTAAAAACGGTAGAATCAGCAAACTTAAAGAACTATAGAATTCATCTCATTTGAACAATAGAGAATATCAATAGAGAAAATGTGAATAGAATCTCAGAGATCTGAAGGGAAATAAAATAAATTCTATCAAACATGTGATTGGATATTCAGAAAGAAAGGGAAAAGCAATTGGAGATGAAAGAGTACATCAAGAAATAATGGCCAAAAAATTCCCAAATTTACAAAAGACATAAAGGTATGGGTTAAACTAATAATAATAATAATAATAAACTGGGTGCATCCCAAGCAGGATTAATGATCTTATACCTGTAGGAGAACACCACTTTCACTAATAGGAGGGTTATCATCTGAAAGTATGGAAGCCAGAATAAAGTGGCACAGTATTAGTAAGAGTACTGAAATAAATGTCAACCTGGGCCTCCCTGGTGGCACAGCTGTTGAGTGCTGGGTTGCGAAGCTGCCCGCGGCCTCTGCGGTGCCGGTTCGATCCCCGGCTGCTCCCCGGCCACCAGAGGAGGGTCCCACATGGCGCGCAGACCTCTCCTGCCGCCCGCTGCTCCCCTCAGCAGTGTACTTCGGTCCTTCTGCCTGCTCTGCTCCCCGCTCTGGCTCTGGTGAATTCTCTCACCCTCCAGCGCTTCTGACTGTACCCAGTGCATGTATAACAAAACAAACAAACAAATAAATAAATAAATAAACATGCCTCTTAAAAAAAAAAAAAAGAAATGAGAAATGTCAACCAAACACTTTGTGCAGAAAAACTAGCATTTAGGAATTAAAAGTCTCTCACTTAAAGGAAATCTAAAGGATTTTAGTGCTAGCATATCAATCTTTTAAAATAAAGAAATTTCTCTAAATAGATAGGAAATGAGGAACGAAGGAACCAGGAACAGCTACAAAGAAAAAATAAAAAAGTAGAATCATAGATACATAAGCAGCACAATCTCTTCTTATGAGTTCCATAAATCATATCTAATAATTCAAATATAATTGATAACACGATATACACAAAATAAATATTTTTAAAGTAAGAATGACAAAACAAATCTAATGGAAATGAGGTTTGCACACTTTATAGCAAGTAGTAAAATGCTGCTATTATTAGGCTATTATAATTCACATATGCACAGTTTAATAGCCCGAACAGCCACTATAAAAAATACACAATTATATTCAGTGCACTCTAAGTAAATATAAAGATGCAATCATAAAATAACGTTTAAGTAATCCACGGGAAATTAAAAAAAGAGAAATATTAGAATGAGAGCCAGGGAAAACAAGTAGAAATCAAATAATTAAATAGCAGCCTTAGGCACTAACATATCAACAAATACCTTAAATACTATACTAAATTAGAATGAACTATTGATACATAAATATACATGGATTATTATGCTGAATGAAAAAGATAATACCAAAAGCTGGCATACCATACAATTTTATTCATATAACATATTTGAAATGACAGCATTTTAGAATGGAAACCATATACCTGTTGCTGGGAGTCAGGGCAGGAACAAGGTGCTTCAAATTGGTGGTAAGGGACATTCTGTAGAAAGATGGTATTTTTATAAAAGGGAGCTTGAGTGACCTTCAATCACAAGTAGATTAAACAAGTTAATGTTTGCGTATTAATTTGCAAATTGCACTCATGTATATGTGGTATAATATAGAAATTTTTTAAGTCAGACTGGCTGCCCTATATAGCAGGAAGCAATTTATTACTTGTTTTTAAGCAGAGTGAAAGAGAATCAAAAAATTATAAATCATCCAAACACATTATGCTGTGGCAATGAATTATTGCCTTTAGTTCTCCCATTTTTTTCTGCATCTTCTTCAAAACTTTTAAGGTCTGCATTTTTCATTTTAGTCATATTATTGGAGATGAATTGGTATCTCATGATTTTTATCTGTATTGCTCTAATGACTGATGATACTGAGAATCTTTCAGTGTACTTATTGACAATTTGTTTATCTTTGGAGAAAAGACTACACAAACCTTTTTACCATTTTTCCCCATTATTTTTTTTGTTATTATCAAAGATCTATATGTATCCTGTACTTAAATTCCTTACTGAGATGATTTGCAAATATTTTCTCCTATTTATGATTTGGTTTTGACTTTTTTGATAGTGTCCTTTGAAGTAAAAAAAATGGAAGATTGTCACAATGTATTATTTTACATTTGGTGTCATTTTTAAGAAGCCAATGATTAGGCAAAAGTAATGACATTTCATCATTATTTTTCCTAAGAGTTTTATATCATTAGCTCTTCTTTAGGTCTGTGATACATTTTGAGTTAACTTTTACACATGGAATGAGATAGTGGTCTAAGTATTTTCTTTTTGGATGTGTATTCAGTTGCCCCAGCAACACCTATTGAAGACTCTTCTATCCTCATTGAATTGTCTTTAAATCTCTATAATAATAAATTGGCAATCAATGTAAGAATTTAATTTTGGACTCTCAAATCTGTTACACTGATACATGTTTACTCTTTTGCTATTCAACAGATTTGAACACTCGATTCCCACTAAATCACGAAATCAGAAAGTGTGAGTCATCTAGTATTGCTTTTTATTTAAGATTGCTTGGACTATTGTGGATCCCTTGAATTTCCTTTTTCATATGAAATTTAGGATCAGTTTTTTAATTTTGTAATAGAAGTCAGCTGTAATTTTAATAGTGAAAGCATTGAATTTGTAGAAAAATTTAGAGATATTACCATGTTAACATTATTAAGTATTTTAGTCTATGAACATGATTTTTATTTCATTTTGTTTTTCTTTCATTTATTTTAATGTTTTGTGGGCCTTTTGTTGTGGTTTGGATTTGCACATATTTTGTTAGGCATGAATTATTACGTGTGCAATCACACCCCCTCAGATGTTTGTTACCACACCACACCAACCACCACCAAGGCACGTATAGACTATTTTTATTTTTCATCCAAAAAGTTATAAATGCAAGAGACTGTGATAATCCATTCTTTAAATTTTTTAAAGTATCTTGAATTATGGATAGGATTTGCAAATATCTTCTTTCTCTTTTCTCTTCCAACATTTGCATTATTTTACCAGTTAGCGTTGTCATTTTTTTTTCTTTTTTGCAGTAGAAAGCTTTGTTACATAGCTTTGCTCATTAAGCAGAATGTTATCACTCAGTCTTGTTTTATTTTCCATCATAACTTATACCTCTAATTATTTTGATCATCTTTCTTTGCTTTCTCATCATTTAAATAACTTCTACCTTATAGTCTCACTTCTAAGCAATGATACAGTTGGTTCTTGCAGTTGAAAACTATCTTTTAAACTTATTTGTTCTTAAACTGATTGTCAGAAAAAAAATATATTTTGAATTTTTTATTTAAAATGATCCTTTCTGTAGAAATTAGATTCAGTACATAATTTAGTAACAGGTTTACTCTAGTATTTTTACTATCTGTATCCTATGTTTATCCCTATTTTATTAGATGTAAATCTACCAATTTTACTAAAATGACTCATGATTTAAAATAACTTTGCTAGATAACAATTCAATTGTGAAGTAATGAGAAACAAGTAATTAGATTGGCACAAAGTGAAAATTAACAGAGAAATCTGCAGTGTTATAACATGTAAATTAATTTTTTTAATTAGCAAATTAAAGTGTTTGATTTTTAATCAACTTTTAAGATAGGCCATCATAAAATCATTCCAAAGTTTTTAACTTGCATTAGTAAAGTTGTCTCCTGGGTCACAGTTCTTGTAATTGAAATTCTCTATAGGATTGTAGAGTTTGAACTTTCATAAAATAAAAGCTAGAATTCTATTATATTGTTAAATAGAAAAGGAGACTATTGTTGTGTGAAATGATTGAGCCTGGAGTCAAAAAAAAAAAAAAAAAAACAGTATTTCTAATCCTGAAAGCACCACTTAAAATCTATAAGCCTTTATTACCTCATTTGTAAAATAGATTTCAGTTCTTATTATTTACAACATACTATAGATGAATATGATATAATTCATAAGAATGCTGTGAATCTCAAATTAGCTATAGATGATGAAGGTGTACTATAAATTTTTTCAAGGTCTACAAAAATGTAAAGCAGGGGTGGTATTTTTGTCTTTGCCTACTCTATCTCTAGCATCTGTTCAATTCTGCTGTTACAGCTTCAAAGCAGCTACAGGCAGTAAGTAAAGAAAAATGGATACTCTGTTCAACAAACTTTATTAGGGTTTCTGAAATCAAATTGCATATAATTTTTATCTTACAAAATATTTCTCTTTTTAAAATTTTCCCCACTTTCAAAGTTGTAGTTTTCTTAACTTGCAAGTAATGAAAACAAACAAACAAGAAAACCACATCTAATTGTCTCTGTCCTGTAGCATCTAGTTTTGCTGTTCCCCTGATGAAAAGCATTTCAAATGTTGACCTTCTACGTTTCCATTATTTCTTCATACCTTTCGAATACATAAACATCAACTCTTCCAGTTCAATCCAACAATTATTTTGCTCAACTATGTAGTTACACTCTCTTTTGACAAGGGACATCACAAAACCAAATAAAATGTTCCTAATTTTAAGAAAGTTAAAACCATGGAGTTGGGAAAACGAGAACAAGAACATATTGCAGAATATGATTTGCTATATGAACCATATAATATAATAATTAAAAAAATAAAAATATGAAAGGACAGAAACAGAAAACTTCACTTTCCATAAAGAGATTGGAGAACAATGTCATAACACCTGGCCTTCTGGGTCACATCCTTTCAAATGTTTCTTTTACTTAGTGATTAAAGACACATTCATGAACTTTAGTCGTCTTTAGTCTCAGCAAGTTGCCACTGTCTGCCTTTTATTTAGAAACACCTATTATTTTTTTATTTTTTTTAAAGATTTATTTTTATTTATTTATGCAAGCACTGGGTACAGTCAGAAGCGCGGGAGGGTGAGAGAATTCACCAGAGCCAGAGCGGGGAGCAGAGCAGGCAGAAGGACCGAAGTACACTGCTGAGGGGAGCAGCGGGCAGCAGGAGAGGTCTGCGTGCCATGTGGGACCCTCCTCTGGGGCTGGGGAGCAGCGGGGGATCGAACCGGCACTGCAGAGGCCTACGGGCAGCTTGGCAACCCAGCGCTCAACCGCTGCACCACCGGGGAGGCCCAAGAAACACCTACTAATTTTTAATTTTATAGTACTTTGCAGTCTTCAACAAGTAAGTTAAAAGGCTCTGCAACTAATCCTTGAAGTGTTTCCTAGTAGTGGAAACAATATTATTGGCACCACTTATTCATATGTAGATGGGGACATATGTTTTGGAGATAATTCAGCACAGAACCTCTGATTATCTAGATAAGGGTGATACTGAAAAATCAATGGATTTTAGTGCCAGTGTTCACAATTTTTTCTCGTGACATAGTTTGTGATTACATAATGTGGGTTAGAGCAGCAATACAGTGAAATTTTGGATTACTGTTTTATTCTGCAGACAAATTGCTACAGGTACAGTATAACTTTTTGGTTAATGTAAATATACATGTGAAAGTAAAATTTGACAAGTCAAAAATAGAATGTAAGATGCTTTATGTAATGGTAATTATTTTTAAAAAAATAGCTTGCACACATGCAATTGTGAACGGAGGACATTGAAATACTTTTTAATTGAATATGCAATTCCTAAAAGATGACCCGTTTTTCAGGTCACTAAATTTCCATGGACTTCAATCTGTTCAACTATGAAATCAGGCCAGAGCTGTTTTTGGGACCATCTACAGTTCCTAACACTTTTATTATCAATTATTCAATAATTAAAACAGCCTTTAGCCCTTTTCTCCTCATTCTTCCCAAATCTCCATATAAAAGTTAACTGGATATTCCCCTGCTTTGATTGGTTAAATCATTAATCTTTCACAATGAAAACTAGAATTTGGTTAGTGCCACTAGAATTTCTCTTTCTACGTAGAGGATAAGTGAATTAATCAGGTTTTTTTCACCACTAGCCACTGTGGCTATCACCTGCGGCCTTGATCATGTTAATGCAGAAGGCCTGTGATTGTGGGGCACATGTGCCTGATTGAGAACCCCTGGAGCATGGGTATGTGCACATGTGCAAGCATGCACACCTTTGCCTAGAAAGGAGGGGATCAGTAGGTGGCATCACATGGGGGAGGCAGACTGAAGTTGCTGTCTCCCCCCGGCTTATTCCCCTGCTTACCTTTAAAATGATGACTTTATCCATGAAGATGATGCCAAGGGCTCCAAAATTCTCTTTTAAACTGTTACAACTGATGATAAACCTACCTGGCCTGAGATGTGTTGCGCAAGTATGAACAGGGCAGGTTCTCTATCGACCTGGGCAATCAGGTAAAGGAGAGTCCTGGAGCCCTCAGTGGCTTTCGCAGGCTTTTAATGATCTTTCTAAGCCGCTCATGCTGTGGCAACCAGGTTTAGGTCAGGCAGGAGAGGGGGACAGCTCCTAGCCCTGGACAAATCTTTCCTCTTTATGGGCTCTCTTGTGTTCTCTGCCACAAACCATCCTTTGCCATTGCACCCCTCTGTGTTGATGCTGCCATTACATACTCGGCATCCAGGCTCAGGTGTGCCCACTCACACATGCCGACACCACGCTCCACCATCAGGCATGCATCCACCATCAGGCATGTATACCCCACGCCCTTGCTCCCAAGCGCCTCCTGCAGTCAAGGCCACAGGTGATGGCCACAGAGGCAAATGATGGAAAACCTAAGCAATCTTCATTTACCCCTCAGAGGGTTGCACCACACTACATTCATAGCAAACGTACTGGAAATGCTCTATGATCTTGATTCTTTTGAAGAATGTAGAAATCTGATCATCTGCATCTTACTAGAATTATACCATAAATGAAAGACGTGAATTATCAGTTGTGGATAAATACATTAGAGTTAAAGCCAGACAGTTGATCCATTCTTCACACAGGAGTGTCATGTTTTAGGCTACTAGGTTTCTGAAATAATGTTTACCACCAAAGAAGAGCCCTAGGAATGAAAAATCTTAAAAGGAAAAAAAGAAACCTTTATGTTCTAAATGTTCTATATGTTTTTCTGTTTGAGGCTATATTCATTTTCCTTCAGAGGCCAAATGGGTATTTTCAGGTTTTTTGTTGAAGACATCTTCTAAAATTATTAGACAAGTGCACTCCCCACTGACAAGGATGGGCATTTAGCAAAAAAAGGCATCACAGGTCATGTTCCAGAGAATAAGCCAGGAGCTCGCCCAGTCTAAAGGAGGTTTGGGGAAGAAACTAAAGAAGCAATCTATCAAATATTGGATGCAGCTGTAATATTTTATTAAAAATGTGTTTTGGGGGCATCCCTGGTGGCTCAAGGGGTTAAGTCTCAGCACTACCAACCTATCGCCAGCCACTGCATCGTGTGTACAATCCCCAGCCAGGGAACTAACCCACATGGCACAGCAGACCTCTCCTGTCTCGCCCGCTGCTCCCCTCAGCATTGTATTTCTATTGATCTGCCTGTTCTGCTCCCCAGCTCTGTCTCTGGTGAGCCCTCTCACCTCCCACCTCTGGCCTATACCCCAATTCTTTTATGTATAAATAAGTAAATAAACAAACAAACAAATAAATAACAAATGTTTTTGTTAAAGGGTCAATTCCACCTGTGCTTAAATAGTTTGCTCATATTATTTCAGTTGTATAATGAACCTTACTTGTTCCCATAACAATTAAATGTAATGCCACATTTTATAAATGTCATAAACCCTAGTAATATTATGAAGTAAAATTTTAAGGATAGTCCTGAGTATTAGTTGTCATTTAAGAACATGCATGCTAGAGATTTGATTTATAAAGTATGAAATCTAATCTGATGTGTGAAATTATAGAAACCCAATAAAGCCTAAATATAAATAGACTTTGAATATTGCTCTTTCACTGTAGCCTTTATATAAGGCTGTTGGCCTCTGTAATCATGCATAAATCCATTTTTAAAGTCTGTTTATGTGCACTATCTGATATGCAAATACACATTTAATGTCACTGTTATTTGCATTAAGAAATAATAATATTATTTATCAATGTGTTACCAAAATTCACTTTAAACAGAAAAATTGAGAATTCCATTTTAAAGTAAGTGGTTTGAATTGTATTGGTAACTTTTCATTTTTATAAGAAATATTGCATTGGATATTGTGTGTGGCAGTGTGATCTAGGAAATCTAGCATAAAGGCATAATGAAAAGATGAAAATGGTGCCAACATAGCTGAACTCAATGGCAGTTTCTTATATCTTATTAGCTGTGGAGAGTTGGTAACTCTAAAATAGATTTAAGCAAATGTTTTCTAAAAGATGGATTGATTTATAGTAAAAAAAAAATTCACTAATAGGTCACCTTCATTTTTTACTTGATGTCATGCACTTACTGGAATTTTTTTTTATTAATTTAGTCAGTTTATGTCATCAACATTCAATATCAGATTGATTAATGTAAAGAGAATTTTCCTTAAATATCAATCTATGGTATAAGCTAATTGTTACTTAAAGAGTTTGTTTTAAAGGCAGAGGTAAAATGTCAGGAAAACCTGAATTTTGAGAAGACCTATAATGGAAAGCTAGTGGTTGCGGATAACATCAGAAAATTCAGAGAAGTAATGAGTAAAATCCATTCCTAAAGATTATAACATCCATCATTATTATAATTAAAATTCAAAATAGGGGTTTTACAAAAGGCATTTGAACACTTTTAAAATGAATTGTCAGGGCCTCCCCGGTGGCGCAGCGGTTGAGCACTGGGTTCCGAAGCTGCCCGCAGCCTCTGCAGCGCCAGTTCGATCCCCGGCTGCTCCCTGGCCACCGGAGGAGGGTCCCACATGGCGCGCAGACCTCTCCTGCCGCCCGCTGCTCCCCTCAGCTGTGTACTTCGGTCCTTCTGCCTGCTCTGCTCCCCGCTCTGGCTCTGGTGAATTCTCCCACCCTCCCGCGCTTCTGACTGTACCCAGTGCTTGTATAAATAAATAAATAAATATTAAAAAAAAAAGAGAAAAAAAATAAAATGAATTGTCAAACAAAAAAATACATCAATACACTTTTCTTGCCACTGAGAAATTACTGCAACCAACTACAAGTCCCCTTTATTCTTTTTTCTAAGTCTCTTTTCCTCCTGTTCATATATGGCCTTTCACAATTAGTTATCAGAGAATCACTAAGGCCCTTTATTAGTCATTTATGTATATATGTATGTAGTATACCTCTGATATATCAGTATGTTTTAAAAGTGTATAAGAAGTTCTCTGTATCATTGTGTAACTTGTGCTTTTTGTTAGTACATGTAAATGATGTGTTAAACAGTTATTGTACATAGATTGTAATCAGAACATATTTTTTTAAAGATTTATTTATTTATTTATACAAGAACCAGGGTGTAGGCCAGAGGTGTGGGGGGTGAGAGGATTCATCAGAGACAGAGTGGAGAACAGAACAGGCAGACTGATTGAAGTACACTGCTGTGGGGAGCAGTGGGTGAGATGAGAGAGGTCTGCTGCACCATGTGGGTGGCTCCCTGGCCAGGGATTGAACTTGTGCTGCAGTAGCTATGAATAGCTTCATAGGTTGTGTCTTAACCTCTTGCACCACCAGGGAGGCCTCGGAATTAAACTTTTTGACTGAGAAAGCAAGGAAAGTAGACATAATTCAAGTCCATTGTTTCCTTCCAAGTGTAATCCATTTACTGTTGCTATTTGTGAGCACCAGTCAGGTGTGGCTTCATGGTTGTGCAGGGATCATGTATATCTAGAGGGTGAACATATGCCCACAGCCCCTAGTGCATATGCCTACAGCTCCACTTTGAACTGCTCAGGCCCCAGGGTCTGTAACTCCCTCCTTCAGCAAAAACCAGCTGTGTAGAGACAGCTCAGGAATACACAGACTAAGGGGAAATTTATATTAAAAATAACAGGCTATGGATTTTTATGGCAGCAGGTGAAAGGGTCATCAAAGTAGGTTCAGTATGTTTATCAGCTTTGGGAACAGCAAAGTTTTGTCCTCAAGTTCTGTCCTTGTCCTGGAACTATGCCTGTCTCACTTACAAACACTAGGATTGGAGGATAGAAGGGAAAATCCAAAAGCTTTTAGAGTGTTAGGTACCATCTTCCAAATTGCAGGAAAACACTTGAAATTTCTATTTGCAGTTCTGTTTAGAGTGACCATCAAAAGTCTTGAAAGTAAAAATGAACAACTTTTTCTCTGAATATCCTTTTCCTACGGCAAACAGAATTGTTGGATACTGAGATGTATATATTTTAAATTTTCATAGAATGTAGTAAAACTTTTCCCTAAGTACTAACAGCATTTGAGAATCTCTATGCCCTTATATTGAAAATTTACTTATATGTTTGTTTTATGTTTTTAATTTGCACTGAAATTATAATTCCGAAGTAGTTTATTACAAATTAAAAATCAAGTCTCAGCAGAAAATATGAAAACAACATTAATAGTTATGATGACTGGTATTTTCATGAACTGAAAATTTGACATCTGCATTTTTGTATATTATGTACTTTAAATTATTTGTCAGCTTTAGCTACAGGATACCTTGGTCATTCACTAATCTTTCATACATTTCCCTCAACTGTATTTAGAGTGTTCTTTTCTGTATACATTTTTTAAATTATGTAAACCTGAAATATAAATAATGTCATAATGCAATGTTGCTGAAATTAAAATAGCATAATGTAAAGCATATAGAAAAGTATAGTATGCAATTAGTTAATTCAGTAGCCATCAATTTCTTATTTCTGTTCCTACTACTTACTTTTCTGACAAGCTTCAAGAGCATTCTTTTATGTTGGTGTATGATTTGTATACCTGTTACTCCCAAATTAATTCTTTTTTTTCCCTTAATCATACATTTTCTCACTATTTAAAATCAATTTTGTAATATTTAAATCAGGAAACACTATCATGTATAGTATTACCTGTTCTGGATTATTACGTTTTCTTTGTTTGACATTTATTTATGTCACGTCCTGTATTTTATTTTTTTTTAATGTGGTCATTAGAGAGCTTAAACATTTTTTAAAAAAGATTTATTCATTTATTTATACAAGAACCGGGGTACAGACCAGAGGTGTGGGAGGGTGAGAGGATTCACCAGAGACAGAGCGGGGAACAGAACAGGCAGACTGACAAAATACACTGCTGAGGGGAGCAGAGGGTGAGACAGGAGAGGTCTGCTGCGCCATGTGGGACCCTCACTGGCCGGCTGGGATCGAACCAGTGCTGCAGAGGAGGTAGACAGTTTCACAGTGCATTGCTCAACTGCCTCCACCACCAGGGGAGGCCCTTAAACATTTTTTTTAAGATTTTTTTTTTAAGATTTATTCATTTATACAAGCACTGGGGTAGAGGTCAGAGGTGCAGGAGGGTGAGAGAATCCACCAGAGACAGAGCAGGGAGCAGAACAAGGCAGAAGGACCAAAATACACTGCTGAGGGGAGCAGCAGGCCAGACAGGAGAGGTCTGCCACACCATGTGGGAATCTCCCTGACGGGGCAGGAATAAAACCCATGCTACAGAGGCTGCAGACATCTTCACAGTGCTGTGCTCAACCTGCTGTGCCACCAGGGAGGCCCTATCCTTCATTTTAAAGGGGTGACTGCACTGAAGGTTACCCTGGTGTGCGAACAAATATGAATGGAGGGGAACATAGGCACAATGCCATTACTCCCTTGGAGGGAAGCAAGTGAGCAGAGTATAAGTGCAAATATGCTGAATGTCAAGATCAAGATCAACCTTTCTTCATTTATGGTGAGCTAATTTTTTATCTAGAAATCAGATTTGATCGGGAAAATAATTTCTCACAATGCCATATGTGCCAGGGGAAACTCGCAGAGAACATATATTTAATATAGAAATGTTTTTCACTGAGTTTTCCCTTGAAATATATTTCTAACTGAAGAATATATTTCTAATTATTTATTTTTTTAAAAAAAGATTTATTTCTTTATGCATACAAGAGTTGGGGTGTAGGCCAGAGTTGTGGGGGGGTGAGAGAATTCACTAGAGACAGAGTGGGAAGCAGAATAGGCAGATCTACTGAAATACACTGCTGAGGGGAGCAGTGGGTGAAACAGGAGAGGTCTGCTGCACCATGTGGGTTAGGTCCCTGCCCTGGAATCTAATTCATGTTGCAGTGGCTGTGAATAGCTTCACAGTGCTGAGACTTAACCCCTTGTGCACCAGGGATTATTTATTAATATGCACTTCAGATCCCCCAATTAATACTGATTATTTCTACTTTGGATATACAGAAACACATACAAGCATCACCAGCGTATGTGTGGATAAAATAAAATATAAGAAATCCTCGAATCTCTTTTAGGATTCTAACACTATTTTGATATCATGAGAGGCTTTCAAAGTTTATAAAATTATAGCAATTCCACTGAATTTTATACTAGCTAAGTGGATTAAGCACTTTGTAATAGTGTGAAAATAAGTTTTTCATTAAACCTTTTCAGAACTATTTTATTCAATTTGCATTGCAAGACTACCTCTATGAGTAGAATTATTACTTTATTTTCTTTGCACAGTAGTTGAGATCTTTTTTAACACGGAGAAAAATCCATTAGATTATCTTTCATAGTACAGTTTTGATGGAGGAAAAAAAGATGTTCAGCTTTTAAAAGTTGCCCAGGTATTTATGTGCTCAGATAACCACAAAAGTACTTTTGTTTAAGAGCTCCTACATGACATGCAAATGGTCTTTATAAAGCAATGCTTGATTTGCCCTATTTTAAATTAAATTCTTTTGAATTTTGTCAGTCTACTGGATAGGAACATGGAATCTGACATATTGAATCAGTCCATTGCTCCATCAAGTAGACTATTTTGCTTCCAATAATAGTCTATAAAATGAGACTTCAGAGAAAAATAAAGTATATTGCACACTGTGAATTTTGAAAGATCTCACCCAATGTTCCTGATTCAGTCCCATGTAGTTATTTCACTGAGAACTTTAGGTCAAAGCAATACAAATTTTCACTTTACCAAACAAGGACTTCAAATACATTTCTTTTTTCCATCATTTTATGTGGTAGCTAAAGTAGCTATCTTATCAGATTCCACTCTTGTATTATAAAAGTGACAACAGTTTGATTGTGAATTAATTCCATCTATTAAATAAAGGTCTGAAGTAATTGTTTTGATTTTTTTTTTAAAGGAGGGTTGAGTTAGAGATGGTAGTTAGGTTAATTGCTTTACATTATTCAAAAGATTTTCTTTTTTTCGTTTTTTTTTTTTTATTTTCAGATGAGGGAGGTTATTTCTTACATTGCTGTGAATTTTTGGACAGGGTTTGATTTCCTTCCTTGAGATTTCCCACCACCTTAACACCCATGATACATTTCCATAGTTCCTATGCTCTTACTTCCACTATTTGAACACTCTCCCCCACTCCTGGAAGCCTCAGATCTCTGGTCAACTTGCAAATTTTGTTGGTGATTATGTTTTGGAAATGCTTATGTGGCTTTAAATAGTTGGGCTATTCTAAAATGAGCCTGGGCAGATATATTTCTTGATATGCGCTATAAAGTAAATTGACAGATCTAGTATCTGACCTCTGAATTATAGCCAAAATAATGGCTTTTAGAAACTGAGGTTCTGGACCTTACAATTTAAATACTTTATGTTGGCGGATTCGTCAGTTTTATAGTTTCTGAAGGAATGTAAATCTTGCACACAAAATGACTTCTGGACATTTATTCATTAGTCAGGCCAAGCTTATGAGATAGTTGCTCTTCCAATCACAGAACAAGTAGGGAGGTAGGTATAAAATCAGCTATTAGTTGGACTTCATGGAGCTGATAAAGTTAGTAATTGGCTACTGTCACTGATAATATTGACTATCATTATAAGATGGATAGAAAAATAATGTTATTGTCAAAGAAAGTATCTTAGAATTCATAGAAGAATATATTGCCAACCAGGAGTTTAAGTAGCTTTCCAAAGGCATTTTGTTTTAATTTAAGTTTAAAACTAGTTTAAACTCAGGTCCTCTGGCTCCAAAATGCTTGCTCATAACAGGTATAGTTCATTCCAGGTAAACAAAATATCAGGTGAGGCAAAGTAGAGAATTATCTATCCATTAAGGCCAATTAGATACCCACTTTTCCATAAAATTTTGATGAGTCATTTAAGCTGGATGTAATGGCTTCCTGATCAACTCAGTGTTTTTGACAAATATTTTATGGTTGTGTAACAATCATTAAAATCTGATTTCATAACATTTTCCTTATCTCAAAAATACACCCCAAATACATTAGCACAATATTGGTCTTGGTATCAAAGAACTACTGACATCATAGACTGAGTTAAAAAAATATTTCTCTCCTTTTTTGGGGAGGGGAAGAGTTGGCAAATGATTACTAATAGTTCTTTTTTTTTTAAAGATTTATTTATTTATGCATACAAGAGCTAGGGTACAAACCTGAGGTGCAGGGGTTTAGAGGATTCACCAGAGACAGAGTGGGACACAGAACCGGTGTATCGACTGAAATATACTGCTGAGGGAAGCAGCGGGCAAGTGAGGAGAGGTCTGCTGTGCCATGTGGGTTGCTCCCTGGCTGGGGATCGAACTCTGCTGCAGAGATTGTGGATAGCTTCACAGGTTGAGTCTCAACCCCTTACACCACCAGGGAGTCCCAGTTCTTTATTATTATTATCATTTTTTATTTTATATGTATTTTTATATCCTTTTTCATTTTTGCACAATGTATGCATTTTCATCTTGGTTATAGTCCCCATACAATTCCCACCACCCTTGTTTTGATCCCACTCCCTTCTCCCCCCACCCCAGTAGTGTGTCTCTGGTTTATAGTTGTTTGTTGATTTTGATTTTATTATAATTTGTGTTTTTCCTGGCCCCTTATTCAGGTTTTCTAAATTCCTTTATGAGTGAGACCATCCAGTATTTTTCTTTTTCTTTCTGGCTTATTTCACTGAGCATGATCCCTTCCAGCTCCATCCATGTTGCTGAAAATTGCATGAATTCTTACTTAAAATTTAGGTAGAATTCCAGCAAAGCCATCTTATCTGAGATTTTCTTTGAGGGAAGATTTTTGATTATGAAATCAATCTTTTTACTTGTTCTGAGTCTATTTTAAGTTTCTGTTTCTTCCAGAGTTAGTTTGGTAGGTTTTTTTTTTTTCTCTCAGAGTTTCTACACTTTATCTAAATTATTATCTAATTTGTTTGCACACCATTGTTTATGTTATACCCATATAATTTTATTTCTGTAATATGAGTAGTAATATTCTCTTTTTCAGTTCTGATTTTAGTGATTTGAAATCTCTTTTTAAATGGCAAGTCTATATTAAAGTTCCTCATTTCATCAAACATTTCAAAGCAATTTGGTTTGATAAATTTTTGTTTTTTTTTTTTACTCTGAAGTTCACTAATTTTTACTCTAATTTTATTATTCTTGTCTTTGTACTCATCTTAGTTTTAGTTTACTTATCTTGTTCCATTATTTTAAAGTGAAAGTTTAAAATATGAATATGAGATCTTTTTACATTTTTGAAATAAACAATGATGATACAAAAGACTTGCATTTGTTTTTTGGTGATATCCTAATTTTGCAAATTCTGTTTGTTTGTCAACTGTTGTCACTGAGTTTCCCCTTAGTTAGCTTAGTCATTAACAAATGACTGAACTGAAATTACATTCAGTGTCTGGAAGCAATAGCCTCCCTGTTCGGTGAGGGATTCTGTGCATGTTTGAGCACACTTTCAAATTCGACCAAGGAGTTTATAATTTTGTTTTAATTCTTGCTTTTATAGATATCAAGTTCATTTAAAGATGAGAGTTTAGGACCTTCTTAGTTCTTTCCTGAACATGCATACTGATATTTTTATACATGAAATTTGCCAATTACCTGGAATATATTAGACTTTTCAAAAAACCTATTACTGAGACCCATTGTATAATGTTCCCCAGCTATGCCAACAATTATGATATCCAAACACTTGACAGAAGTGTTACAACTCTCATCCCCTTAGAGGGTAACTAGATCAAATAGATAGACCTTTCAATTGGAGTCTTCAGGAAAACACAAGCAGGTGAGCAGGTGACATGATGAATTTTCTGTGAGAATGAAACTCTTAAACATCTTGGTTCCTCTAATTTCAGAAATATAACTAAGTTTATTTTTTCTTTTTTCTTTTTAGGACTGCCTTAGGTTTGAGACCAATGAAATATAATGGGACACATATGCAGTTCTTAACTAAGATTCAGCAATTTTTCTTTTCTAATGTACTTGGTTGCTGCAAGTCTTTGGCTAATTTCCCAAGTTCTAAAATTTTTATTCTGACCATTTGGGTGCTTTTTAAAAATGACTTTATGGTAGAATGAAATTACAGATGTATTTTCTCTGTCATTTTGGCTGATAGTATCCAATTACATTTAGTTTTGAATTGAGATCTCATGAAAAACAGACATGAATAACTCATTGAAAAGGTTAAAAAAGTATTATTTACAGAAGATCTATGCACAAAAATGGCATGATATACATAACTCTAAAATTATGCATAACTACTGTCTTGCTGAATTAAGTGTGCATGATTATTAAAACTCTGTAAGTGTAAACATATTAGGTATCAAATTCAAATTCTATAGTTTTAATATAACATGGACTAAAACCTGTGCTTTTAAAACATATCAACTTTATTGCAGTTTTACAATAAGTCAGTAATTTTGATGAATTGTGGTTATAAGGATTCAAATAGTAGGTGTTTGTTATGCATTCATTGGAGAAGAAACAGTCTTATAGAATAAAAGGTAAAATATTTTTTTTACATCTCTTACTTCTTTTAAGTGATGTATAGACTCTTCTCTGAATTGCAAGGACTTTCCATGAAGCCTAATGTCTCATAAAGTTGACTGGTTTCCATTTTGTAAAAGAAGTTGAATGAATAGATGTTGACCTAAATTCATTCCTCTTTTATCAAACTGGAGTGGCAAACATTCCTTATTTCACAATGGGGAGAGCATATGCCATGATTAAAATTGTATTGACAAGGAGGAAAATTCAAGTTTTGATTCCTCTTTTTTTTTTTAAAGATTTTATTATTTTTTATTTATACAAGAACCGGGGTACAAGCCAGATGAGCAGGAGGGTGAAAGGATTCACCAGATACAGAATGGGGAACAGAACAGGCAGACTGACGAAATACACTGCTGAGGGGAGTAGCAGGAGAGACAGTGAGAGGTCTGCTCACCATGTGAGGCCAGCGGGGATGGAATCAGCACTGCTGAGGCTGCGGACAGCTTCACAGTGCGGCGCTCAACTGCCTGCGCCACCAGGGAGGCCCCTTGATTCCTCTTTTTACATTTTACTTTTAAAAGACAGAAAATATACTAGTGATTTTACTTATCTGTTTTTCAAGGGTTTAGACAATTTATAGTAGGAACAAAAGACAGATGTTCCCATCATTGCTAGTATCAATCAATAGAAGCAATGATTGCCTAGTTAATGTACTTAAAAAGTAAAGTGATTAAGAAAATACAGTTTCACAGTGATAACATTTTGCTGATTGTAAAATAGTCTTCTTGAGTTCACACAATTGAAAATATTGTTTTAGAATTTTTGTATTTAAGGTTATTCATTTAATGGTTAGTCATGGTGTCAAGTAACACAATTTCCTTAGTCCAGTCTTCTTCATTGTCTACACTATTTAAAACTCTTAGTTTTACCCAATACTTAAATTAAAGAAGGAATACACTATGCATCTTGGATTCAACTATAGGTGCATTCCTAGGTCTTCTAAATTCATGTGAATATTTGATTTGAATGTTATATGACTTGCTAGTGCTTATTCAAATCCTTTGCCCATTTTTTTTGATTGAGGTCTTTGTTTTCTATTTATTGAGAAAATGTAGTTCTTTGTAGCTCTTGAATAACAGCCCTTGGTCAAATGTATGGTATGGAAATATTTACCTATTCAATAGTGTATCATTTTGCTTTAGTGATAATTTCTTTGGCAGGGCAGAAGCATTTTAGTATGATGTGATCCCAAATATTAATTTTTTTTCATTTTTTTAATATTTTTTTATTTACTCACTGAGTTCTTAAAATGACTACTATTATCTTATGAAAAAATTCTATATGCATTAATGTATGGTTAACAAAATAAAGAGGAGACCTCAAGTAACTGGCTCAAATTGAAGCAGCTACTAAATAACATAGTCATGATTAAATCAGGAAATATCCGGAGTTATAGTCTTAAATATCCAGAGTTATAGCATTAAATAATATTTCAGATGTGGGAAAGGGTGGCTTTTAAGATGCTGTGAGAGCAAACTGAAAGCTGCAAGGTCAGTTAAGAAGAGAATTTCTGAGTTCAGTCAAAAGAGATTGACATTTGAAACAAGATAGAACCTTGAGATTTAAAAAAAAAATAAACTTATCCTTATGGAAATAAGAACAACAGGACTTTTGAAGTAAAGGAAGGTGGGATGAAAAGCGACATAGTTTATATAAGAAAGTACAAAATGCTGTAAAGAATCTGAGTATAATAGTGAATAAAACCATTGAATTTCTTGTCATTTGTTACACAGAGCATTTTTCAATAGATAAAGTTAAAAGCTAGATTGCAAGACTGAAAACAATAAATGGTTTCCAAGTTACTGAGTGGTGATAGAATAAAAGATAGAATATTAATTTATGAGATAAAAGAAACAAAAATCATTTAGGACTTGGAGGGTTGTAACTCTTTATATGTATGTTTATCCTGTGAGTTGGAGCATCTTCCTATACTTAACACTTACACAGGTTACTATCAAAATTTTATTTCTAGTAAGTCAAAGTGATAGTTCTGATAGTTACTAATGATAATTATATTTTTTTCTTAAATGATTTTAAAATAGTTCATGCTTGTTATTGTTTGTCTGCTCATACAGAATGTTTTGGAGAGGGATGTCATCTGAACAGATATAAGCACTGTGATTTGGAGAACAAATAGTGAAGTTAAGAAAATAAAGATATAAGAGTATCTACGGCAGGTGAGATGCAGGGAACTTCTGGAGGGAATGTTTACAAGAATATAAGTGAGAGTTTTAGTTGTAGAAAAAGGGTGCTGGATTCTCTTAACTTGATATAGGACAGAGGGAAAAGAAAAACAAATTGACTGATATTTGTGATTCTTCCTAATTAGAAGAAGCTTCCAAAGTGACTCTACCAGCAAGCCATTATCTTGTTTAAGTTGTCCAGGTGAGAGCTGTTTGTAGCTGTCTATGCTCAATATCATTCTTTTTATATCGATATTGTATAAGTTGTTGCTGACTTGATATAAAGAATGTTACCTTTCTATCACTTTGTCAAATAATATAGATGTGATCTCTTTGTGTTTGGAATTTCGGATCCTCATATTACTATTTCACTACTTACTGAACAAAATCTGTAGCATTTAACCTTTCTTTGTGTATCTATTTATATGCCAAACAGGTATAATGATACCTTTCTCACAAGAGTATTTTAAAGATTAATTAGCAAAGTGCTTAGAAGATAGAAAGGCTATATAAATGTTAAATAATTCCTATTCATTAAAAGTCTGTCTTGAAATAATAAAATTGAATTATTTCTAGTGCCATTCATAATTAAAATGGAAAACATAGCAAACGCTTTGCTCTTTATTGTTCACGATTTCTGGAGCTGATATCTTTACATTTTCTCCTTCCTTTATTCATTCCCCCTTCCTTTCTCTTTCCAACACCCTCCTTTTCCTTGCATAAAGTCATAAGTAAATAGGAGAACTAACACTCTGAATCTGATCTTCATCTTTGTGCCTTTGCTCTGAAGGTTTAAATCAATTGATGTTACCCTAGAGTATTTAACTTAGCTGAATGATGACATTAAACACTTCAAGAACTCTTCAATATAGAATTTTATAAGATTAAAAGTAATTGAAAGTGATTAAGCTACCTGTCATTAATGATAAATCATAACAATGATATGTGAAACTATTTCAAGGATGGTGGGGACAAATAAGAAATATTTTGCATTGTACTGGAGTTTTGACAAAAATGACAATGACTTGTCAATATCTAATAAAAAACAATATAGTTGTTTGAAATAGACTGTATTTTGTAGAATGTTGAAAGAAGTAATTTGGAAATGCTACATAATTACTAATATTTTTTGTATCATAATATTTTAGCAATCTGCTGTGAAAATAGTGGAGTTAAATAGCCTTTATGGAATTGAGAAAGTTCCTATACCATCTTTAGATTTATTTAGTAATTTTGATGCTGTCACCAAAAGAAAAGTTTTGAAGGAAAAAAAAAAATACCATACACACTAGTTATCAAATAGATTAATGCCTTAAATTACGATTGAAAATTAACAGTATCATCTACATTGACAATATCATCTGTTTTTCAAATAACATTTTGTGGAATGTTTCTGTTTTATTGTGTGGTTATTATATTGCTGTGTTTTTAATAAGGTATAAAATAAATATAGTCTTTCAAAGGAGCATAATACACATCTACATATAGAATCTGCACCTGTTTTCCTAAAAATGGGAGATAAGATAAAGATTACTATCTCTAAGTTATGGAGAAACAGTTGCATTCAGATTCAATTTTTTCTAGTCCCTGAATGTATTTGTGAATATATATTGCATGTATTATATATATATATGTATTGTTAGCCAAGATAAGATATAAAGTCTTTGATTCTAGAAGATGGTTCAGTTTAAATGAACAAAGTTAATTCTGCCGTTAACATATCAAACATCTTGCACTAATGGTATGTGTTGTTATTTGACATTAACACTTTGTCAAACACTTTTCCCTTGGACATTTTTTACAAAATTTTGTTTTATATTTTATACTAAAAATATTTTATACTTTATCCTCTCAGTAATTTCACCACTCCCTTGAAAGGATCTCAAATCTAAATCTCCACACAAAGCTCTTTGAGTCTGACGTGACGTACGTTTCTGTCTTTAATATTTCTACCATGACACACAATTGATATCTTGCAACAATTATGCTTCTTGGCCTTTTAGCCACAAAACTGAGTCTGACAAAAGTATCAGAAATTAAAATATTACTTCAAATAATTGAAACAAAATCTGAAGAACCAAAAAGTATATAAATCAAAACAGTTTCGGGTCTCCCGTGTTGGCCCAGGAGGTTGTGCGCTGGGCTGCAAAGCTGCCCGCAGCCTCTGCAGGGCCGGTTCGATACCCGGCCACTGGCGAGCGTCCCACATGGTACGCAGACCTCTCCTGCCGCTCTTGCTGCTCCCCTCAGCAGTGTATTTCATCGGTCTGCCTGTTCTGTTCCCCACTCTGGCTCTGGTGAATTCTCTCACTCTGCTGCGCTTCTGACTGTATCCAGTGCTTGTATAAATAAATTTTGGGGGAAAAAAAAAAGGGACCTCCCCGGTGGCACAGCGGTTGAGTGCTGGGTTGTGAAGCTGCCTACAGCCTCTGCAGCGCCGGTTCGATCCCCCGCCACAGGCTAGTGTCCCACATGGCACGCAGACTCTCCTGCCCTCCCGCTGCTCCTCTCAGCAGTGTACTTTGTCAGTCTGCCTGCTCTGCTCTCCCGGCTGGCTCTGGTGAATTCTCTCACCCTCCCGTGCTTCTGACTGTACCCAGTGCTTCTATAAATAAATAAATAAATCTTTAACAAATAAATCAAAACAGTTTCAAGTAGTTGATGGCAAGAATTAATGTTCAGTATCTTCAGTGTTTTCTGAATTAGAGTAGATCACCTGTTTTTCTTTTAGCCTCACTACATGAGAATCAAATTCCTGAAAGAGAGTTACATTAGTTATACTTGAAATTTTGATTTACAAGGAATTTAGGGAAAGAAGAATCATAACTTTAACAAAATTAATGACAATGGGGAAGGAATAATGTCTCAAATGTATCATCCAGAAATGGAGGGAGGATACTGCCTAATTCAAAACATAGATTCCCATCACATAGTCTATATCAACATTTCAAAATCAAACCAGATTCTCATATTTCTAAGATTGCACCTGTGTCTAAATCCCCTTGCATCATCATTTGCCTATATGTGAATTTTAACTTTAGAGTGAAGCTCGTTTCAGACACTTACAAGAGTTTATGTACTTTCTAATTTTTTTTAACGTTTAATTTCAAAACAATTTAGATTGCCATATTAGTTACACAAATTACACAGAGACATCATTACCTAGCTAAACAAGGAGTTTATCTTTTTTTTATTCATACATGTAGAAGATCTTTTATTAGGCACATACATAGTTATAACGGTTAAGAATTAGTATTGGTATGATATATTGATACATTTATTTACTATAAAATTCCCTTTTTAAAATCTCAACTAATATTCTTTTCCCTGAAGTCTACTTTGATATAAATATAGATAGTCTATGATACAATATAATTGCCTATCATTTTATTTTCAACTAATTGTGTTTTCATATTTAAATGGATTTCTAACATAAGTAAGACAGCATAAATTACTGCTGTTTTTCCCTAATGTCAGTATCTCTACTTTTTAATGGTAAATTATACCATTTATATGTAATTTAAGTGTTGATATAACTTTGAATAAACTTGTTTCCTGTCATCTAATCTTTGTTTTTCTGCATTATTTTTATACTTCTTTTTTACTTTCATAACTCCATTATGACCCAAGAGCAGAGAAAATACAGAAAAGGTAATCCTATGAATTGTTCTGTCAATTCCTCCTTCCTGTCCTGACAAGAGTGTCTTATCTATGTGCTATAAACCTCAATGATTTTATTATGATACATCTAGATAGCCTCCCTACTCCCTCCCCTCAGCTCTACCCTCTCATTATTATGATTTGAAGTATAGGCTTGGTTGCAGAAGATGGAGGTCTATCTAAAATATGGGGACAGCACATTCTGCTTATACCGCAGTGTAGTCACTTAGGAAGATGAGTCTCTGTAGTTGGTATCATCTAAGGACACTAACTCAGACAGCAGTAGGAGTTGGTAGAACAGACCTAATTACAGACCTAACAGTAAATAGACCTATTTACCTTTCACTAAGTGCTTATTTCCCTCTGAAAAATTGGCACACATTGATAAGTGAATCTCAGTTTAAATTTTACTTCTGGTCACTTCATTTTCATTTAATTATGTGGCTCACCTCTCCACAGAGTTATTATTTAATTTCTAATATTGTTTATGTTCCACCTTCCAATAAACAGGTCTTACAACAGGAATCATTAATACAAAAGAATCTCTTTTGAAGTGTTGAAATTCTGTTATATACATAAAGATCACCTAAGTAGGGAACTGCTGTTGTTTGTTTTTACTTTATTTTTATATGATTTAAACTGTATATGTTAAAGCACAATATGGTGTCATTTTTTTTTTTCTGTTCCTATAGCGCATCAATAAAATAGGTAGAGTCTGCACATTTTCCCTAAGTTTTACTTTCTTCATTTGCAAAATGAATGAATTCAAAATGTCCTCTAAGGACATTTCCAGGTCTAAAATACTGTGATGTTAATTAAGAAAACAGTATTTTCTCTATAAATAATGTTCAAAAAGAAAAATGTCTGACCCATATTTTTCAATGCACTAAGCTTAAAATAAATATTTAATAATAAATAATGTTGTGTCTGCATTTTTCCATATTCAACCACATTTAAAGCATGTTTTAAAATTCACTATATGGCATAAAAGTAGATCTGTGCAGAAATTGGATTATTCTGATATAACTCATTAGAAAAAATAATTGTGAATTAAAAATTAATGTTTTATAACATTATTAACACACGTGCATCATTTGAAGCAGAGTGTCAAGTGGGTTGTTTTTACTAACCAAATAGCCCATTAACAGATAAACATTAAGATGTGACCTACAAAATTATTTGTGCACTGAACCCTTAATTCAAAGGAAGAAAAATCCATTTGTTATCCTATCAATGTTCTTAAATATTTCAACATTATGCTTTAGTATATAGCTAATTTATTAATTTCTGATGTCTGCTATAATAATTAAAAACCTGTTGGCTTAAAAGAACATACATTTGCTTTTTTTAAAGATTGATTGATTGATTGATTGATTGATTGATTGATTGATTTATGTATACAATCACTGGGTACAGTCAGAAGTGAGAGAATTCACGAGAGCCAGAGGGGAGAGCAGAGCAGGCAGACTGAAGAAGGCGGCAGGAGAGGTCTGCGCACCATGTGGGACGCTCGCCGGTGGGCGGATACAGAGGCTGCAGGCAGCTTCTCAACCCAGCGCTCAACCACTGCGCCACCTGGGAAGCCCTACATTTGCTTTTCTATGTTTCTGGAAGCCAGTGTTGAAAATGAATCTTTTGAAGTTACAATTAAGGTATTAGCAGGACACTTCTCCATTTGGAGGCTGGAAGGGAGAATATATTCCTTATGTCTTCCAGCTTAAGGTGACTGCAGAAATTTTTATTCAGTCCAATTGCCGCCTCCTTGGTCAGATTACTTTTTTTTCTATTTCAGTTTTCTCTTTGTAATTTCATTTAGGGACCATCTGAATAATAAGGATAATCTCCACATTTAAAGATCCTGATGATCACATCTGCAAGTTCTTTTTATTTATTTATTTATTTTTAAGTAGGTGACATTTACAGATTCTAGGGTTTAGAAGTTGAGGTGGGACATTTTTACGAGTTTTACTTTCATAGAAATTAGAGCGGATTTTCATCAAACACCACACTAATTCATAATCCATAGAATTGTGACTCTGGACCTCCCAGATTCACTAGTTATACATGAATGTGAACTTTTTATAAACTGAATAAGTTCAAGTAAATAAGTTGACAATTTAGCTTTATTTTAGAGGGGTCATAAAATGTTATATAGTGAACATTCTTTGTATGAAATATTGAACCTAATTCTCCTGGTGGCTTACAGTTTTGTTTTAGATCATAAGCTTTTAACGGAAAGAAACAAAATGTGGTGCTATTGTAGGAGTGAATACTTCAGTATGAGTACAGCAATGACATGCCATAAATATATTTTTATTATGATTTCATGGATAATGAAGTACTCATCCTTTGCAAATAAACAGGTGCAAAATGCAAAAGTCTCTCAGAGCAGAAAGCTTTCATCCATACTGTTGTAAATTGTTCAGGAGGCAAACTGTTTACAGATTCTAAGACATTAAGAAAATGTCAGAGAAGATCACAGCGGAGTATGGAAAAAATTAGGAGGATGCATAAGGTTTAAAAATATAACAACAAATATTATATTTGAAATTTCATTGAGTTGTTTAATAACAAACCATGTAAAACCTTGCTGTAAAAAAGTTACAGTGAGTTTTTAACAATTCATAGTAAAGAGGAAGATAGGCTCATATTTATAATTACACAGAGAAAGGAGAGAAAAGGAAAGAAAAAGGAATGGAAGAGGGAGAAAGACAAACCAGGAGTGAAATGAGAGCAGAATTTCATCTGCCTTAGATTTTTTCACTTCTAGTAAGACCACTTAAGGTTATGACTGGTAATATTTACAAATATAAAATGGATCCTGAGTGCACAGAGAAAGATAAAAATTGGCCTTTTCTATAAAATTTCTTCTCTGAGAGGCCTTTCTTTTCCTGATAACCTTATCAAAATTTCCAAAGGGTATCTCAACATTTAAAATTTCCATTTTCAAAATATTCTTTATTTTTAGCAATAACTACTATATAACATTAAACCTATTTAAATTAGCTTAAAAAATTAGGTCATGCATAATTGAATGTTAGCTTCAAAAATTCAGTGTTACTACTTCGATTTTCACTTTATATGATTTTCCCACTGCCCAGAATAGTGTCCTCCAACAAGGAGCTTTATTAATTTTTTTAATGAATAAATAGCTAGGTCACTAAATTAATACTTTTGAAACAATAAAGAATTTCTAAATAATAATTTTTAATAATAATTGAAATATGTGTTTTATTGACCAACTGCATAAGCTATGTCCCTGTTTCTTAAATTCCAAAACTTATTGTTGAAAGATAACCAAATAAGTTTGCCCACTAATAGGCTATATATTATTATTAGACCTAAAAAAATCAGACAATTGAAACCTAAAGTGTACTGTGTTCAACATGAAGCCTTCTAATACTAAATTTGAATAGTAGGTAAATAAAAATGTATATGTGATATTTCTAGTGAGTGAGGAAAATGTATGTGATAGTTCTAGTCATGTGAATTAAATCATGATATGTCTTCTCAGACAGCATTTTATTTCAAGTCCCAGTAATTTGCAAAGTGCATTTCAAAGTGCAATATGTTCAATACATATTTGTAAAAAAAATGTAACTATTGTAATATAATTCATGTACCATTCACTTCAGATCCCTAATATGCACATTCCAAAGTTTTTTAGTATTTCACAATTGTGTAACCATTACCATATTTAATACATACATTTCACCATCCACCAAAGAAACTCTGCACACTTTAGCAAGATTCTGCAACCCTACCAGTCTAATAAAATAGAATCTACTTTTTGTGTCCAAAGAATTGCCTGTTCGGGGCCCCCCGTGGCGCAGCGGTTGAGCGCTGGGTTGCCAAGCTGCCCGCAGCCTCTGCAGCATCAGTTCGATCCCCGGCTGCTCCCTGGCCACTGGAGGAGGGTCCCACATGGCGTGCAGACCTCTCCTGCCACCCGCTGCTCCCCTCAGCAGTGTGCTTCGGTCCTTCTGCCTGTCTGTTCCCCGCTCTGGCTCTGGTGAATTCTCTCACCCTCCCAGACTTCTGACTGTACCCAGTGCTTGTATAAATAAATAAATCTTAAAAAAAAAAATTGCCTGTTCTGGACAATTCGGATAAATTAAATCATATAATATGTAACTTTTTTTTTTTCTGATTTCTTCCATATGGTGTGATGTCTTTAAGACTTATCATTTTGGAGCACATATTATTACTTAATTCCTTTTTACTGTCAAACAACATTTCTTTGCATGTCTCCATTCCTCAATTGATTGCCATTGGGATATTTCCACATTTGGGCTATTATGAATAACATTGCTAAGAACATTTGTCTACCAGTTTTTGTGTGATCATGTTCTCTCTTCTCTTGGCTATATGCCTAGCAAGAGAATTGTTTGTGTAAGATTATCCTTTTCAAAAGCTGAGTAATTTTCAAAGTAACTACCATTTGTCAATTCAATAGCTACATATTAAATTCCCTACATATTAATTTATCTATAACCTTGTCACATGCTATTATGGCTTTTTGTTGTTGTTTTGTTACAGCCATAATAATGTGTGAGGAATGTTATCCCACTGTGACTTTGATTTAAGTTTCCCATATAGCTAAGGATGTTGAGAACTTTGTTTTTTCTGTTTTAAGGTTACTAATCAGCCTTGTGATTTGTTTCATTTTACTGAAATAATAATTGAAATATAATTTTATATTAGTTTAAGATGTATAATATGATGATGATTCATATATGTGTATATTGCAAAATGACTACTACAGTAAATTTAGTTAACATCTATCACCTAATACAGTTATATATTCTTTTCTGGTGATGAGAAATTTTAGGATGTACTATTAGAAACCTCCAGTATATGCTACAGTATTGTTACCATCATCATCATGCTGAGTGTCCATTATATCCCCAGACTTTATATATCATATAACTGAAAGCTTGTACCCTTTAACTCCCTTCATCCATTTTCCCAGCTACCAGTTCCTTTCTTCGGCAGTCATTAATCTGCTATCTGTTTCTATGAGTTGTGTTTTTTTAAATTCCACATATAAGTGAGTCATATGGTATGTGTTTTTCTCTCTCATTTCATTTAGCATAAGGCCCTAATAGGTTATGTGCTTATTGTTCTAAAAACATATACATCTGGTCATTTCCTTTTTTATTAATCGGTGATAAGCCCTTTTATTATTGAATCTTAACACTTATTCACATATTCTGGATAAAGTTCCTTGTCAGATATGTAGTTTGCAAATAATTTTCCTAGTCTGAGGGAGCATGGGTATGGGACACTCATGCTGTGGGCATGTGTAAGTGTGCACATCTAAACCTGGAGCTGAGGATATAAGGGCAGCATCACTCAGAGACAAAACAGTGGTGGCAGGATGGCTATGAGAGGGCAAGTGACAGCTGTGAGAGGAAGAGACCACAAGGGAATGCGAGAGAAAGCCCTCAGGAAAGAGTATGTAAGGATTCCCAGGGGGCCCAAGTTGCTGTCTCCCTGCTGGCTTGTTTCACCTGCATACTATTAGAAAACCTGTGTGAATGATGCCAAAGGCTCCAAGGTGCTCTTTCAAGCTGCGGGAATCGACGGTGAACCTACCCAGCCTGGGACGGTTGCAAACCCTTGCAAGGTAAAATATTATATCCATTAAACAACAGCTCCTCATTTTCCTCTCCCTTTAGCAACAGACAACTATATTCTACTTTCTGATTCCATGAATTTGATTTCTCCAGACACTTCCTATAAGTAAAATCACATAGTATTTTACTTTTTGTGACTGACTTGCTTCATTTGGCATAATTTCCTCAGGGTTCATCCTTATTGTAGCATGTAGCCAACTTTTCTTTCTTTTTAAGACTGAATATTTCCTGGCTATTGTTAATAGTGCTTTTATGAACAAGGATTTGCAAATATCTCCTCAAGACCATGTTTCAATTCATTAAGATATATACCCAGATTGGTATTGCTGGATTATATATTAATTCTATTTTTAATTTTTTTTAGGAACAATCATAGAGACTGCACCATTTTACATGCCCAGGAGTAGTTCACTAAGGTTTAGATTTCTTATAACCTAATCAATATTTGCAATTATCTGTTTTATTTTAATAATTATGGGTGTAAAGTGATATCTCATTTTTTTTTTTTTTGCATAGAACTGGGGTGTAGGCCAGAGGTGCGGGGGTGAGAGGATTTACCAGAGACAGAGTGGGGAGCAGAACAGGCGGATCTACTGAAATACACTGCTGAGGAGAGCAGCGGGGATGATGGGAGAGGTTTGCTGTGCCATATGTGGGTTAGTTCCCTGGCCTGGATCAAATTCAGGCTGTAGTGGTGATAGTGCTGAGACTTAATCCTTAGGCCACTAGTGAGGCCCTAATTGTTAATTTGATTTGCATTTCTCTAACAAATGATGTTGAGTATCTTTTCCTATGATTGTTGATCATTTGTATCTCATCTTTAATGAAATATCTATTCAAGTCCTTTACTCATTTTTATTTGGGCTATATCATTGATTGTTGCTGAGTTATAGCAAATATTTCTGTATTCTGAATATCTCCTTATCAGATATTCTTTTTCAGGTTGCCTGTTACACTGGTGACTCTGTTCTTTGATGAACAGAATTTAAAATTTTCATGTATTCCAATTTGTCTGTTTTCACTTCTGTTGCCTGTTCTTTTGGTAGCATATCCAGGAAATTATTGCTAAAATCAATGCCGTGAACTGTTCCCCTATGTTTCAAGTATTTCATAGTTCTAGGTTTTGATCCACTTAATTTTTGCATTTTATATAAGGAAATGTTCTATATTCATTGTCCCACAAGTTAGGTGAGAACAACTGTGTTGATAATGTTTTCAGTATGTCACACTATAAATAAAATCTCCATTCTATCAGTGGGACTTTAGCAGAGAATGGAAGCCCTGATATTTTGGCAAGACTGTAGGAATTTAGACATGGGGGTTCAGCAAACGCTGTCAGCCTTCAATATCAGGGTAATAATGTGGTTCTCAGCTTTAAGCTGGAAGAGAGAACAATCTTAAGTTCTTAGTTACACCTGCTTAGATTAGCTTTTTTAGCTTTCTGAGTTCGGAATGAGTGGGAGAGAGTTGACTATGTTTCAAATGACACAGTTTTGTTTTGCCCTTTGTAGTTCAATAAATTTTCTCGGGTAAATGTTTATACCTTTGGGGGGGTCTGTGTGTATTTCTTGATGCTTTATGTTTTTAATAATTTTAACCAGTTATACTTCTTTTACTAGAAAGGTGAACTCCTTATGCTGACATTCAAAGGTCTACATGGTTGTTAAGCTATTTGAATAAAAATCCTTATTTAAGTAATGATTCTGTAAAAACAATTATTGACACCCTTTTTTATATAAAATGTTTAATTATTGCTATTTTGTCTTAAAGAAAATGAAATAAAACATATTTCTGAACTTGCTGCCCATTCTCATGTTGGGGATAGAAAAATTAATTTTAAAGTCTATGGGTTTCAGTGCCCAAAACCTGTCACTAATGAATGTTGAAAAATTTGCATTTATGTTGTAAAAACACTAATAAAAAGATACTAAATAAGAGTCAGATTGAGAAGCAATGATTTATAGGGGTATTTCATAAACCAAGACACTTTTAAAAGTAAAGCCAATGTTTATCATAATTTGTTTCTAAACTTCTGAAAATATACTATAAGTGATTTATACAAAATAAGAATACATTATATAGATTTAAAAATTTTTAGCACTTAACATGAACTGTTAGTTTTTTTTTTTTTTAAGATTTATTTATTTATGTATACAAGAGCTGGGGTACAGGCCAGAGATGCGGGGGGTGAGATGATTCACCAGAGACAGAGTGGGAACCAGAACTGGCAGACTGACTGAAATACACTGCTGAGGGGAGCAGTGGGCGAGTCAGGAGAGGTCTGCTTCGCCATATGTGTTGCTCTCTGGCCAGCCAGGGATGGAATTCATGCTGCAGAGGCTGCAGATTGCTTCATACTGCAGTGCTTAACCCCTTGCACCACCTGGGAGGCCCCAACATGAACTTTTAACATTTTGTATAAAAATCAACATAAAGAATAAAAAACAGTACATATAGAATAATCAGTATATTAATTTTGTATGTCTATATATAACAAAAATTCAGTGTGTGACTCGTCTCCATCACTTACAGGCCTGAAATCATCCATACATCCATCCACACAGAATCGGTATTAGATAAGTTTGGCATTATTTTATTTTGGCTTATTTGAATTAAATAATTTCATTATCATTAAACTTAGGTTAATTTGGTTTGCATAGCTTTTCAGTGATGCAGTTTTAATATCTATTAAATGGCATTGATAATATCAATCTATTTTTCTGATGATTAAAATAAGTATATATTTTATTTAGTATATGCTTAGCATTTTAAATAATAAATTAAGTAATTTTTGTCATTGATAGTTATTTTAAAATGCAAGTTATTTTTCTTGCTGTTTTGAGTTATTTCAACTTAATTTTTTTTTTACCAATCAGTGTTTTTGAAACTACCATTAGATTTTTCCAATTGGAGTATTGAGCAGTGTTTAATATGACTATAGGAAGTTTTCCTAACCACTGCAAAGATTTTATTATCTTTAAAAGAACAGTAAAATAAATCAGTACACATGTACTTTTAACTACAATAAACAATAAATACAGTCTTGTGGAGACTTTATATCATATCATCCTTAATTTTAGTTATACAAAGCAATCTTATTTTGATTTTTATTGATGCTTTACATTTATAGGTATTTGCATTTTCTCTATTAGAATTATCATTTCTTTTACATTTTATTATAGTTGTGTATATTTCTTACAAAGTAATCAAAGGGAAATCCTTCTGAATATAAACAGATATTGAAGTGAATTTTTACTAATGCTTTAAGATTATAATAACAGCAAAATTTCCTGTATGGCTAGAACCCATGTTGTTCTGAAAGATAAAAATTCTCACTAAATGCATGTAATATTGTTAATGAGAACATAAATTATCTTACTTTCTCACATAATTTTTAATATACTAACATTTTTTGTGACTTAATAAAGACATCTTGGTAGGTAGATAATGCAGTTTAGAAAATATAGTTTTATGAAAAGATAGTAATTTTACTATCATATGTATTCATTGGTAAAAATCAATGAATACACTATATTGTTGAACTAAATAAAACATGAATATTATAATATAAATATAATAGTCAAGAAAGAAGAAAATCAGTTAACCTCAAATTTCAAAAAACTAAGGGTTTTTTTATCATAATTTGTTTTTAAATTTCTGAATATATAGTATAAATGATTTATACAAAATAAGAATAAATTATATACATTTAAAAATTATAGCACTTAACATGAAATTTTAAAATTCTTGCATGCATATATTCATTATGAAATAGTGACACAATTTATTGGAAAACTATCCTATGACTGATTTATTCAAAATTCTAATGCATAAATTTATCCAAAATCCTAATTATATATTTAAGATCTACATTGTAATGAACACAAATATACATGCATTTATCTTCATTTCAGATATATAAATCCTAGAAACAGAACTGCAATAATAAATACTGTGAAAAACATTTACATTGTCAACTGATTGCCAGTTTATTGTAGTTAATAGCATTAAATGTATGAAACAACAAAGTATACTTCCATTTAAAATTCATGAGATCAGTGAGGCTTTAGTCTGTCAACCAATTCTTCCACACTTCTATAACCCTGTGTTATATAAAGATAAGTACAGAAATCAATAGTCAGCTTTTATAAAATGTTACAGCAGTTTGACAGAGAAATAAATCTGTTCAAGTTAATAATAAAAAATAGACTTGCATGTTGTGTACCTGTTAATTTGTTTTACAAATAATTGCTTTTTTATTGTATTTTACACGCTCAGGAAAAGTTGGAAATGAAAAACACAATGAATAAACAAGCAAAAATATTTCAATTCACCATAGGTACTCAAGAAGCATTCCTCTACCTATTAAATATTTCAGTTTTGTTAGAGATCTTTTCATATCTTCCCTTCTATTTAATTCAGAACATCATCCATATTTCTCAGCATCAGTTAATAATTATTTCACATTTCATTTGGAAAATAAAAGGAAAACCCACATACTGCTGCCCATAATACATACACCACATCCTTTCACCTATGGCCTTTGCTACCTTATTGCCTGAGTCCTATATAAAAACAGACTCTCCTAAAATATTTCCATAATCAAACTACTTCCCACATATTTACCACTACAACTTTAGTACAAGTCAATACAATTTCTTCCTGAACTATTACACTAGTTTTCTGGATGTTCTTTCTGCCTCACTGCAGAGTAGCCAGTCTTCCTTTATTTATTTTTTTTTAAATAATAAATTTTATTTTTATATTCCCCCATACAATTGCAAACGCCCCATTATGACCCCAATCCTTCCCCTCCTGCCCCCCACCCCCCAAAAAGTGTCTCTGGTTCATAGTTTTTTGTTGATTTTGATTTTCACTTTCTTATATTCATTTTCCTGGTCCCTTATTTAAGTTTTCTAGATTCCTGCTATGAGTGAGACCATCCGGTATTTTTCTTTTTCTTTCTGGCTTATTTCGCTGAGCATGATCCCTTCCAGCGCCATCCATGTTGCTGCAAATTGCATGTGTTTATCTTTTTTGAATGCTGAGTAATATTCCATGGTATATATGTACCACATCTTCTTGATCCAGTCATCTATTTTTGGGCATTTGGGTTGTTTCCAAAGCTTAGCTATTGTAAACAGTGCTGCTATAAACATAGGGGTGCAGGTGCTCTTTGGAATTGATGTTTCTGTGTCCTTTGGGTAAATACCTAGGAGTGGAATTGCTGGATCATATGGAAGCTCTATGTTTAGTAGGTCCAGAAATATCCACACAGCTCTCCATAGTGGTTGGACCAGTTTGCACTCCCACCAACAGTGCAGAAGAGTTCCTTTTTCTCCACACCCTCGCCAACATTTGTTGTTGCTAGTTTTTTTAATATGTGCCATTCTCACTGGTGTGAGATGGTATCTCATGGTAGTTTTGATTTGCATTTCCCTGATTACAAGTGATGTTGAACATTTTTTCATATGTCTGTTGGCCATTTGCATTTCCTCTTCAGAGAAGTTTCTTTTTAGCTCTTCTGCCCATTTTTTGACTGCATTAGACATACAGACCAATGGAATCGAATAGAAAATCCAGAAATAAACCCACAGATTTATGGTCAACTAATCTTTGACAAAGGAGCAAAGACTATGCATTGGAGCAAAGAAAGTTTGTTCAATAAATGGTGCTGGGAAAACTGGGTCGCTACATGCAAAAGAATGATGCTTGACCACTACCTCACACCATACACAAAAATCAACTCAAAATGGATTAAAGAACTAGACATAAGACCTGAAACCATAAAATACATAGAAGGAAATATAGGCAAAACACTATGGGATTTGCACATCAAAGACATCTTTACAGTCTTCCTTTAAAATCATATGCATGACTATGTCAGTGTGGTACTCAAACCTCCAAAACCCTGATTCCTTTTTCTCCTGCAGTCAACTTCTCTCCCTTTGTCCAGACATACTCATCTCTATACCATTCTTAGAAATCCATAACAGGGTCTCCCTAGTGGCCCCTTGGGGTTAAATCTCAGCACTATCACTGCACGGCCCTTCTGGATGATCTGAGTTCCATCCTGGCCAGGGAGCTAACCCACATATGATGCAGCAGACCTCTCCTGTCTCACCTGCTGCTCCCCTTAACAGTGTATTTCAGGAGATCCACCTACTCTGCTCTCCACTCTATCTCTGGTGAATCTTCTCATTTCCCCAACCCCCTCACCTCTGGCCTACACCCCCGTTCTTCTACCAATAATAAATGAAATCTTTAAAAAAAAGAGAGAGAGAGAGAGAAGAGAAGAGAAGAGAAGAGAAGAGAAGAGAAGAGAAGAGAAGAGAAGAGAAGAGAAGAGAAGAGAAGAGAAGAGAAGAGAAGAGAAGAGAAGAGAAGAGAAGAGAAGAAATCTGCAAACTCAGTCAACTTTTATCTCCCCTCTGCCAAGGGCCATTTTCACTCAGATATCCTTAATGCCATCTTCCCCTTCTTCATGATCTGTTTAAATATCTGTACTGAGAGGCACTCTTTACTGACCACCCTATTTAAAATTGAAAATTCTCAACATTTCCAGTTCCCCTTCCTTGATTTATTTCCCCACATCACTATCAGGGAGAATATATTTTACTTTTCTATTCAGAAAAGCTGCTTATGGATGTTGCATGGAAGATAGTAGTCCTCAAACAACTGATGAAAGTTGATATAAAATATCCATGTCTCTTTCTTTGCAGTGGAGATATTGCTGGGAATCATGCCCTAGGGTTTTGTACTTTCTTAGACTTTCTTGGAGTAATAAATCTTCATTTATACATATCATACATCATTTATATATGTTCTTCCCTTCCCTGTCTTTATTTCCTACTCATGGGGAATTACAGTAGGGAGTGTCCCACTGGTGGGGTTTCTAAGAATTTTATCTGAAATAAAGACCATGCACTTCATTACTTTTCTCAGGGTGCATTTGGGGGAGCCTAAGTAAATGCAATGTGTTAGATATTTGTTAATATACATTTGAAAAACTGTACCTGTAGGATATTTGGAAATTAAGAGACATAATTTCAAATTGTTTTCCAAAATAATTGCACCAATTTATATTCTCAGTGTCAATATATAAGAGATTCTGTGAATTCAAATCTTAAAAATCTTGATTTTTCATTTTTTGCCATAGGGAGTATATATGATAATTTCACTTATTTAATCTTGATTTATATTTACTTTATCATCAATATGCCAAACATTATTTCACTTCTATTGGTCATATGCTTCTTCCTCTGAGAAATTCTGGTTGATGTATTTGACCATATTTCTATTCTTTATTTTTTATGATAGAAGTTCTTTATATATTCTCATGAATTGTGTGCCTCAAAATTTATAGCTAACACATTTGTTATTATTGTTTTTTAATATCATTGTATGTCTGCCAGCTAAAGGCAAATGGTCAGGTAACATATACAACAGATCTGTTGAAATATTAAGAGAAGATCAGTATAAAAAGTATAAAAAGTATTTATACTTTTCTTTTTTTAATTTATATATATTTTACATCATTGTTCATTTTCTATTGTCTGTCTCATTCTGGAACATAATCCAAACATCTAGAAAATCTGGGGATTTTAGGCTTCATTTTAAGATTATATTATCAACTGACCTAGTAATATCAGAAGATGAATGATAATGACAAGACTTTGGGTGCAGCAGTATTCGCTCAGCTAAATTTATGTTCTGGTATAGTACAAGATTGGCATCCAATCTAAGTTGCAGGTGTTTGACATGGCAAACTCCTAGCATCATCCATGACTGAAGGATAATAGCATAGATATAACACCAATAATTTGGCAGGGTCGAGGCCAGTTTCAATAATACAATCCATTGTGGAGTTTATAGATTACTTCAGTGATTTAGCCATATTTATGATTTCCATGGCACAATTTTTATTCTTTTCCCTGAAATATTAACACTCTTTAAATTACCAGAGCTTCCAGAAAGTATATACAGTATATTGACATGTTAGAACAATTATAACAAAATTTAGAGTTCAAGTTGAGTCATTTGCATATATTAAGTAGGTACCCTATGTAATCAACAAATAATATATAAAGATCTCATTGAATTGCTTAAAGATAATTTTCTCAAAACTGATTTGTAGGGCCACCCTGGTGGCGCAGGCGGTTGAGTGTTGCACTGTGAAGCTGTCCGCAGCCTCTGTAGTGCAGGTTTGATCCCCGCCGGCCAGAGAGAAACCCATATGGCACCACAGACCTCTCCTGTCTCGCCCGCTGCTCTCCTCAGCAGTGTATTTCAGTCAGTCTACCTGTTATGTCCCCCACTGTGTCTCTGGTGAATTCTCTCACCCTCCCACACATCTGGTCTGTAACCCAGTTCTTGTAAAAATAAATAAATCTTTAAAAAAAAAAAAAACCCGATTTGTAATGAATGTAAAAGATGTTGGGAAATTATTGAAGGATATTATTCACAAGAAGCAAAGATCAAATCTAATAAAACTGTTTTTTAATGAGATTTTCAGATGAAAATTGAAAATTTTCAAGTGTTGAAAATTAAACAATTTACTCAAGAAGTGATGTTACTAGTTAAAAATTAGCATCATTTCTATGTGTACTTATGAAGCAGCATGCTACAAATCATAAGGAGGCTTATGTTTGTTACTAAGATTCAAGTTTCACAATTTTTCTTTCATTTTACATAATGTAGAAAATAGAGATTTTCAGAAAGGATTAGCTATGTATCACCTTATAGAGATTTGGCAAATCTGATTAATATTATCTGTAGAGCAGCCAATAGGTGGTCTCTGATAAATCTGATTATTACCATATCAAATAAATGGTTCTTTTATCAGCCTTAATAAACCCTGCCTGTGTCTGTGTGCATGCTGGAGAAAGATAATCACAACAAACAAATTGCTTACTTTTTGTAGTTCTGTAATTGGGGGAAAAAATGAGAAAGTCTGATCAAAGGTTCTCAGCTAAAAGGAATTCCATTTTCAAATCCAGTCAGAAAATAACCAGGAAACAGAACTTATATATTACAACCAGTAGATAATAAAATATATTTTTAAATTACATGAAGTCAACAAATTTAGAATTAATTTCTCTCATTTTTTTTCAGTTCATACATTGAATCTATTAATCTCAGTAATGCTTAATTTCTTCAAAAAGACTATCAAAAAGATTTCATATTAAACATGCTGTTTCAAAACCAACAATTACTATCTCTCCATTGACAGACTCTAAATTTTAGAAAATAAAACAATGTGTGCAAATCTCTGTCTGTCCTTCTATATCTCTCCACATCTATAATTGGGAAGAACTATATTAAAATAAGTAGTATTTTTTGTCTATCCATACATGTGATAAAACAGTGCACTGTATTACATGTTTTTTGAAAACTCTGTTTAGCATATTTAGTATTCATGTATCAGGCATCATTAAACAAACATTCATAAAAAGAATATTTTTTATGAGCTACTGTTCTTTAGATCTGTTAAAGGTATTGCTCCAGGGGCCTCCCTAGTGGCACAATTGGTTAAGCACCACTCTATCAAGCAGTCCACAGCCTCTGCAGCATGAGTTCGATCCCCGGCCAGCCAAGGAGCAACCCACATGGTTCAGTAGACCTCTCCTGTTTCACCCACTGCTCCCTTCAGCAGTGTGCTTCAGTCAGTCTGCCTGTTCTGTTCCTAACTCTGTCTCTGGTGAATCCTCTCACCCCCCACACCTCTGGCCTGTACCACAGCTCTTGTATGCATAAATAAACAAGTGTAAAAAAAAAGTATTGCTTCCAAATTAAAAGTTACTATGTTAATCCCTCAATGAGTTCTTGGTTAGTCTTTCTCAGATGAATGAAAATAAGATGTTGAAGAGGTGATACTGAGAAAGCAAGAGGCAGTGAGATAACTCAGAATAAAAATTAAAAGTTATGCAGAGGTGATGAATTCCCAATGGCATAGTGAAAACTGTAAACCAAGCAAGTGAATATAACACCTTTCCACACCTGCCCTTTTAAAGGCAAACTCATATTCAAAATGGTAACATTCATATTGCTGATCTATTAATGAAAACATTTCCATTAAATAATGACACTTTTCTTAATGTTAGAGTATTCAAATTTTTCCAAATAAATTTTCCAGCTATGAATCTAAGTATAACTTAGAAATTATTCTTTATTTCAGTCACTATTATGTATCTACTATTTTGATATATGCAAGTCTACATAAGTTTATGCATTCTTCTCATTTTTACATTCCCTTAGTATTATACATATAAATATGTAATCTATGCATATTACATATATTATTGCCTAGATATAGACACACAAGCTGAAAGATATGACTTCTCAACCAACTGCTGACATCCAGTTCCCTTCTCTGATTCAGGGATAAAAGGGTAGATGAAGTCTTCAAACTTTGTCCTAAATATTAATTTACTGTTCAAATTTTATTCATATAATACATATACAATTGAGTAAATTCAGAAAAATATCTTTGAATCTCAGTTTTCTCATGTAAACTGCAATATGGGAATAAAGATGGTTTCCAATTTTGTAATAATTAAATGGAATGCATGGTATTATTTTATCTCCAGTGATTTTCTTTTTTGACCCCTTCAGATCTCTTGATCCTTGATACTAGAATTACATTTGTGTATTTAAACTGTGCCATTTGTAATCCACACATTTCTAGTAGTTGTCTGTCTTTTGTCTTGTAACATCATTTTAAAGGGCTGGTAAGAATTAGTATTACATTTCTTTCAAGGGCTGGGGTTTTTTTTTTTTTTTGATCTTTGAGTCAGTAATCTCATTAAAATGGAATTAATTACTAAGTAGTTAGCTTCCTAAGGCTTTCTACAAAAATCCTCTTATTACTGCACTTTTTTAGCTCTAATATTTGTATAATATATTTTGTAAATTCATCTCAACTTCATGGAATTCTGCTAAATCATTTTCTCTTTAAAGTCACATGTCAAATACTTTGAAGAATATTTTCAACAGGAGACAAAGACATTTCTAAAAATATTCATGCTGTATTTCATTGAAGAAATTTAGAACTGTACAGGAGTCATAAATATATTAGTACAGTTTTTAACATACCAACTTCTTTACGTTATTATGGATACATAAAATCCAAAGGCTTTGAGATAAGATTTCCTTATTCATCACACTATTGTTTCTATAATTTTTTAATCCATACTTCATACATAAGAAATCATTAACTTTCTATTTGTACTGTGCTAATGTTTTTACATTCAGTCATAGTTTTAATTCCTGTTTTTGAGGAATAAATCCATGTTCTTTTGTGGAATGAGAGTAAGAAGGGTGGAAATAAAGAACTCCAAGATCATAGTTAAATAGACACATGCATATGTGTATGTGCATGTTTGAGTGTGTGTTGCTCTATGCATGTTAATATTTATTTATAGTATTTTAAGTAAGTTAGTATTTAGTACATCAATAAAAATTTATAAAGTGGACTGGGGGCCTTCTAAGATGAGGGCTTAAGACCAGAAATGGCTCTCTCCATATGTGTGTTAAGAAGGTATGTAGAGATATAGGAAAAGGGTAGCCTTCTGCAAGCCAGGAAGCCCTCGTGGAAATAAGAATTTCTGGCACCCCTGATCTTGGTTTGAGCCTTCATAAAAGTGGAAAAATAAATTTCTATTGCTCACTCTACCTTATCTGGTGTTTTGCTATGACAGTCCAGGCTGATTAATACATATTTTATAGAGAATAGTCCTGAAAGAATTTCATCTTTAATGCACAAAATCAATATACCCTATAGTCAAGATTGTCTTGGTAAAATGAGCACCCATAAACCTTTTCCATAAAACACATAAATGCACGCAAACACATAGAAACCATCTGTTTTGAAGTTTGCATAAGTATACATGTGGTGGTAGACTCATCACCTCACTAACTTCTGCAAACAAGATCACAGACTTTATCAAGGTGCAGTCTATTAAACTGCTTTTTCAATCTGGATATAAACTCTCACAAATGTTAAGCTAGCATATCCATGTTTATATCACTGGTCATGAAGAAGAGCAATAATGTGCTCATAATTTCAAGTAATCATTTCCTAAATATCAAGTATTTGCAAAGCAATAAAGGAACAATAAAGATATATGCTGCAAAGTATTATATACACTGATATAAGAATAAAATACAGGGTCAAAGATAATGGTAATTCAAGTAAACTTCAAGAATTCATCAAAAAAAGGTCAATATTGAATAATTGTATGACCTTAAAGGAATATTATGGACTATGATTTCTGAAAATCATTTTTACTCATTGGTTAACTCCTATAATGCCATATATCAAAACAAATACAAATGAGTCCTTTCCTCATTGGTATAACAAATAAATGAGTACATTACCTTACTGAAATAGCAAATGTTGGTATCTCTGCCTTTGTTAGATTTATTAACTGGAAATATGTGTCCATATCCAGACAAATTAAAAGAGGTAGTTAAGAATTTAATTTTTATGTACTATGGTAAAAAATAAATTGTGTTTCCAAGTTCAATCCTGTGGAAAGTTTTTGGGCCTTAGTTGCTGCACTTCAGGACAAGTTGGTTTACTCAGCATTTGTCCACAAGGGAATGGGTAATTTTAGAACTTTTATACTTTTATTGAGAAACTGTTATTAGAAATATGTTTCTCTCTCTCTGTTTCTGCACACTAATTCTATAAATGGCCTTTCACACTAAGAGTCAATTTCCATTACCTTTTTGTTGTGGAAGGTCAAATCCTTTAGGGCAAGTATCCCTTAACACTTTGGGGTTCCTGGGTGCCCCTCAGTTACAAGATAACAAAAACACATATTCAGGCTATTGATATCTAAATTAGCTTTTTATATTAATAAAAGATTGTGTTGTAGGGAAAGTCATGATGCATTTTTGCAACAAAAAACATAGAAAAAAATATATCATGACTTTCCAATAACCCTATATATCAAGTTGGTTTTTAGGTTAGTGGATTTTACACATTTTATTTCATAGCAAATACAAGATAAGGGTGTAAATGAAAAAATGTATAGATTTGAATTTAGTGTTGATTAAAAGTTTTCCTGTCAAGGTAATTTAACTACATTGTTTTAATTTTAAAGGGAAAACTTAAAACACTAAAAAGATAAAGCCAAACTTCCTGCAATAGGAGACAACATCATAGTATACAAATACTTCAATCACAGTAAACTTAAAAATATTAACAAAAATTGAAAAAAAAAGTCTATAAATATTGGAAATTTTCATTCAACGTATATTAACTGCTTACTATTTCACAAACACTATGCCAGGCACCGGGGTTTCAACTGTGAATGAAGAAGAGATGGTATCAAAGAATCAAATTTTCAACTATTCTTCACAACTGAGAATACATTAAAATATGAAAGTAAAGTAGAAATTAACAGGTCAAAGAAAGTATACAGAGAGAGTTTCTGGAAGGAAAGGGCATATAAGAAAATACCAGAAACAACAACAAAGATAATATCTAGATAGATTAAATAAACTCAGACGGCTAGAGATATAATGAGAGGATTTGCATTGAGAATGATTCTGAAGGGAAAAAAAAAAAAACAGAATTTTGGATTTTATCTTAATGGTAAGAGAGCCATGGGATTGTTTTATATGTGGAAGTACATATTCCAATTTAAAATTATCACTATGGCTAGTATCTGAAAATGATTTACTTAGAAGGAAAAATAGAGGCATAGAGAAGATAAGGGAAGCTCAAAGAGAAATTTAAATGGATACTCTTTCTCTGGTATAGTATAAAATATGGAGAGAGACCAGATTTGAGAAATTTATAGATTGTTATGTCAAAAAACATTGGCAGGATTTTGTAAGTAGGATGAGAGAGAAAGAAAAGTATGTTCCTAGGTTTATGACTGGGTAATATCCATAGATTGCAGATCAAATAATCCTAATCATTTTTTCCACCAAAATGTGAGCACTTCTCCGAATATTCCAGGGTCTATTACCTGTGTGCTATCATAAATTTCCCTACTCCACCATTTTTACAAGTTATTTATACATTACTATTTGAAGTCACATGAGAATAGAGACATAGTCCTTTAATTGCAAACATAAGTTGTTAAACTGCATTTATGTATATGGAAAATAATGTGCTATTATCTTTTCTGGGATAATTTTATTGGGGACCGTAACAAATATATAAGTGTGTATGTGTCTGTGTGTGTGCATGTGTGTGTGTTCCTGCTACAATAAGATCAATACATTTATAAAAGATATGAGACTTGCATAAGAATAACTACAGTAGAAAGTATATTGGGAGCAAAGTTACAGAAATTCATAGAAGGCAAAAAAAGCTTGAGGCACAGGGACCAAAAAAAGTTTTTTTTTCCCTCAGACCAAAGTAGGTCATTCAAAAGAAAAGAAAGGAGTGGAATGTTTTAAGAACATGAAGCTCAGCTATAGATAAATAGGAAATAACAGCAGATAGAACAGTCTGACAAACAGCTACAAGGCAAAAGCTTTAGGCCAAGTCTAAATGTAAAATACTAGCAAAGAACAACAGTTTCTGAAAATAGTGACCATACTTTTACATTTAAAGAAATCTAATTCTCTTACAGATAGGCAAAACTTGTTGTATTTTTCAAATCATGCCTACATAGTTATCATTCTTTCTCAATAATTTGATATTTAAATAAGGATATCTACATATGACTATACATATACATTTATTTTGAAAAAGTGATATAATGATATGTACATTTAGAGGTAACTTATGTAGTTAAAAAAAGAACACACAATGTTATATCTTCCAGTGTGACCTTTTCCTTTAGCATAATGGTAAAATTTGAGTTCCAACTTAATTAGATCATGAAATCAATAAGTTATCTTTAGATAGTCTCAAGATTCATATCTTATACTTTATCAGTGAGACAGCAACAACAAAAACATCTGGTGACTTGATTCTTAATTAAGTCCCAACATCATGCTTATTTTGTAGGAAAAAATCACAGTGGAACTAGATTTTTAAAAAATCTAATAAAGGGCCTCCCTGCTGTCACAAGAAGCTAAGCACAGCACTGTGAAGCTACCCGCTGCCCCTGCAGCACAAGTTCAATCCCCAGCTGGCCAGGGAGCTACCCACATGGCACAGCAGACCTCTCCTGCCTTGCCCACTGCTCCCCTGAAGCAGTGTGTTTCAGTAAGTCTGCCTGCTGTGTTCCCCACTCTGTCTCTGGTGAATTCTCTCTCCCCCCATACCACCTCTGGCCTGTACCCCAGTTGTATGCATAAATAAATCTTACAAAAATCTAATAAAATATGAATAAAAATATATAAGGCAAAAGAGAAATTATATGCATCTGTGAACTTCCTGAGTCAATAACTATATTGTATATAACAAAATATATAGGTATGTTCTTATCAAGGTTGGGAGATATTTAATTCTGATCATTTTAAGGGAGTAAAGATGTTATAGCCAACAAGAAGATTTTATATCATCATATATTTGGTATTTTAAGGCTGAATACTGTACCACACATTTTATATGCAACTGTTTCTAGAATAGTAATAATGCCGTTTTAAAGAAAAAGCTATTATTCCAACATTTAGTATGTGCTAAAATGAAGGATTAATGGCCATCACAATATCTCTAAGATCACACAACTTGTAATGGTGGTGGTGTGTCTATCTTTAGAATTAGGTTCTATGATCAAAAAAACTAGAGAAAAGAAAGCCAATCACAAATCTAGTGGGAATCCCAAACCCTTCCTCCAAAAGCTTAAGGTGGTAACATTCATCAGCAGCAGTGGTAGCAGGGAAAGCCCTGAAGTTCTCAGGCCTGACCCCCAATGAGTCCTGATAGGTTGTCTGATCAGACTGCAGGGGAAGCAGTAAAGTCTCAGCATCTCTTCTCCACAATTGAAAGAATCAACATAGTAGTGAAACCCGATCTTGCTCCACAACTAGGCAAAAGGAGAAGGAAATTGGGGATAGAACTGGAGAAAGTATATCCCATATATTCAAGAACAGTAGAGCTACAACAGCAGTAAAACTCCATCTAGCCCCAATTTCTACCCATTGTCTTAAGAAAGCCAACATGAGTGACTTCTGTGTCATCTGCCCCAAGATCAGGTAGCAAGAGAAGATCCCTAGTGAAGAAACTTCTGCCCTACAAATGGTGCCAGTAGGGTGTCAGGAAAATCCCACCAGCAGGAGAAAAGTGAAGCAGGCTGGGATATTATTGCAAGGGTTTAAAAATGAAACTGTTATTGGAACTAACTCCCAGAGAAGTAAGAAGACATGTTATATACACAATAGAAAGAATATGAACTCTTACTATTTGCATAATCATGGATGAAAATGGAGAGGATTATACTAAGGAAAAAAGTCAGAAGGAGAAAGACAAGTACTAGATGACATTACTTATATGTAGAACATAGAGAAACCAAACAAAGACTCAAGTAAAACCAAACAACACATATCTGACTGTAGAACAGAGGTTACTACAGGAGTGGGTGGGAAGGATTGCAGAATTTGAGGGGAGCACAATGTTCTGTGGTTTAGGACCATCAGTGCCTTGTTGGTGGATGTGGTGTGGTAATATATACCTGAAGATGAGATCCTATACTTCTAAATACAGTACATCATTGTAAATTAATGTTGTCTCAATTTAAAAAAGTAGTTAACTAAATATGAATTTTAACTACATTTATATATACATTCAGGGAAACATGTAAATTAGTATTGGATAAATACCTGGGTACAATAGTTAGCCAAATTCATAGATTAAATTAATTACCATACCATATAACCCAGCAATTATATTAGACAATATTTCAGAGAAATTAAAAGCTGTTTTTACCCAAACACTTGCACACTAATATCCATAGTAGCTTGATGTGTCATAGGCCCAAACTTAAACTACTCAAATATCCTTCAAAGGATGAATTGTTAAATAAAATGTAGAACATCCTTAAGGAATAATGCCAGCAAAAAATAACAAACTATCAATATAATCAGCTTTCATAAACAAGGAAAGAATTCTCACTGCAAAGAGCCAAAACTGTACAATTCAATTTATTTGGCATACATCAAATAAAGTAGTTACATGGTGGAGACTAAATTAGTGTTATCTAGCAATTAGGAATTAGGAAATGGTGGTTATGAGGATTAAAGTGGTAGCACAATGTATTTTATTGAAAGGCCACAGTTAACACTTTGTGGTTGGGGTTTCAGGAGGCTACATATGATAAAATTTCATAGTGATCAACACATAAATGCATGCATAATTGGTGATATTCTCTAGATTTTATTAATGTCAGTTTTTCAGTTTTGATATATTAGTTATGCAGGATAACAAGGAATGAGCCTGGATTAAGGATACTCAGAATTTCTCTGCACAATTCTTTGTATCTCACTGTGAATCTACTTTAAAACAAGTCTTCTTTCAAAATAATAAGCACAAAATTAGTACGAGCAATGCATTATGGCTATTCTCCATCAAGTTGCTTCAATATGCTGTTTACATACATAAGACACAGATTCTCAAATTTTTGTTTAAATAAGAAATGCAGCAATCTGTTTTAAATATTATATTTCCCTGCCCATCTGTCCTTTGAAGAAAAGACTTGATTCATGAAGAGGGGAGTACGATGAACAGATAACTTCCAGATTTGAGATTTTTCAGGGTAGATATAGGCGATAGAGAATTGCTTTTCCAGAGTTCAAACTTGTCCCAGGGAAACCCTTATTCACTGAGTGGGTGAGGACAGTGATAGGAGGATCAGATAATTTTGAGTACTGTTCTCGCCAGAGCTGCCTTTGGGTGGGATAAGGATTTGTTGGGCCTGAATCACAGTTCAGTATCTGCCTCTAATCTGTATTATCTCCTCTTTCTTTTCACCTGTATTGGTCTCTAGTACTTGTCTTGACTTCCCCATTCCAAAAGGAAATAACCTATATGTGAATGCTGGAGTGAATTATGGCTATGTAAATTAAGGTAAATAAAGCTAATGAAAAGTTTCAACTATCTAAAGTGATGTCTTCAAAAAGCTTTTAATTACTTAGTTCATATTTGTTATATAATGTTCTTTTTAAGATTTTTAATTCATGCATACAAGAACTAGGGTACAGGCCAGAGGTATGAGGGGTGAGAAGATTCACCAGAGACAGAGTGGGCATCAGAACAGGCAGATCTACTGAAATACACTGCTGAAGTGAGCAGCAGGTGAGGTAGGAGAGGTCTGCTGTGCCATGTGGGTCACCTGCCTGGCTGGGGATTGAACTCTTGCTGCAGTGGCTGTGGGTAGTTTCATAGGCTGTGTCTTAATCCCTTATATCACTAGGGAGGCCCCTTATTATATAATGTTAAATAAAATCACTATAGATGTTGAATTTGTAAGATATGTGACTAGATATACATACAAGACTATATATATATATACAAGAAGATAAATGCATAAATCTATAAATACTTACTTCTGAGTAGAATTATGTATTATTTGCATTCAAATTGTTATGCTTTGTGGAGTTTTATTCATCTTCAGTGATAATCATGGGTTGCTATATAATTAGAAGAAAATAGATGCTATACAACTAAAAATTGCTTAAGAATGCTTAAGTGAGGGCCTCCCCTGGTGGCACAGCGGTTGAGCGCTGGGCTGCGAAGCTGCCACAGCCTCTGCAGCACCCGTTTGATCCCCGGCCACCTGCGGGAGGGTCCCACATGGCGCGCAGACCTCTCCTGCCGCCCGCTGCTCCCCTCAGCAGTGTACTTCGGTCCTTCTACCTGTTCTGCTCCCTGCTCTGGCTCTTGTGAATCCTCTCACCCTCCCACGCTTCTGACTGTACACAGAGCTTATATGAATAAATCTTAAAAAAAAAAAATGCTTAACTGAGGAGAACAGTTAATTTTCATTCAAACTAAAATTTAGAATTCAATTTTCCTCTGTGAATTGATTTGATTTTATTTTCCTTCTATTCTTCCCTTTGCATTTAATATTTTAACATTAAAAAAGTCTCCATAGACAAGTTTAATTGTAAAACACATAGTACTTGGAACTAACTTGGGTAATGATCACATCTAAAAGTAAAGATTATCGGACCTCCCCTGGCCACACAGTGGTTGAGCTCTGGGCTGCGAGGCTGCCTGCAGCCTCTGCAGTGCGGTTTCATTCCCCCGCTGCCAGCGAGGATCCAACAACAACAACAACAAAGTAAAGGTTATCTCCATTTTAAGGCTATAATTTGCCACTTTTGAAATAGAAATATTTTATCCATAATTGCCATAAGGATGAAGAGATATTGTAAGTATCAATTTAAAAAAAAATGAGAAGGTAACTTTTGGGTCAACTGTTCTAAGTGGTGGATTATCACCTTTAATGATAGTTTGAAATGAAATTCAGTGGTAATTGTAACACATGATTGCCTCATTTAAATTTTCTATGAAAGTTTTAAAATTAAACCTGATTATATAACACAATATCTTTACCAGAATGTGTAACCTTATTCCAATTTCTAATGTGTTCGTTACAGATTTTCCCAAATAGCAATGAAAAAATAAGCCATTTATGTACATACCTGATTATCACTTACATATTGTTCACAAATAATTTTTTCTTCATTAAAACTGTCACTCTGCCCCAAAATGAAAGTATTCTGATGCTTAAAACAGGTTTACATATAAAACTAAAAGGATGATTGAATGTTCCATATAATTAAATGCTAAATATATTCCAATATGAGGTTGAGCTTTTTTTTAATATGGAAAATGAGGAAATTTCCTAAAGATCATCATCCTGTGAACCCATAATGCATGTATTTGTATAGTCTTTATAATACTGAAACTCTTTCTACTTTCAGAAGTCATAGGCGCATAAACCTATAGAAGAAAGTAGAAGTCTAATTGAAGATTATAATAATGATGAATATTGTCTTGGTCCTTGAGCCCCCACTGAATTGAAGGTAGTTCTTTTTCTTTCCAACAGAGTTGCAGCGCTTCTTTTTTCTCACCAATTATTCCTGATATTTCTGTGCTTTTCTTTCATTGGTCTTCCGGATATATGAAACTTCAGCTACTCTTTTCTTGCTCTGAGCATTGAGAGAGCTTACCTTTATGTCAGGGAAAGGAAAGAGAACTTGATTTCAAAAGTGTTTTTTTTTTTTTAATTAGGCATATAAAGGGTGACTATTTCATTCTCCTTTCATTTCAAATACATATTTCCACCGGTTAGGTCAAGGACACATTAGATGGTAACACTTTGTTCTGCATTTAAAAGAATCTTTTCCTACTGATCATAGTTATTTCTGTGACCACTTATGTGACGTGTTAACCTTAAAATAAGTAAAAATGAGAGGCAATCAAGCATTTACTTGAAATTAAAGAATTCAGGGTACACAGTTTCAAGTACAAACTTCAACTGTGCCCTGGGAAAGGGTAAAGAAAGGGATTTAATGGGAAGAAAAATGTAAGATTAGGTATGTAGTTAAAGGAAAGTGTTAATTAGTGTGAATAAGCTTAAGCTGTTCTTGTCTATACATAATTGGTAACTGATTCTATGCTTTGGTGGAAGTCTATAATCACCAGTCTTTGTGATCAGGATGTTTATTCTCTTCCTGGGTTCTTGTACAATCTTCCTGAAACAGTTGCTGCTCAGCAAGTACAAAGTACTTTTGTACCAGTACAAACAGGCTACACCTGTATTTCAACCATGACAACTCTGTCTCTATTTTAAAATGGTTCTACTTATGTCTGCATTTTACAGAGATAATCACTCATTTCTAACTCATGGCACTTTTTCTTCTTTCGCTGAGTGCCAGTCAAGATATGAGAAAGAAACATTATTTTAAAGGCACGTTCTACTTTATTAACAGTTAATAAAAGCTGTTTTATTTATACTAGAAGATATCTTCTCATGGTCTGCTACTGTGAACAGATCTACAGGAGGCATAAAAAGATTAAATTATTTCCTAGGACTCCAAGTTAAGTGCATGTCTATGTGACCACTAATACAGTAACATAGAAAAGACTGATAATAGATTTTGCTATATAGAAATGAAAACTAGCCATCAAATACTACATGTTTCATTTCACTTAACTGTTTGAAGATATCTGTGAATTTGTTAATATTATTATCCACATTTGATGAGAAAATTTGTAGACATTCTGAAAAATTACCATTTCTTGCATAACTAATAAGATGCTGAATCGGATATTGACCTTAGACAAGGGTTGCTTAAACTGTTGCCAAAGGATTTTCTGGATCAAAATCTTTAGTGGAAAACTGATTAGAAATGCAGATTCATTTTTTTTTAAAGATTTATTTATTTATACAAGATCTGGGGTACAGGCCAGATGTGCAGGAGGGTGAGAGGATTCATCAGAGACAGAGTGGGGCACAGAACAGGCAGAGTGACCAAAGTACACTGCTGAGGGGAGCAGCAGGCGAGACAGGAGAGGTCTGCCGTGCCATGTGGGAATCTCCCCGGCCGGCCGGGATTGAACCCATGCTGCAGAGGCTGCAGACAGCTTCACAGCTCTGCGATCAACTGCCTCTGTCACTAAGGAGGCCCCCAGATTCATTTTCTACAATAAACATGTTTTTATTATTTCTTTATGTAACTTAGTTTATATCTTGCCTACTTTGTTTAAATGCATAATATATATGCACTCACATAATATATACATACATATGCATAGCTTTATAAACATATCTTTCATATATTGATATAACACTGAAATATATGTTTCCTTATATGTCACTCTTTGGGTATTTCTTCTCATTTATTCTGCCTTAAAGAATTGGTTATTTTTAACAAAAGAAAGTTTCATGATAAATAGCATAACTTAGTGTGTTTTCAAGTAACACCTTCAAAATAATTGAAAACCATAATAGTATGCAAATATTTTTAGTTCCTTAAGATTCAACTTCTTATTTTGATTGTGATAATCACTATAAAGGTGTTACTGTTGACTATGTCCTAATTAAAAGACCTGAATTTCTTGGGACAGTATTTACATGGATGACAGGTTTCAGTATAATAGGGCAGTTTCCTTGTATGAGTTTTATAAATAAAAAGATAAAATTTATAAATGTATTATTTATGGTTTTCTAAATTTTAATGATGGGCCTCCCTGGTGGCACCAGGGGTTAAGCACTGCACCATGAAGCAATCCAAAGCTCTGCAGCACGAGTTCGATCCCCAGTCCACCAGAGAGCAACCTACATGGAGCAGGAGACCTCTCCTGTCTTGCCCGCTGCTCCCCTCAGCAGTGTATTTTAGTTAGTCTGCCTGTTCTGTTCCTCACTCTGTCTCTGGTGAATCCTCTCAACCCCCACATCTCTGGCCTGTGCCCCAGCTCTTGTATGCATAAATAAATCTTAAATAAAAAATAAATTTTAATGCAAAGTTTGAAATATCAAAAAGGATTCCACTGAAGTCTCTGTCATCAAAGTTCACCTCAAAACTACTCAGTTCTAGTCAAAAAGTCAATTGTTTGTTTTTAAAGAAAGCAAAATTAGGGCCTCTCCGGTGGTGCAGCAGTTGAGGGCTGGGTTGCGAAGCTGCCCTGCAGCCTCTGCACCGCCGGTTCAATCCCCAGCTGCTTCCCGGCCACCGGAGGAGGGTACCACATGGCACACAGACCTCTCCTGCCGCCCGCTGCTCCCCTCAGCAGTGTACTTCGGTCCTTCTGCCTGCTCTGCTCCCCACTCTGGCTCTGATGAATTCTCTCACCCTCCTGTGCTTCTGACTGTACCCAGTGCTTGTATAAATAAAAATAAATAAATCTTAAAAAAAATAAAAGCAAAATTATATGACAGTGTATTGGGTAAGGACATCAAAATATAATACTCTGAGGAGACCTCATAAAAATGCTCTCTATATATTTAAGTCAATCATTAAAAGCCTTCAATTGTAAATTCCTTCAGGCTTACAGTTATTTAAGAAATATTTTAATACATGTTTTGCAGGATTTATAAAACAAAAAGTTGAGGTATAGACACAGATCCAAACACAAATTTTTTTCATAGTAATATTCTAAAATATACATTTTAAAAATTTAGAGTAAGAAATCATAGGCTAAGTTGATGCATAAATCAAACTCACCAATTGCAAATGTATAGGCATTTCAATTGTCTTCTTTTTAGAAATCAATTTATTAACTGTCAATACAAACTAATAATTGGAAACTTGAAAGTTACATTATTTTCTTCATGTTAAATGTCAATTAACAACTATTATATGACATTAGAAATACAAACTTTTCAATATCAGATTGATGGGATTAGATCAGTTACTTGACCGCTTTCATTTTGAATGTATATATTTAGACATTAAAAAAATAAAGATTTTCTTTCATGTCCAAGCTTTCAATATATGAGTTTACAGATTATAAATTAATTACAGAACTAGAAGGAAATTCTGTGCATCAGTGAAGGTCATTGACAAGTTACTCAGGTGTTCTAAAAATAAGGATGGAAATATAAACATTATCAAGGGATAGTAAAAAAAAAGAAAAACTGAATATCCACAATTTTGTGTACAGTGAAAGCATGGACATCTTCAAAGAAGTTCCTGGAATAATTTCTTAGAAAAATGTGTAGTTTATTAGGAAAACAAAGTAGAAAGAATATCTTGCTCTTAAATGCCACTGTTAATATGTAAATATTTTATATAAATTGCTTGTAGCTTTGTCATTAGTGTTTTCATTTTTTGTCCCATCACCATCCTTTATTGCCCTTTGATACTTTCTCCTTCGCCCCTTCCCTCTCAACTTAGAAACCTCTTTATTAATGCACAATGGTTGTATAAGTACTTTGCTTTGTTGAATCACTGGCATTGTGAAGTCCATTTTGTCTCTGTCATTCTGGCTGGCTTCACTGCACATTATTCCCTTGAACTCCTTTTGCTGTAATGGTAACATTTCATCTTCCCTTATAGCTGAATAATCCATGTGTAGATATCTAGGCACATAGTTTCCACATCCTAGCAACTGTAAATAATGTTGCCATAAACAATATAGAGTATGTAGTTTTCTGAGTTGATGATTTCATGTTCAGATATTAAAACAATATTTTTGAATGTATAGTATCTCCTATCTATTTGTATGGAATGTCTTGTCACCTCTTGTATTTGTATTTCCCATTGTATAAATCCTTCACTGCTTTGGTTAGGTTAATTTATAGGCATTTAAGAAATACTATTAGTTACTATAAACCTTGCTATTGTATTTACTTAGGAAAACAAAATATTTTCATGTTTTTCACTCACATAGAGAACACATTTTAAACAATTCTGTGTTCAAGGCCAAAAAGTCTCAGAAATTCTAAAAATTAGTGTGGATGAATGTATGTATTAAACATACATAAACAATGTAACACATAATATATAATTATTTTATGATATATGTGCATATATATAGTTTTTGGGGATAACTTGTTAGAGCAGAAATCTAAGGTGATTCTGGTAGCTTTAGTAGACTTACAGAAAAGTTATTGTGTGGGGAATTCTAACAGTGTATTTCCTATTGTCAGGATATTGTCAAACACAATAAAAGCACTAAAACAAATAGAAACATAGAAATTTTATCTAGCCAGGAACTGTTAAGAAACTCTATTCCTTGTAAATTCTTAGTGAGATTATAAAGAACATCACTGAAATAAAAATGAAAGCAGTTCTATCGAGCCAAGTTACTTTCTGTTACTGGTTACCCAGTGTTCAAATCAATGTTACCATCATCAGAGTGTAGCAAAGATTTCCAATTAAATGCAAAGAAATCTAAATAGGTAGAGGGGATTCCGAACAGTGATGGGATAAGGCAAAGTCCCATCACTGAATATTTGAATTTGAGTTAGTCTAATGTTTCAGTAAGATATAAAATATACAGAACACCTACTATTTGAAAAATTAAAATCCCTTTCTTCTTGGAATGTTTTCGAGTGACAGATTTGAATATTAAATTAGGTTTATTTGCACTCACATCTGTCTTGATTTGTCTGACAGAGTCCTCTTTTTTTTTTTTTTTTTTTGAGCTGGTGATTTCACTGAGTTCCTAAAGTTACTTACTGATCAATAAATGAAAATGAGAACTATTTTTTTCTTATTTGTAACCATGATTCTATAATGTCCTTTTGTTTATTAACTTTTTAATAAGCTATGTTAAATTTTATCAAGACAGAATCTTGAGGTGCTCCAATCTCTGAACCTTGAACATATTTTGTGGCCCATATATCAATTTTGTCATTTAAGTGAGCAAATGAAGGACTGAAGCAGTGTGTTGAAAATAAAATTGATTATTATACCTAGTATTGTGTCAATCCTGCAAAAGAGATGAATGAAAAAGAATTAAGTTTGAATCCCTTAGGGCTTCTTTTGACCCAATGAATGGGGTAGAAAGAAAGATAGCCTAGAATTGCCAAATTGCCATTAGAGGAAAAGATAATGGATAACAACCTGGAATACTCAAGGTGAAATTCTATTTTTTTTCAGTGGCTCCATATAACCTCTGTATTATTTGGTCCTCATTACTATTTAGAAAGACCCAAGAAGAGATGACCCTTTTCTGGAGAACTGCATTGAATAACCACACTATCTTGGTAAAGTATGTTATTCAGGTAGTAAAAAGGGAGAGTCTGATATTGTTGTTTAACCAGCAGTAGGTGACAATGTGAGAAGTGCAGCAGACTCAATAAGAGTTTCATTAATTTGACCTTATTTATTTTTTTAAAGTTTCCCTTTTTTATTATTTATTTATCTATCTATCTATCTATCTATCTATCTATCTATCTATCTATCTATCTATCTATTTATACAAGCACTGGGTACAGTCAGAAGCACGGGAGGGTGAGAGAATTCACCAGAGCCAGAGAGGGGAACAGAACAGGCAGACTGACAAAATACACTGCTGAGGGGAGCAGCGGGCATGGCAGGAGAGGTCTGTTGCACCATGTGGGACCCTCACCCCAGTGGCTGGAAATTGAACCGGCGCTGCAGAGGCTGCGGGCAACTTCGAAGCCCAGTGCTCAACCACTGCACTGCCAGGGGGGCCCTAATTTGACCTTATTTATAAATATTCCCTCACCACTGCATATAGAAGAGTAACACAATTCAAAAGCCAATCACCGTGAAGAGAAAATTGCTGAAGTTTGTAAATTTAGTAGTATTTTTTTATACAAATCATAACACAAAAACTTTTTAAAAGTGTGTATTTATACTTTATTTTCCTAACATAAAAAAACCTCTTCTTATAAAAATCAGTATGAAATTGAAAACAGCAGAAGAAATATAAAACAAAAATGTGGAAATAATTACTACATTTTCAAAATATGTAAAGCTCATTAGTAATCAAATGAGACCATATACAAGTGACCCCACAAAATCATAAAAGATTAATGGCTATTCACTGTTCTCCAGATTGTTGGAAAATATGATATCAGCAACATTGGTAGTAAAAACATAAATTGATTTGACTTTTCGGAGGTCAGCTTTGCAATGAGAAACAAAATTTTAATAAAAGCAATATATAACCACTTAATTCATCTTTTAGAGATTTTGTCTATGATGAAAAAGCCATGTGATTAAAGGTGAATTATAAAAATGTTTATTAAAACTCTGTAACAGTGTAAAGTGGAAAATAATAGTAATACCCATCAAAAGAAGACTTTTGTGTGAATTATTATAGGACTATACAATGGGGCATCATTTTGAGCAGAAAAATAATGTGTAACTATTAAAATTGAGATAAGGAATTCTAATATTTGAAAGAAGAGGATCACAATATGTGACAAGTCAGAGAATGGTAAAATGTAATATAAATAGGGGCTTATGAATGAACAAAAGGCATATGTCAGGCTATACTTCTTTATAAGGCGCTATAATTCTTAGTAAGTTCAACAAATAATATAGTTTTTATTTGTGATTACATTTTCCTTTATGTGTATATTACTCTGAATAACATTTCAGGAGTAGTTAACATTATTCAGGAGTATAAAGATAGATTGCAACTATTCCCAAATTTTATAATTTTGTCTATCCATCTATCATCTATCTAATCTATCATCTCTCTCTCTCTCTCTTTCTCTCTCTCTCTCACTGGTTCTCTATCTAAGCAAAACTATAATTAAAAAAATCCAATGAAGTCTTAAAGTTGCAGTCTATGGGTAGTGAAATTATTTATATTGCCTATGTGTTTTTTCCTTTAATTGTTAATGCTGAGATATAGATTTTATAATCAGAGAAAACATCAATTTTTAAGATATTTATTTTTTAAAATTATTACTCTGTAACAAAATTCTTAAATTATGAATTGCTAATTCATAGTTCAGTAACCTTCTAGACATTTTCTTAGTTTCAGAAAAAGATAATCATTATATGGAACAAATGTCATCACACAAATGGTTTCATCAAAAATATTTTCATAGGGTGCAAAGTTATGGGAATAAAACTGTTATGGATGCTATGATTATCCCCAAAGACTGTCAATTATGCTTTCTGTCCTGGAAAATTCTACAAGCAAGGTAGAAATTTAACAGAATTATGCATACTTACATAATTTATATTGAATGGAGAGTTAATTACAAAAATTGTGGTTCAAAAGAGATCGCAGTATGCATTACAAGTACACATTCCTTCTTGGATTTATGATTCCTGCAGACATTTTGAATTATGACTTGTATCCTCTTTTTTGGTTTCCCTTTGATTCACTGATTTTGCCACATTTAGTTTCTAACCTACATAGTCTCCTGTCTCTGTTCCCTCCTTCCCTGCCCCCTTCTTTACCCAGCTGCTCTTATCTGTAGATTTGATTCAATGTCTATCTCACACACTCTCTTTATTAAGTTTGGCTTATTGTTATAAGTTGCCTGATTTTTTTTGCCCTAAAAATGTCTTACTACATTTTCCTCTCTCTCAGGACTAATTAGTTCCATGCCTTCTGGGTCTGACCTAACTTTTAGTTCTGGTTAGATTTAGCTATACTATTTCAAATTGAAATACTGCTTGGTGTGAAAAGTAGAATTCAAATTCAGAAATAATTAATGAAACAAGCTTTTAAAAATAAGAAAGACACATGGGATGACATCCTTCAAATGAGTTTTTAACCTTACCATGTTTATCATTGAAACTAGTGAATATGAAATAATTATTTCAGAGGACATGATTCTTATTAAGGGTTAGTAGTGTGATACAACTAATTTGATACCATTTCCTCCAGTTTGATACCATTTCAAGTTTTAATCCAATGTTCCTTAAAACTGTCAATTTATAGCTACTGTGCTTATGAATCATTTGGTTAAAGCTTGAGGCTGGCTCCACATTGAATTTTCTTTTCAAGTACAAGTGATAACATCAGATTTATTTGTTGGAGAATATTGCTGTATAGGAATATTTATATTTACATGGATGTCATTAAATATCATTTTAGCATTATTTCCATAGATATCTAAAAGTGGAATTGGGGAATCATATGGTAGATCTTTTTTTTCTACTTTGAGAAACCTCCATGTTATTTTCAATGGGGCCTGGACCAGTCTATAACCCCACGAAAAGTGTTCAAGCATTCATTTTCCTTCACATTCGTACCCACACAGTTGTTTCTGGACTTGGTATCAGCCATTTGCACATGTGTGACATGGTATCTCATTGTGTTTTTTATTTCCATGGCTCTGATAAGTAATGATGAATATTTGTCTTCTTTGGTAAAGTGTCTGTTGAGTTCTTCTGCCCATTTATTGATTGAGCTATTTTATTTTTGTTGAGTTGTGTTTGTTCAATGTAGATCTTGGATATTAGCCTCATTGGATATGTGATGTGCAGAAAAAAAAAATAGTTTTGTATTTGTATATAGAGTAAGGGAATTGAAAGAGTCGAGAAAGATAAAAAGTGAATCATAAACCTTATACCTCTCCAATTTCTCCCTTTTAATGCAAACCTAGTTAAGCATTCTTGCTTAACTCATTTATCAAATGAGGAAAGTATTCATGTTTGTCTCTCTGTGTAAACATGTGTCTTCCTACATGTAAATGCTAATTTCAGCACCATAAACAGTGTCAAGAATCTTCCCTTAGTTAGTAAGTAAACAAAACGATGGATACATTTTTAGTTTTGAATTGTGGTTTTTACCTTTTAAAATAAGGGATGTACAATGAATAATTTAGCCATGACAGATATGCAAATAAGTTGTTTTCATTTTGGAGTTTCAGGTTTACCAGCCCTTTTGTTAAACCTTCGACTAATTTTTGACATATGTCAAGATATCCTTATGTTACAGTGTTATCAATGTGTATTGAAATTTCAAGGAAATAAATATTAGTAGAAAATGCAGTTAAAATATGTTCTCTTAAGAGGTGACTGCTTGCAGCGGGTGAAGAGTTATTAGAATATAGGATCACAATCAAAGGTAAGATATAACAAAATGTGTTACCCTTGTTTCAGTGACATTCAAATGTATGTCTCCAGTAAAATCTGAAGGAGAATGTTTTTCTTAAGCAGTTTTTTTTTTTTAAATTAAGTTTCCATGGCAAAAATCCTTTAATGCTATGAAAATGCAAACGTTTCTTTGAAAGTGTAGAGGGAAAATGAATTGCCTAGGGTGAACCAAGTCTCAATCCTAAACAACAGTAGAAAAAAGTATAAAACTCTGATATTTTTAGAACTAATTTTCAGCTAAATTGTCAACTTTTTTGGCCATAAAGAAATTGATGATTTATAAAGGAGATCACCTGCTACTTTGAACTTCTGTAACACAAACAACATTGTAAACCAGTGTTACCTCAATAAAAAATAAATAATAGCCAGTATAAACTAGGTTCTTTACTTATATTACATTTAATTTTTATAATGATAGCTAAAAGTATTATACCCATTTAACTTTCTCAGTGTGAAATAACTCTTAAGTAGTTGAATGGAAATTTGAAATAATATATCTGCTATTCTGAGCTTTATCTACAATATTAGGTTATCTTAAGAAATACAGAATCTAACTAAAGACTTTTTTTCTTCAAGGTTGTGGTTTCTATATTTGTCTATGTACAAGGATTGTGATCTATATCTATATCTATATATATAATATATATATATATATCTTAACTTCCAAATAAGATAAATTGATATACATATATATATATAACTTTCTAAATACAATGTGATTTTCTTAATATAAAACATGAACTGAATGGATTTGTTTCAAGCAATATCTAAGCAAGCAAAAATGGGATGGGTAATGAATAGGTCAATAACTATTGGATTCCTAAAAGACATACTGTGCAGGTATGTGATTTTGTTATTTAGAAATTCGTGATTCATAGCCAGCAACTCTAAATTCTATTTATAAGGAGATGAATGAGATAAATTTAATGTCACATGAATGCTTTTAAAATTAAATTCCACTACTTCACTTTTTCTTTAAAAATATTGCATTTGAAAGATTTAAGTAATAAGTGATCACCATGTATTTGCTGCTACAAAAAAAAATAAGTTGAAAGATAATATTTTTGACCTTTTCAAATATCAAATCATACTACTGCACTTTTTTCTAACCTTTCAAAAATCAAATTTGTCATGCTATCTTAGAGAACAGAACTATAATTTCGGTTGCATTTATTGTACACACTGCATCTCATTTCAAGAGAAAATTAACTAACGTGGGAGTAAACACTGCCTACTACCACCCTAACTTTAACCTCCTTTGATATATTCATCAACCTGTTAATCATTATTCATCAGAAGTTCTGCATGATTAAAGATGAGCAAAATAGGTCTAGGGGATTCACCACAGTAGCAATAGAGACAATAACAGTAAGATCACCAGCTGCTGCCACTGCTGCTTTAATTGATATTTATGATTTTGCAAATAGAGAGCAGCTTATTTAAAAAAGCACACAGATACAACTGTTATTTTTAGGGAAAATTTTGGGTGTTAAAAATTTTTGAATTTATATAGGTGAAATGAGAAAAAAATAGAAGTAGAGGATGGAAAACATGGGGAAAAAAAAAAAAAGACCAAATTCTTAGGGTGAGGCAACTTACCTTAGAGATCTTGATTAGGTTTGCTTGCCTCTATGATGAAAAGCAAATTCCTAATTACGTCCAGTGTAGTGGCAGGATGGCACTGTGCAGGATCTCTATGAACCAAGCAGATGGGTGAAGGAGGAGTCCTGCAGCCCTCGGTGGCTTTTTCAGGCTTTTACTGGGACTTCACCAGTTACACGGCAGGCAGAAGTGCCCGGTAGCCAGGAGGCCAGCAGGCCTCCCTACCCCCCACCGAATCTTCCCTCTTCCTGGGCTCTCCAGCGTTCTCTCATGGTCTCATTCTTTCTCGCTTGTTCTCTTCGTGTGGTTCCATTCCTCTGCCGTCCCCTGATGCCGCCCTACATGAGCTCAGGCTCTCAGCCCAGGAGAACCCACCTATGCATGCCCACACCCCACTCCAGGTGCCCATGCATTCAGGACCTCAGGATCCATCATCAACGCTAATGGCAGGAGGGCAAAAAAGCCTGATAATCATTTACCCTACACCAGCAATAAGTCTCAAATAGTATACTAATTGTAACAAAAACTCTCTTATTTTACCTAATAGCTTAAGTTTGTTTCTTGCTGTGTTATTTGTAGATCATTTGTGAGGGTTATTTTTAAGATTTTTTACTTTAGGGCAGTTCAGGCTCTCTGATGTGATGAGAACCTTTAGGAGTATCTCTTAAATGTCTCTTGCATTTCTGTACTCTGAGTGGTAAATTCATATGATTCACCAACATGGGCAAGCACATGGAATTTTCTAGTTTACAACTTCCCTCTCATTGTCCTCTTTAGGCTAGTTGTTCCCCACCTGTCCTCTTAGAGTTCTACCTAATAAATGCTAGCTTGGTGTAGGGCAGGAATGGACACAGTGCGGGTTTTCTGATCCAGCAGACCGGGTTAAGGAGGAGTCCTGGAGCCCTCAGTGGTTTTTGCAGGCTTTTTTACTGGGATTACCACGTACACGGCAGGCAGGGGTGCTGGGGGGCGGGGAGGCTGGCAGTCCTCCCAGCCCCCAGCAAATCTTCACTCTATCTGGGCTCTCCGGCCTTCTCTCAGCTTCTGCTTCTCTTGCTTCTCTCTCGGCTTCTTTTTCAGCTTCTGCTGCTGCTGGCATCCCCGTGACGCCTCCCCTAAAAGCATAGTCTCAGTCCAGGTGAATCCCATCTACCTATGCCCACACCCTACTCCAGGTGCCCGCCATCAGGCATGCATTCAGGACCGCAGGGTTCCGTCATCTATCCTGATGGCGGGAGGGCAGAAAAGCCTGACATTTTTCCTTACATTCAGTCAAACATGTGAAGAATTTTAAAGCATTTTTAATGGACTCTTTCTCTGCATAACTCCCTGTCCTCAGTACTTTGTCTCCCAAATTCTAGCAGCCACTCTCTCCCTTAAATTAAATTTAGACAATCTCCCCAAAATTACTAAACTGTTTCATTCTCCTCCCTCTGCTGTGGCCAATTAACCCAAGTAGAAAAACAAGGTGGTAGTAAGGCTTAGCTCAATGATTTTCCTCATTTCAGGAATCACGATACTATTTATTGTAAAAACTAGATGCAATGGTTATATAAACTTTACCCAATTTTGTAGTTGTTTAATGCAGGAAGTCAAGTATCATAATTACTCTGTCATACATGGAAACTGCACAGGTTATTACTTCCCTGCCACATCAACCATAGAATATAGCAATTGCTATTGAAGGGAAACTTGGTCATGACCTTGGCTTCCCCATATCCATGTGTAGCATCCTGGTTTATTTATTCTTGTCAACTTAGTGTCTTCATGGGTTTTACAGCCCCAAGGTCTCAGCCTTTTGTCAGCACTTTGAATTAAGATGTTCACAAAAAGTAAAAGGTGCTGCAGAAGTCAGAAAAACTCTTGAATGTTTTCCTTTCTCTGATGTTGCAGTCCTTTGAGTTCTCATTGCCTCTACAACTTTGCAGCTTCCAGTGCCTCAAATTCCCACAAATATTCTAGCTGGCTTGCTCTAAGCACTGGCCCTCCTTTAGCTACTACATTCCACTTGGAAAGAAAAGTTCTTACCTGTACTTTCAAACTAGCTTTCTTTCCTCTAAAATTGTTAGTCAAATCTACTTTCCTCAAAATGTTGACATGATAGTGTAAATCTTTATTTTGGTTGTGTGACATATATGATTAAAAGTGTAGCTGGATCTCCCTGTTTTTTATCAATAAAAGAAACTCCCCTAGAGTGAAAATCATGAATATGTGGAATCAGACTCTAAATATCCTTTGTTCTCTCTTCCCTCTACCCCTTCCTCATGATTAACTGTCAACTGACTCTACTGAGAACTTGGAAAATTGATTGTGTTCATCCCTAGCAAAATTCTGTGTTCTGGGATTGATAATAGCATGAGAAAGAAACATTTTCTGATTACTGAGAAAACCCGCTCCTGGGCAAGTCAAACACCCAGTAGGATGCTGTCTCATAATCCACAGGGCACCTCACTGGGCTTGGCAATGGGAAGCCCTGCACTTCTCTCATGCTCTGTTTCCCTTATAGAGTCCTAGCACTCCGCCCGGGACCTTTTTCTGGGGTTCTTATCTCATCAACTTCCTTAATGGCCATCATGAATAAGCTCCACCATGTAAAGACATTTCTGGTAGATTAGGGTTTGTTCACAAAAGTTTGTAACAAATATCACATTAAAAAACAACACAGAGGGCCTTCCTGGTGGCGCAAGGATTAAAGACACAGCTCTATGCCCCTGCAACATGAATATGATCCCCAGTCAGGGAGCTGACCCACATAGCACAGCAGATATATCCTGTCCTGTCTTGCCTGCTGCTTCCCTCAGCAGTGTATTTCAGTCAATCCACCTGTTTTGCTCCCCACTCTATCTCTGGAGAATCCTCTCACCCACCCACCCCCACCTCTGACCTACACTCCAGTTCTTGTATGCATAAAATAAATAAATCTTTTCAAAAAAAGAGCAACACAGAGACACACACACTTATGCTCACAAAGAATATATTTTTATTTAAAACTAAGGAAAACATGTATATATTCAAATGAACAATAGAGGTATGAATAATAGTCTATAGTTTTGATTATTATAATTGTGTGGGTTTGCAATATGAAAAATAACCAATATTGTTTATCACTCTCTATATAAAATATATACCTTTTAGTAATTTAACTTTTTACAAGAAATGGATTTTATTAAAATGTACTTTTGAAAGTTTAATAAATTGATTACATTGCAAATAATATCTGGTGCCTTAATACTTATAGATGGATTTTAAACCTATAAAGTGTCACCAAATGACCACCTTACTGTAACTGGGTAGTCATTTCAGTTTCACTGCTGACAACTCATTGTCACCAACTTTGCAATATGACAACAAGAAAATGATTCTAAAATCTCACGCATAGTAAATGAATTCCTGGCCATTCTTGCACTATCTCCTTCCCTTACATATATTCAAATGTCTTCCCTGCTGAGACTGAAATTTCTCTCCATGGCACTGAGTCTGGGTCACTTTTAGAAGACTTATTGACAAAACAATCAGGTTTTTCAAACATGTATTTGAACTCCTCAATGTAACAGTGAAGTATCTTTCCTTGACATAATTGGAAATTATTGTGCTTAGTTTGATCTCTTGCACATATTGGATTTGGGGACATTGCATGGAATTTACTTAATTTAAAATACTCAAAAACTGAGCAATCCCCATGTAAATAATATCCTTCTCTGATGGCGAAAGAAGTATAAATAGTTATATGTGAAAGAATGAAGTTTAAATCCTGTCTTCCATTTAATTACCAAAAGAACAACCTCTGACATATAAAATATATTGATGTATGGTAATTTATGTTGCTGAATTCCTAATTTCCTCCTCAGATATGATTTAGATAGTATGGAAAATGTAGTCTCAACAGTCTATTAAACATGCATTATAAAGGAATCATGTGTATCTTAAAAATAGCACTCAAGTGTAATTATGTTAAAAAGTGGAAAATTGAAAAAGTAATTAGACTAACATAATTACTTTGAACATGATCACATCACATTTGAGGAAACATAAACTATGAAACACTAATGTGTATGCTGTGTTTATTTTTTGAATAGATTATTGGTTTGTACAGAACAAGTTATTATTTACATATTTTGAAGGCAGTGCTTGTCATCAACAAAGTGTATATAGTCCCCTGAAAAGCAACCACATTATGTAATTTTAAATAAATTGCAGTTTGATTAACTTTTTGTCTAGATTTAGTTTAGAGATTACCTTGTTCTTCCATTGCCAGACCTTAATCATATCTATTGCCTATTATTCCAAAATACTTGAAATTTTAGATCTATGGCTTATTTTCATTAAATGTCCAAGTTCCTTGCAATGATAGATACTTTAAAAAAATATTTTAACAATGATCCACTCTAGGACTTCAATAGGATGAGGAAGATAATTGAAAATGAAATGTGCTGTTACAATTTTTTTACAGTTATATTTACTTTAAGCCTTTTAGACATCAATATTGAGAATGCAACTTAGTTTCTTTGTTTTGTTAAAACAGTACAAGACAAATTACTCAAAAAACATTTTAATGCAACTAAAGGAAGATTCAACATATAATTATAAAATTATAGTAGGAACCTGAAATTTGGAAAAGTAGACCATTAACATTGTTGTATTATATACTTTTGTATATGCATCTCACATATGTATATCTAAAAATAATATACATGTATATTTTTGTGTGTGTGCCAGGAAGATTTTAAAATAGGGTATGGGACATAGAATGACTGGGATTGGATAAGGGACAAAGAAATTTTAGGCTTCTTGTAAGTTGAGTCATAATTTCACATCAGTTTCAGATAAACAACAGAATGATATAATGCATATTTATATTATAAGATGGTTATCACGATAATTCCCACTACCATATGCCATCATATAAAGTTAAAAAAAAAGATGATATTTTTTAATATTTACTCACCCAGCAACAACTCTGATCTAAAGAAAACTTTCCATATTTTGTAACACTCTTTTGAACTCCTTTAATATCTCACTCTTTCATATCATTCAACTCTGTGCTCAAAATTAGCTCTCCTGACCTACGTATCAAAGCTAGTTAGGGGAGATAAATTTTAAGCAGAGCTCTAGGTGATGTGAAAGAGTGAAATATTAAAGGATCTGTAGAAGAGTTTATAGGAAGTATATTTTACGTAGAATAGTAGAAATAAAAAGTCAGTAGGACTATTAAAAAATAATCATGCCTTGACAGCAAGAGATTTTTCTCCCTTTTAGTACCACATATTTTCTTTGTTAGTTAAATTTTGTATTTACATTTCACCAAAGTCTAATTTCCATTTATGATTTGTATATATATATATACATACATATAAAGATATATACATACTACCTTCATTGATTGTCAGTGACATTTAAAGTTATATAAAATTTAAGCTATCTCCTAATATGTGCAATGTATTTTAACTTCACTCTCATCAGAGATCTCTTGAAATTTTGCACCTTTAAGCATCTAAACTATACTTTGAGAGGAGAATATGAACAACAATTTTTGTTTCTAATGAAACATATGAATTTAACAAATCACTTCATGTCACTGAATGTCAATAGCAAATGGTATTTTCACAGGGGAGACCAAAAAACAAGTACAGATTAAAATTTTGTTTTTCTTGCTCATGTATATAGTTGGATTTACAGGAAGTAAATATAAAATTTATATATTTTATATATAAATATAAAAATATCTAAGCATGAAATGTTACTTAAATAAAAAGTAGTTTTTATTTTGTGATATTATTAACAAATCTACTATTAAAGCCCTTGAGTGTATAGTGTATGCAATCTGATTATCTACAGGTTTTGTAAGTACTCTCCATTTTCAGATAATCTGAAATTATTAATTAAAAAATGGCATATTTGTTTTATAGAAGCAATGTGTGCACCACACTAAACCACTTATATAGATTATGTTTCCTTTTGGATGTATTAAGTATAACACTTCATATTAGATTATTTAAAAGAGAAAATTATTGTACATTACTAATAAAAAGAGGGGGTTAATTTAATTCATTTTAGTCATTTTCAAGTACTTTTCTATTATTGCTTCCAGATTTTCATGTATCTATCTAACAGAATTTCCATCTTGCTTCTACTTCCCTTTGAACATAGATATGTATATATTTCACATGTGTATGTGCATATATATACATGCATGTGTATATATTTATATATCTGCATATATATACGCAAAATATGTGTATATATACATATATACACACATAGTCTAGATTGTAGAATATGTGAAATATTTTATCTTCATTGTGACAGTTGAAGGTCAACCAATATTGATAATATTTATGATATTTTTGCTTAGTGAATACTTGGAGTCATAAAATTATTTTATGGAGTGTGGAGAATGCCTGAGAACAAGAGGGATACCTGTCCTGAGCAAAGTACTATCTATTATTCAGTGAACTACATTTAATAAAGTGCCAACATTATATTACCAATAAGCAAGCATTATTAATTTCCAATGATTACATATTTTATGGGTGGTACAATATTTTTGTCCTCTGTGCAGAGCCAAGATTCTCAAAACAGTAACTATCTAAGTAAAGATGTATTAATTTGAGTTACACTCCATATTTTTTACTAAATACTATTTCCATTCTATGACATATATTAGAAAAAGAAAACCTAAAATAGTCTGATTATGCCATTTTAAACAATTGTATTATCAGTATTATTCTTTTATGGAAAATCAAATAATTGTTACTGATAGCAGACAATTTCTTTGGAATTACAATGTGAAAATGAGAGGGGATTAAAAAGTCACCTTTTACTTAAGGCAACTTTCTTTACTTTTATCTGACAAGTCTTAAGAGTGATCATTATTTCACAGTGTAAGAAACTACAACTGAAGGTAAAAAAACAGGGCCTCAAAGTTTATGTTATACTGAGGTCACAGATAATGTGAACAAACAATTTTATTTTATTTTATTTTTAAAGATTTTATTCATTCATTTATTTATTTATTTATTTATTTATTTATTTATTTATTCATTTATGCAAGAACCGGGGTACAGGCCAGATGTGCAGGAGGGTGAGAGGATTCACCAGAGATAGAGCGGGTAACAGAACAGGCAGACTGACGAAATACACTGCTAAGGGGAGCAGTGGGCAAGACAGGAGAGGTCTGCTCACCATGTGGGACCCTCGCCAGGATTGAACCCACGCTGCAGAGGCTGCAGAGATCTTCACAGCGCTGTACTCAACTGCTTGTGCCACCAGGGGAGGACCTGAACAAACAATTTTAATAGTGTATTATCATTTAATATTTAAAGCTTTGGAAGTTGACTATGACCATCAAGGAGAATATAAATGTTACAGAAAGAGAATGAAGAGAATGTATGTACAGAAACTCAACAGAAGAAAAGAAAATGAAGAAAAAGAAAAGTTTTAATTGAGAAACAAATGATGATTTGACCAAGAATTAGGGAAAAGGATTAATCAATATGGAGATCATTGTTGACCTAGACAAGAATTGTTTTGGTGACAAAATCTCCAAAATATTTGGAGAGGAATTGGTGAAAGATAAGAAAGTCAGTGTAAAGGGACAGATTCATTGAAATTAGCTATATAAGAAACCATATTTAAGAGACAGCTTTGTTTCCTTGAAATTAGAGTTATTAGACATTTTTGTATGCTGGTGAGAATGAATCAGTAAAAATAAAGAACTGATGATGTCTTTTTGTCCTCATTTTTATTCTATCTCTTCCTCAGAAAATAAACTGTGACATAGAATGACAAAGAGGATAATTTTTCAGCAATAATTTTTATTAGAGGCAGCTATCAATGTCAATCTAACTTTCCATGTCTTTGCTTCAGTGATTCTTAATAAGAAAATTAATACAGAAAATAGGAGGAAAGTGGATCTTATCTGAAATATTTGACATTAAACATTTCCTTTTAAAGCCATGAAATAAATCTCCTAAGAGTGAAATGTGTAAACAAGGAAAGACTATTTTTTTAATGTGTATAATATAGTTTTTGTTAGGTTATTCCATTTAGATTGTAAACGGAAAAAATCAAGGGGAAAATTTAAACTTTGTATAAAATTACTGATTCCAATTGGGCTACCATAACAAAATTACCATAGACTGGGAGACTGGAACAAGAAAAAATTATTTTCCATAGTTTTGAAGGCTGGGCAATCCAAAATCAATGTACTTGTCACATTGTTTTAGTCTGAAATCTCTTTCCTTGGCTGGCAAGGTAGTTTTATTCTGGCTCACATGCAGCCACCCTCTTGCTGTGTTCTCATATGACCTCCTCTTTGTGCATGTGTAGAGTAAGGAGGGGATCAGACTGAGTTCTCTTTTCATAAGGGACTGATCTCATCAGAAGCGGGCTTCACCTCTTATCTAACCCTCATTACCTCCCGAAGGCATAATCTCCAAATACCATCACATTAAGTCATAAGGTTTCAACATATGAATTTTGAGAAGGCATACATATTTACTATATAGCACTTGCTGTTAGGAGACCTTCAAGACCTTCAATAAATAGGCAAAATTTGATAAAATACCTGTGTCTATTGAGTGAATATGTTAACTTTTCTTTTAAAGGGCAGTGCTGTCCTTGACCACTCCAGAATGCCATGTTCAATTCTTAAGTGATCATTCCTGTGCGATACTGTGAGATTCAGTTTTAAAACTGTGGCTCATTGAATAGCAGGACAACAATTAAATTATTGTTAAAACTGATTTGTAATATTCATCTAATTTTATTTTGAGAGTGACAAGAATAATTTTAATATAGGCAGGGTCAGTGACTATATGTATATACATATGCATGGGCCATGTCTTCAATAATTATTTTCAATGATAATCTAAATTCAATAAAATCACAAATTTTATTTTTATCTGGATCTGTTACTCCACTCTGTATTATGGATAAGAGTTGCAATGAAGACTGGTTTTTGCAATGATTTTACATAAGCACCTGATAACAATTGGGAAATATATGAAGACAGACAAGGCATGTCCCTCAGGATTTTAATGTAAGTGGTCTAGGAGAGGATATCATGGCTAGATTGTTTTAAAACTGGCTTAAACAAGGTGAAGTAATTCTTGTTCTGTTATTTTTTTCTCACAAGGAAAAATTGTTCCTGCATTGTAAAACTTTGATATTTTATAGCATTTTATGGTCTACAAAAGGGAGAAATATTTGCGTATATCTCTCCAACACATTTGAACACAGACCATTTTGTTTTTTGGAACATAGCTCAGGATCATTATAACACAGAACAATTTGAGGAGGCAATAGTGTGAGATTTGCTTCTCACTTTTCTTTACTATAGGCATAGAAGAGAGGGAATAGAATTGATGCAAATTGCCTTAAAATGAGCTCCATGATCAGATCAATTTGGGAAACACTGGTTTTAAACAAAGTTTAAACAGATTTGGATTCAGAGTATTTGTTTTAGAATCCCCTAGCTACTGATAATAACACTTTGAAATCTGTAAGGTCACTTAATTCTCCATTCCTTGAATATTTACTAATGAAAGACAGTGTTTAAACTAGTAACCTCCAGGGCAGGTTTGAACTTGAGTCCTGTTTCTTCTATAGCATAATTATTTTGGAAAATGTAGAAGTCAGTGGGTGAACTGAGGAACAGTTAAAGAAGAGAGTCCTTGAAATATTATTGGTTATTGATTAGTGTTACTGGTTAAACCGTGTCCCTCTCCAATTGCTATGTGAAGTCCAACCTCCCCAGGACTTCAGAACATGACCTTGCTTAGAAATATCGTCATTACAGAAGTAATTAGTAAAGATGAAATCTTTTTTTTTTTTTAAAGATTGATGTATTTATACAAAAATGGGGGCACGGCCAGATGCACAGGAGAGTGATAGGACTCACCAGAGACAGAGCGGGGAACAGAATAGGCAGATGGATGGAAACACACTGCTGACGGGAGCAGTGGGTGAGACAGGAGAGGTCTGCCCTGCCATGTGGGATTCTCATTGGCCGGCTGGGATTGAACCTGCACTGCAAAAGTTGCAGACAGCTTCACAGCATGGTGCCCAACCGCCTGCACAACCTGGGAGGCCCTAAAGATGAAATCTTAGTAGGGTTGGGTGGGCTTCCTAATTCAGTATAACTGATGTCCTCATAAAAAGGGGCAATTTGGACATAAACATACCTACAAAGTAAATGTCATGTGATATTGATGGTTGAGATCAGTGTGATGCGTCCACAAGGCAAGGAATGCCAATACACTAGTAGAAGTTAGGAGGTTAAGAATGGAATAGATTTGTCTTCACAGCTTTAGAAGGAATCAGCCCTTCCAAACCTTGTTCTAGGAATTCTATATTCCAGGACAGTGAAACAATGTTTCTATTGTTTAAGCTATCCAGTTTGTTATGTTCTGTCCTAACCGTAACTAATACAGAAATAAGAAAGCAGACAGGGAACATCACATCAGGATTTGTAAGTTATGCGTCTCAGAAAACAATGAGAATCCACCCACAAAGAAAATTCAAAAACATCAGCCATTAAACATTTTTGTTCCAAGTTGAGTTAATTTTTTTAATATTTTATCTTATATAGTCTTACATCTTTTTTCATCTTTGCACAATGTATGCATTTTCATTTTGGTTATATTCCCCTTAAAATTGCACCCCCCCCTTATTTTGACTCTAGTCCTTCCTCTCCCAGCCCTTCCCTCCCCCTACCCCCCAGTGTGTCTCTGGTTTATATTTGCTTGTTGATTTTGATTTTTACTTTGTATTGATTAGTCTTTTTCCTGGTCTCTTATTTAGGTTTTCTAAATTCCTGCTATGAGTGAGACCATCAGGTATTTTTCTTTTTCTTTCTGACTTATTTCAAGTTGAGTTAATTTATAAATGACAGTATTGCAAACTATCTCTTTCTGTGAGGGAAGGGAGAGCTGAAACACAAGTGCAGGAAAAATAAGTTGTTGGACCTTTCTCCTCCCACATCTGTCTTCCTGTCATTCTTGAAGGAGGATATGAGTATACTTCAAGACCATGGAACAGTCATAGGAAAATAAGTGGGTTTCCCACCAGGAAACCACCATGCCTTCCTTTACTTTCAGTATTCCATCCACAACACAGAATCCTTCTCTGAATTCCTCTGCTTATTCTAATTATCCCAATAACTTCTTGGTAATATCTATATGATTCTACATCACTTTAATTACAGTCATGATAATAAAAATAATTATACTCTGTGATAACAGTATTAATTGAGCAATTTGGAAATATCTGATTGCTCTAAATGCTATGAATATTTATTAACTCTATTTATTCTAAATTAACACTGTGAGGTAGGTTCTCATAAATGGTGAGTTAGGAGCCAGGATTAAAACTCAGATAATTTCACTCCAGCACTATAAATCATACTAAACAGGGTTTATAATAATATAAAACTATGTAATTCCTCAGCATTGCAAATATGCATATAATTTCAAGTATATATAGTTAGGTACTATAGTTTATGTGGTTCTCTATTTGCTTACAATTTCCTTCCATTTATCTTGTACCTTACTACAAAACTAAATTCAAGGTGATACATCATGCCAAATAATAATCCAGTAAGTACTGTAAACAGAAGTTTTCGTTTCAAGTATTGAGTGAAAAATTGTGATTTTTTTTCAATTTTATCATAAATATTTTCTATGTGTAAAGAAGTCATGTTTATTGAAGAATAAGAGCTTTCCTATGAAAGTCATTAATAGTAAACATAAATGGATTATAAATTATTCCTTTGTGTAAACTAGCAATGGAATATGAAAAATACAATACTTGTAACTCAAAGTAGAGAAACAAATTGACTTAGTAATTGCACATAACAAGACTACATAATATAACTCTAATAATGAGATTTTAATTCTTTAATCTCTCTTGTGAATTACTTAATAAAGTAGCAACAGAATTATATTATCATTCTAATTTACTATTTTTGAGCTATGTGACCCTGGCAAGTTACACACAACTTCATGGTAGCTTACTTAAATTCACCCTTTTTAAAATAAGAGGTTTAACTAGGTGATGTGTAAAAGTATTTTGTTCTAAAATCTATGATCTCATAATGACAGCATATATCACCATCTAACTTTACTTCATATGTACAAATGGTATCAAAAGCTTAATTTTCTATTAGTTTGTATTATACAAAAGGCAAAGGGATGTTAACTTTGATTTAAAATATCAACTTATGGCCTCTCCTGGTGGCGCAGCGGTTGAGCAGTGGGCTGCGAAGATGCCCGCAGCCTCTGCAGTGTCGGTTCGATCCCCGGCCGCCAGCGAGGGGCCCACATGGCGCGACAGACCTCTCCTGCTGCGCCCGCTGCTCCCCTCAGCAGTGTATCTTCATCAGCCTGCCTGTTCTGTTCCCCACTCTGGCTCTGGTGAATTCTCTCACTCTCCTGTGCTTCTGACTACACACAGTGCTTGTATAAATAAATAAATAAATCTTTAAAAAAAAATAAAATATCAATTTAATTCTCATATCTGTAAATGTAAATATATAAATGCAAATATATAAGAGAAATAATGTTAAATTTACTTAAAGTTTATTTGATGATTAAGATGTAAATATACATCTCAAAATAGGTAGACAGGCAGATAGTCAAATCTTGTGGTCAAGTGGACAAAGTAAGAACTCCCAATATAATTTTTTCCTTTATTTAAAATCAATAGTGTACATGAATATCTAGCCTCAGTATTCATCTTTTTATTGTCTCTGTTTCTGTTTTCTCTCTTTGCCCATCTCTATCTCTGTCTCTGTTTCTGTCTCTGGCTGTAAAGGTAGCTCTAGTTTTATATCCATATCTACATATTGCATCTTGTTTTGAGGTTGAAGATCATCCTTTTTCTTACTGTATCATACCTTGTGATAATTTTTTCTGAGTCTATTGATGAAATTAATTGATTGAAAAATTGACCATGTATTGAATTGAAAAAAAATACTGTCCTTATAAATAGATGCATAGTAGTAGATGTATAGTCTTATTTTATGTTGTGATATATAGATTTTTGATTCAAGGAATGAACTATAATTTTCTTCATTGTTTAAAAAAGTGACTTTCTCTGTTTCTCTAGAGTTTAGTGTAATTAAATTGCAATTGCTTTCCTCAATTTATAGACATCCTCATAAATTCTTCAAATAGTGTTCTCTTAACTTTTTCTTTCTTGTATATTCATGAATACACCTCAAATACTAAGAAGTAGTCTTTGAAATGTTATTTTTAAAGTTCCTGAAGAAACTTTTTATTTTTTTAAAATGAACTTGATTGTAACATGCTTAATCATTATAGGAATGTGACTATTAAGAACATGCCAGAAATAAAAAAAGAAGTATGGAAATAGTCCCAGATAGTGTGATAAGCAATTAGTCTATATTAAAAAATTGCAATTTTTAAAAATAGATTGAGCACTTTGGGAAAAAAAATTAAGGAAGTTTTCCCAACAATTAAAGCTTTTCTTATTAAGATAATATTAGCAAATAATTCTGATAAAGGAATGTAAATGACAATACTATTCCTTCATATTTCTGTGTGATGACAGTTCCGGATAATAAATAATTAATTTGATAAAATTTAACACATAGTTTCCTGTGTGGGGAGACTTTTCACATAATTTATAATAGTCCCACATAACAGAACAGTAGAATTCAGGTATTTGCCTTCGGTTCTTTTAAGTTCATAATGTCCTTTGATCTGAAATTTTTGAAAATATGCCTCTTTTAATAAAAGTAACAGAAATTTCTGTTACTGAAACAGTGTCATTCATTAGAATGAGGTTATGATTTAAAAAATTATTTGCTAGCACTTACTTCACCAGATGAAACAAATCACAATTGTAATATATGGATATACACACACACACACACACATATATATATATGTATATCACTGTCGCAATAAAAATATTGCATAACACAGTAAAATGGTTATCATATTTTATAATCTTTATGCATATCAAGGCCTTTAATAACTATATATGTTTGTGTGTGTGCACTTGTCCATGCACACATGTGTAAGTTTAATTTCCTTTAGAGAATAACAATATCCTTGAGCTATCAATTTATAATGCAGTTTTTTTTTTAAATGATTTCCCCCCACCTACTTTAACATTATATTGGTCGGCTATTATCATGTAGTAAACAAAGCAAGCAAGCAAAAATAAGGATTTTCTTCTCCCAGCTCTGTCCTCCAGCTGGGGGTCAACTGATTAAGTCTAGGCTGAGCTAGGTGTTTTAGTTTTATATGTAGCTCTTGCTAAACTTTGCTCATTATTGCAGGTTTGTCTCTGGTCTGCTTCATGTGTACTAATTTGGGGCCCAGGTTAAAGAGGCAGCAGCTACTTAGAGCAACTTTTTCTTAGAGTGAGGGCAGTTGTTAAAGAGAAAACTTTCAATACCCCTAGACACTTAGATTTGGCACTGGCACAATCTTTCCCAGATTTATTTGTTTTTCCTTTCCCTTTTTTCTCTTCAAATAGTGGTGTCTTCTTGTGGTATTTGCATTAATGAATTGTTATTTGATTTCCCAAAAGCTGTGTTTTTTCACCTTTATTGATAATAGTGATCTGTTTATTTCTCAAAACTGACAAAACAAATATTAATAAGAAATATATGCATAATTCTACATTATTATGCTACAAACTTATTCACCTACAAGACACAGTCCTGGTATGATTGTAAATTTTCATTTTGTGTTGCCTTATAGATAAACATCAAAATATAATTTCCTTTCCCTTCATGCCTCAACACACTTTATTCTTGTTCTGCCTCTTATTTTGCCATAGACTTCTGACTACTCCTCAAAAGTCATGAAAGCAATAAAAAGCTTTGGCAGATAAAGGGATTAGATAAAGAGATTAAAATCTTAATAATATCTCTTATTATAGGAAACAAACAAGGTATAGCTCACATTTGAATGAATTTATTGACAGTCATTTTATCCTTAATTATTTTGTCTTAAATATGTTTACCATTAAAGGACATTGAACATTTTATTTAAAAGGCTCATAGTAACAACTTGTTACTTTGCTAAATCCCTAGCGTTTCTTTTTTTTTTTTTAAGATTTATTTATTTATTTATACAAGCACTGGGTACAGTCAGAATCGCGAGAGGTTGAGAGAATTCACCAGAGCCAGGGCGAGGAACAGAACAGGCAGACCGACGAAATACACTGCTGAGAGGAGCAGTGGGCAAGACAGGAGAGGTCTGTTGAGCCATGTGGGACACTCGCCGGCAGCCAAGGATCAAACCAGTGCTGCAGAGGCTGCGGGCAGCTTTGCAGCCCAGCGCTCAACCGCTGCGCCATCAGGGGAGGCCCTAAATCCCTAGCGTTTCTCTCATTTCCTTGGTGTAGCAGTTTGGTCAATAATTAAATTACTAGTCTTAATTTTATAATGTATTTAGGAATATCTAAAAATTCTCTTAAAATGGAACATACATTTGATTGTAATTATATCCAAATTAAACATGCTACATAAACATTTTAGAACACTAAAAGAAGGAAAATACACTTAAGTCATATCAGAGGGGGAAAATTCCTAGTTAAGGAACAATGTCCAGTATGAAATGCAGAGAACAAGACAACATAAGCAAGCAACCATAGAAACAACAAAAATGAACAAAGATATCAATACTGATTTGTTACCTCAATTTTCTTATATCAGAAAATTTAACACAATCATGTGAGATTTCTTTTTCTAGCAATAGTGGACTAGCTGAATTCTTAACAAGCTTCCCTCTTAGCACCTGAAAACAACTGGAATAGATAAGCAATAAAAAGAGAAGGAGAAAAGAAATACAAATGTATGGGTCAATTGAAGAAAGAAGGAAAACAAGAAAGATAATCCATATATTTGGTGCCACTTCCCTTCTTAAATTATTTGTCAGTTTGAAAGCAGGAAAACAGGGCCTCCCTGGTGGTGCAAGGGATTAAGCACCACACTATGAAGCAATCCGAACCCTCTGCAGCACGAGTTTGATCCCCAGGTGGCCGGGGAGCAACCCACATGGCGAGGCGGACCTCTCCTGTCTCGCCTGCTGCTCCCCTCACCCTCAGCAGTGTATTTCAGTCAGTCTGCCTGTTCTGTTCCCCATTCTGTCTCTGGTGAATCATCTCACCCCCCACATATCTGGCCTGTGCTCCAGCTCTTGTATGCATAAATAAGTAAATCTATAAAAAAAGAAAAAGAAAGAAAGTAGGAAAATGGAAGCTGAGATATTGACTTGATCTCGCAACCTAGTCACAAGTGTGGGCAACATTGGTGGGGGTTGAAAGTCCTCTAAGGTAGACCTGCTGAGGAATAGTACAGTTTCTCATTTGTGACCTCAAATGTCCACTTCCTACGAGCAATTGTGAATCCCAAAATACTCAGCCCTCTCAGTCCTAACTTAATATTATCACAATCCCCTGATTAAAGTAGGTTCTCTACACTAACAGCTGATTGAGCAAATCAAAATAATTCCTCTTTGGCAGCTGAGGCTATCCTATAGCAGCTCAATTTATCTCTAAAAGTTTAATCCATGCTATTTGATACTGAACTACATAACCAAGAATGGTGACTATATTTGACTGTACATATGTGTGTGTGTGTGTGTGTGTATATATACATGCTATACATATACATACATAGAAACATATATATGTTCATACAAATACAATAAATGTATAAATATGTTTATATATGTACTTTGCTTGCATAAGTATTATTTTGTCTATTTAGTCATTTGTTGTTTAATCTTCATAGATTAGTCATTGTTATTTAATCTTCATAGAAGGAATTGACTGATTTGCTATATATAAATGGAGAAAATCCATTATCCACCTTCTCTTCCCTGCAAAGTGACTTGTTACTTTTTTTTAGGTTTTTTTTTTTCCCCCATCTGACTTTCATTGTATTTCCCCAGGATAAGACCTGTGACAAGGATGAGTCAACAAATATATTGTTTACTGTAAGGCAAATAAGAAATCTGTGTCTAATTCAGAATTCATCATTTGTGCATTTAGTATAAAATTGGTAAAAATAGTAACAAAAAGACCCAACGCTGAGGCAGCAGCTGATTGTGCCAGTGACAGGACACAGAAAAACTGGTGCTTTTTTCTGTGGGTGAACAACAAACTGGCTCCAACTGTTACTGTGCAAAGGAACTGTCAGGGTGAAGAAGTGTCCACAGAGTGATGTTCCCAAGAAGAGCAACAGCCAAGAAGACCATAAGAATGTCCCAGGAATGATCAGTTCCTTTCTTCAACTCCAAGTTGACAGCCTGTCAGAGTCATCTATTTTCAGCGCGTAACAGAGAGCCAAATGAACAGTAGAAATGTACTTTTCACAGTTCTAGATCCAGCATCTAAAAGCAGAGAAATGTAGATTTGCAGCCGAGAACTAATAGGTTACTGACACAGAATGTTTTTGAGATAGCGGAAAGAATGTTCTGACAATTTATACCCTGTGATTTATACCCTGTGACAATGCCCCTGTGATTTATTTTTCTTTTCTTATTGAAATAGTATCATTTAAAACTGAAGGGGGTGGCCTCTCTGGTGGCACAGGCAGTTGAGCACCATGCTGTGAAGCTGTCCACAGCCTCTGCAGCGCAGGTTCGATCCCAGCCGGCCAGAGAGAAACCCACATGGTGCGGCAGACTTCTCCTGTCTCGCCCGCTGCTCCCCTCAGCAGTGTATTTTGCCAGGCTGCCTGTTCTGTTCCCAGCTCTGTCTCTGGTGAATCCTCTCACCCTCCTGTACATCTGGCCTATACCCTGGTTCTTGTATAAATAAATAAATCTTTAAAATAAATAAATAAATAAAACTGAAGGGGCAAGAAAACTTTTCTAGTTATTTATTTAATTTTTTCAGGTTATATTTTAAATTTTTAGAAAAGAAAATATTTTTCTCTTTAAAATTTATGCTAGAAAATATATGTAGTTTTGAATACAAAAACATGAACTTATGAAATGATAAGCTTGGTAGGAGATAAAAGTAATATAATCACAATAACAGCACAGATGTAAATTATGTGCTGAGTTGACAAGAAAAACAAAGTTTCAGTAGATATTTTATATCTCTAAAGAATTTTGATCAACCAGAAGGAAAAAAAGGCAAATGGGGTTGCTGACAGAGATACCAAAATAAAGACATAATTTCTGTTGTTTGTTAGGATTTGTGCAAATATGGACATACACATTCATGGATATGTGAAAATTTCACCATAACACCCTCTAGCCAGAAAAGTGGATTTTGTTTAGTAAACTTTTTATAATTGTCTTGTGGGGAATGGTAAGCCCTTTGGGGGGATCATAGCAAGTCATGAGATTAAATTTTCTACATGAAAAATGGTCAACATTTGTGGAGTAAGAGGATAACAGGAAGAAATAAGAACAGAATAACAGCAATATGGCATGAGATTGGTGGGGAGGGTGCTGGGAGGGAGGGTGGAGAGCAAGGTGTTGAGGTTCACAATGGACTATGGTGGAGCAAATTGGGTGCCTCAGTGGTCACGTTGGTGCAGAAACATACACCTGAAGAAGAGGGATCCCACATTCCTGAATCACATACAGTGTTGTAAACTAATATTAACTTTTTTAAAAAGACTTTACATTAAAAATTATAATTAATGAATTGATTTCTCCAACAGAATAAAATATCTAAAGCAAAAATTAATTTTTGGTTACAATCAATTAATCACTTGTAGTGTGCTGCTTTTTAAGTCCATCTAAGATATTTATTTACCATCATATATAACATTTGTAATACATTGACATAATTCAGGGGCCATTCTGAGATTTCTGTTCTTTTATATTAGGGTGATACTAGGTTCTCAGCAAGATATTTAATTTTTTTTAATCTATAACATTATACATTTAATACTAAACTTTATAATTTTCCTGTGTGTGTGTTTCTGGCAATATTTTATGACTTTCATTTCTTATTTTTGGTACTTAATTTTGCATGTTATCATTACTTATGGTTTATTAGCCTTTAAATAGCTTACTAGTTATGTGTTCTCTTGTTGAAATACATTCTAGCACATATACTGTTTATGGAAGATTTATAAACCATTTTTCTTAAGAAATAGCTAGCAAAACCATACAAAATGTTACTAAACTTTCAAAGTAATAATTAATTAACAGTCCCTAATAAGACTGTCCACAACTGCAATTTTCCATGGTGAAACACATTTTGACACCTCTAACACTATTGACAAATATTAATTCCTTCAATAAACAATTGAGTGATGTCTCATGTGACGTTCTGGAGAGTCAACAGCATGTAATACTGCTGTGGCTGTATATAGTGACATGCAGGTAAACCTGCATGCAAAGAACCTGCTTAGTTCTATGATGAAAGAATAACCAACCAAAATTTCACATTCACACATAAGGTTTAAGTTTGATCTTTACGCATACACAAGCAAATTTATACTGAATTTTCACAATTGTAATTTCTCTGAGGGATCACTCCTTTCTTCTCCCCATACTCAATACCTCCTTAACAGTAGATAGTAAACTCTTAAGGTAAGAAATGGAGAAATTAGAAAATTTCACTAATACAATAAGATTGGAGCACAGAATAAGTGCATTGGGGCAAAATATTTGTTGAAGAAAATGTACTTACTGATTCCAGAGTAAGCATATATGTGCTAGTTCAAAAAAAAAATGCAGTGTCCTGTCTATTATTCAATAATTTTTGTTTAAATTATGTTTGTCATGAGAGACAAACAATGTATGCATTATTTCAAAAATAAACAAAAACATGTAGCTTTCCTGGAATAACTACATACAAGAAGAGACAAAAAGCTGTCTGACTAGGGTTAGGTGTCTGGCTTTTTTATACATTCCTTTGCTAATCACCTTGAAACAATCCATCCCACTTTCCCAATTAAATGAACATCAGATTCTTTTACCTCTGTGTTCCATATATGACACAATTTCTGTTTATCTTCTTCACAGATAATCAAGAACCAAATCAATATGCATGTTCTCAATGCTTGAATGAATAGCTGAAGGATGAAAGTGGCTCTAAGTAGCATTATATTTTGAACATCATTTGAATGACTGGTAATATCTTCCTCCTTTATTAGTTATTTATATAGTGAAATTCACAGACATTACATATAAAATTGATGAGTCTTGACAATATGTTATTTCCAAGTAATCAGTACTCATATTTCCATTAATACAGAATGTTTCCTCAAACCCCATTCAAGTTGATTCTCCACTGAAAAAAAGGCAATTGTTTTCAGACTATATCATCTTGACTACTTTTTCTAGTTCTTGAAAATCATAAAATTTGATGCCATAAAATTCTGTGTGTGTGTGTGTGTGTAATTAGGGGGAAAGTGAGGAGGAAGCTCTGAGCTTATGAATGGCATCCTAAATGAATTCCATTACATTTTTACTCCATCCCAATTCCCATGGAGAAAAGAGCTATCTCAGGTGCCAAAGACTACACCTCCCAGCCTGCCATCATGGACTTCCTGCACAGGGTTCCTCCACGTACTAGAGGCAAAGTTAAGCTGCCATGGACACATGTATGCTCTTCCTCTCTTGTTTTTTTGATTGCATCCTGACTCACATCCTGATACTGCTGCAAAGAGAGATACATGCAAAGAGGTACATAGAGGAGACACATGGAGGAGAGATATGTAGAGATTCTTAGAAGATACAAGTGAGTGAGAATAATGTGGGTGGGCTGCTCCTGATCCTTGACAGAGACAATGGCAGCAATCATTTTGTTGTCATATATTCTGAATTTTTAGTCTCTCTGTTCCAGATCTCTGGGACCTGCTCAATCCCTCAGAGTTGTGGCAAGATTTTAAGCCTCAACATCTCAGCGGTGGGCCAAGGCCAGTTTGGCTAGGTATGTGCTTGTGGATATATGGGTAATTTCTGGAATTTTATTGGGAAATAATTATTTGAAATCTTTTCCTCTCTCTCTCTCGTCTACTAAAAGTTAAAAATCTAACACACTACAAGTATGTTTTTTTCGCCTTTGTACATGTATAGCCAAATTCCTTTTTAGACCATGCAAACCCTGGGTACTCCTCAGTCACATGTTAGCAATATTCTTTGGAGTGTGCTTAATTTTACTTGTCTTCAGAGTCAAATATATCTCAAGTATTGGTACTTATTGTCATGTGTTGGGCTGTTTTTCAATTCCACCCATATGGATAAATTCATATTATTATCAAAAGATGGTATTCCAAACATCACAAGCATAATATATTGATAAGACAAAACAGAGTGTGATGTTTACCATGGTGAGGGAGGAAAAGCCTCCCCCACAAATTTGGAAAATGCAAACAATAGGTTTCAAACAAAGAGTGCTTATTGCGGAACAAACAATAGGGGAGGGGTAGCAACTGCCCTGCACCAGCTATCCCCTTGATGATTGCAGGGATCCTGGTTTTATGGATTTGGTTACCAGGGCAGGGTAGCAGGGAACAGCATCATAATATATTTTAGGCTGGGCAATATGGGGGCATGCACAGATGGGCTACATACTCTTTATATGTCATATATCCCATAGTTTCTTAAGTCTCCACTCAGGGGTATGCATTTTAGTATGATCGTGAGTCCACTGTCACTTTTAGGTCAGATCCTCTGCCACCTGCTTATGCATGGCCACCAGGTTTCAGCCACTTTCAGAGTCATTGTCCCAAAACAGCAAGCCTTTGCTGATTGGAGGGTCTGTTTCTCACTGGTGAATAGATAAAGGGGCTTTTGGAGAATTCCTATTAGTCTGGGGCTCAATAACAGGGATAAACAAGCAAAACCTAAGCCCAAAGGTGCTGAAACATAAATTTATATAATGAACAAACAAACAATCTGTCTGGGAAAAGATTCCTGGAAAAATAAAGTCATGCAAATTCATGTTAATGAAAAGAGAGAAGTAAGACAAAGTCAAGATAATGGAGATAGTCACCTATACTTCTGGTTCTATGTCCCCATTGTATGTCTCTGTTTGTTTGTTTATTTTTCCTGTTCTCTGTCCCTCTGCCTTCTCTTTACCTCCCCTTCAAGCACAGATTTCCAGTAACCAACAACCCAGCCTTTCAGTTCCTAAAAGTGACTAATTCATTTGTGGCTTCCAATGTCTTCACAGTCTAACTTAGTGTTGTTATTCAATTCATATCAGGGGATTATGATAGTATAATCAGTTGCTAAGAATACTTTGTTTTTTTTTAATTTTTAAAGTTTTAAACTACTAAAAATTAATATTGGTATTATAATATATAGAAATATATAAAACTATTTTCAAAATGTTTATTTATTACTATTACTTATTCAAAGGAGACTGTTGTGTGGAGAAGATCAGGGTGAGGCTAGAGGTGCCAGGGGGAAAGAATTCACCAGACAGAGTGGGGAACAGAACAGGTGGATTTATTGAAATGTACTGCTAAGAGAAGCAGAGCAAGAGGCAGGTGAGAGACAGAAGTCTGTGCCATAAGGAAGATTTGAGTCTGTCTTTTCTATTCTGTTTTTTTCCCAGACTTTGAAACTTGAAGTGCTAGTTTGCACCAGTTATTTACTGGAATGTTTGGCCTCTGGCAGTGACCTGTGGCACAAAAGCATGTTCTGGTTTCTGCTCTGCATTCCTGGAGCTGGGCTGCTTTTCTGGTCATAGTGGTTGGTTTTATGGCCTTGTCCCCAAGGCAGACTTTATCCATACTTATTCCAGGGCCCCAAATCCGCCCAATGGGTCAGGAGTAAGGACTTAGTTTTTAACCTTACTAAACTGTACTCCAACAGACACAAAAGAGAAATTTGAGTGAACCTGGTTTAATAGCAGAATTTCTAATATTGTGGTAAATATAAAACACAAATTTAAATTTATAATTATTTACTCATATTTGCTCAGAATAGATATGATCACTCTAATTTATATATATTGACTTTTAATTTATTTCAATACTTCTTTTTTTAAGATTTATTTTTATTTATGCATACAAGAACTGGGGTGTAGGCCAGAGGTGCAAGGGAACCGGAATGAGAGGATTCACCAGAGACAGAGTAGGGAGCAAAACAGTCAGATCCACTGAAAGACTCTGCTGAAGGGAGCAGAGGGCTAGACAGGAGAGGTCTGCTGTGCCATGTGGATTAGCTTCCTGACCAGGGATCAAACTCATCCTGCAGTAGCTGCTGATAGTATACTAGTGCTGAGACTTTAACCCCTGCACCACTGGGGAGTACTTACTTCAATATTTCTAATTAATTTTGGAATTAGACTAGCTTTTTTTTGTCAGATGGTAAAACATATGGTACTATTGTTTAGATGAAGTAAAAGTTAATGTGCTATTATGTGCTTATTATGTAAATAGAGTTATTTGATTCCCTGTGGGAGATTATCTAGGTCAAGATAGTATTTAATCAGTGGTTTTAGGTTTAAGAATATCTTTGAGCATCAAAATAACAGTAGTTTTTGAAAATTAACTTTATTTTTATTTTATTAAAACCTTAAGTTTGAATATTAGCCAATCAAGAAGGAATTATGTTCAGGTTTAGATCTTAATTACTATCATGATAAAGTTGTTTACATGAAGAGAATATATTTTCTGAAATTAACACTTTTGCTAGACATATCCAAAGGCCTATTTAAATATAATTTGAGAAAACAGTAATCTTTACTACTTTTCTAAACCACCTCTTCTTTATATTTTATTTGGTGCTTGTATGTATATAATTTTGTTTAACAATATAAATTTTAGAAAGTAAAATGAGTCTTTGATTTCCTCACTGGTGTAGCAATACACCTATTAGCTGTTAGCAATACATACTCCTTAATTTTAATTAATGATACATAGCGGGACATTTTCAAGCTTGAAATTATTCAGCAATTTTTAGTGAAAAAAAGCATTGAGTGTACAGGGGGAAGATAATTTTACTTTTCTTTCTTTTATAAAGATTTATTTTTATTAATGCATGCAAGAACTAGGGTATAGGCCAGAGTTGCAGGGGGGTGAAAGGATTCACTAGAGACTGAGTGGGGAACAGAACAGGCAGATTGGCTGAAATACACTGCTGAGGAGAGCAGAAGGCGAGACAGGAGATGTCTGCTGAGCCATATGTGGGTTAGCAACCCAGCCTGCGGATTGAACTCATGCTACAATGGCTGCTGATAGCTTGATAGTGCTGACTTTAACCCCTGAGCCACCAGGTAAGCCCCAATAACTGCACTTTTCAAACAAATTGCTGTTTGACAAAGAGGCCTGAGAGAAAGAGAATGTTAGAGGAAGAGACTTTCTTCAAGAGTGCCTCAAAAATTCCTCAAATTACAATTTTATGTTGTATTACCATATGACTGAAGCATTTGGGATATAAGGAAATAATGGATTACAGGTAATTGTGAGTAAATCTAGTTTCGTAATTGAATGGCAGGGGACCTACTATTTATTATTGTTATGAAGAGGAGAACAGAAGAATCAAAATATACAGTTTAACTTTGTTAGTGATAGCAAAAATCATTCAAGAGAAGAGGCAATGACAAATCTTAATAGAAAAAAAGGCAACAATAAGAACAATAATTTTTTATGTACTTGCAAAATATACTTTATGCACAGAAAACAAGTGTTAAAAAAGGAAACAGAACCAAAATGTAATCCCCACTAAGAATTAATAGTTACCCTAATTGCCGTTTCAGTCATTCCCAAAAAGTGGAATGATAATCAATCTGCATATAAAATTCCCACCTGTCTCCCAGACTGAGGGAAGTGACTGATAGAAATAATCTCCCTTTTCTTTTGCTAATTACCTTGTCTCACCCTCATTCTGACAATAAAAACCTTTCATTTTGCCCTAGCCCTTCCAGAGATGCTGCTCAATTCATGAATCACTTAATAAAGACAATCATTTCTCTAAATTTATTAGGATGGCTTTTGTTTTTCACAATAGCATCCAGGTGTGTTATGGTTTTAATAGTGTCATGATATTCAGGAACAGGTGCTAAAAAATAAATCCATGGGCTGAGAAACTTCTCAGTTTTCCTCCAGTCTTCTTTTAAATAATTATTCATCAAGTGTTAAGTTAGGTGCCATTTGTGACTCAAGGTTTGAGGGATTAGTTTTATATCAACTGGTATACTATAATGCTGTCCCTAATGACCCTAAATTAAGTCAGACCCCACCAATTAAGAGTTTGTTCAATACTGACCATATTTCAGATGTTAGCCTGAAAGAGGGTTCCCATGGTAGGTGCATTACTCACCACATTGAGTCACAGGGCAAGCGGAGATCCCTTAGGGTCAGAATGTGTGCCCAAGAGCAGCAGACTCGGCGAGCATAGCCTCCAAGAATCCAAAGACAGCCGATGCAAACACAAAAGGGAGTTTATTACAGACTCAACTCCGGGCTCTCGGCACCTACCAATGCAGTGGCAGATATCAAGAGCCCCAAACAAAGGAAGCAGGGGTGGGTCATTTATAAGGTCAAATCATGCTGGCAGTTACTCATTGGCTACAAGGATGCGTTCCCCAACTTTGCCGGGCTATAATTCTAAGCTGACTGGCCCAGTTGAGATGCAGCTCCAGCCTGCAGCTCCAGTTACAGCAAGTTTCACCCTCATTGGTGACCAGAGGGCAAGGGTGGAGTGAGGGTCGAAATTGTCGAAACTATCTCTGGAATGCAGTCGTCTTTCCTGGGACAGCAAAACCTAGAATTCTAAAATGGCAGTTACACACAAAATGACAAAGCAATGGCTAAAAATACTTATGCTTGGTTCCACAAGAATAGAATAAGAAAAGCCTTGGAGGAATAAGGAGGGCTCCAGAGACAAGGGCAACAAATTCCGAAGGGGACTGATCAGACACCCTGGGACTAGGGGCAACAGAACATTCCTGGAAAGGACAATAAAGAAAAAGGACTCGAAGATAAGGGCTGGGACACAGAGATTTAGTTCTGGGCACAGAGACATTTAGGCAGTGAGTGAGACCACCGAGAACTAACCAAATCACAAAGAGACTGGTGGAAATTTAGAATAATTAGGGAAGAAGGTATATATTCCCTGAGGCGCAACTCCACTTGGCTGTCTTGCCCCTCCCTGGCCTTGTTCCAACGGCCTCGGAGTCCCACTTTATTTCTGTTCCCTTTCTCCTTAATAAACTTTTTCTTTCTCTAAGCAAATCTGCCTCTTTTTGCTTGCTTGCCTGAGCCTGAGCGAAGTTCCTGCTGCGGCTTCATGAGACACCAGGCTGTGGTGGTCTAGTAGCTGAGAGGACTCAGCGCTGCCACCACAGCCTGGGGTCCTTTCCTGGCTGAGAGACTAGGCCTGAAAACCTAAAATTAAGGTATCAACATGACTACAGATTGGTATTTCTCACAACTACCCTGCTGTTGATAACTTGCTAGGATTGTTACAGGGCAGGGAGAGGGGCAGCCCAGAACCCCCAAACCTTCCAGTTCTGAATAGGTTCTGCCATTTGCCTCATCAAGACAAAACATATAAGACCTTTAATGGAAAGGAACTTTAATACAATTAGTGTGAGATACAGAGAAGACAAAGAATACAGTTTTCAAATCTAGTACCCAAAGATACCCATCCCCTTGTGGGTAAATGTCCAGCCAAACAGAGTTGGTCCAAAGCAAGGCCTGAAAGCCCGCCCCAAGTCTAAAGCACCTTCCGGTGGGGACCCACAGAAAAGGGTCAGAAACAGTCAGACAGGTCTGGGAGGAAAAGAGTAAAATCAAAATCAAGATAAAAACTGCCATTGTTAACCTCCACATGGGTCTCTCACCCACATGTTTCAACCAGTCAGGACCAAGAAGCCAGTGCAGTTTCTTCACATGTCTCTCTGCTCTATGGGCCACTTCTAGGTCTCCTTCTTGCTCTTCACCCTGCTTCTTTCCTTCTCCAGTCTCCTCTCTAAGCTTCTTTTTCTCCTTGCTCAGTCCACCCTCCTTTGGATGGGGCAGGGAAACTGAAACCTCCCCTTTTCCTGGATGTTATAGGATGACTCACAAATCTCAGGAAAGTCCTATGCTAACAATTACAGTTTTATTATATAGGATACAAATCAAACCAGCCAAATGAAAATACATGTAGGACAAGCCTGGGGTCCAACACACAAACTTTTCATGTCTTTTCCCACTGGAATCAAGTGTATCACCCTCCCAGAGTCACCTTCTTGGCATAAACTCAGGAGTGAGCCAAAGTAATTTTGAATAACACTCATACCACTCTGGAAATTTCAAGGGATTTTGAGCCCTTGTCTGGGCTGCTAAAATAGAACATTACAGACTTATAAACAGCATAAATGTATTGTTCACCGTTCTGGAGGCTGGACACTCAATATCAGAGTACAACATAGTCAGGTTCTGGTAAATACCCTCTTCTGGGTTTCAGATAGCTATTACTATCTACTCACAAAGTGAAGGAGAGTAAGGTAGCTCTTTTGGGCCTCTTACATAAGAACATATATTTCACTAAGGAACATTAAACTCATTTTTTAAATGAATGAGAGAATACAAAATAGTTACTTCACTTTAATTGTAACAAATTACCATCATCACCACAACCACAGGCAGCACAGTAACAAGCAATTTCACAGGTCATATCTTTTAAAAAACAGTTTTATTTGCAAGTGTGACTTAAAAATTATGAAAATACCTATGAGATTAAGGGACACACTAATGATTCTTTAAGATTATTGAAATGAACTCAAAAAAGAAAAGTTATCTAGAAAAGGTTTAAAATGACCATAATTCATACTCAAACTTCTGAGCCGTGAATGTCATGTACAGAATAAATTAATCATATCACATCTTCATTATTAAGGAATAAAGACTAAATTAAGGGAGTTTAATATTCATCTGTGATGTGCCTTTTTATTTAATTCCCCCCATATATATTCCAAATGCCTTTCTCACTTATCCATGTTGACTTCAGAGACTAGAAAAGCTCTTCTTATTTTCTATGTTAGGGATATGCATGCACACAAGTTTTGGCTAATGACAAGGTGGTCATTTTATTATCTTTGATGATCTGTCTAGTTTTGAAGTTCTACATGTGTAAAAATTTCAGGACCAAGGTAATAAAAGTCAAAGTGAACATGTACTCATAACCAATGACAGGATGTCTCTTGAATTGATACTAAAAAGTATTCTGTGGCCCTGATAAAATGAACAAGTGTCTGCAACTGCTTGCTTCCAAACTTATTCCAACCTCGAATGCAACTAACACCAAGATCACAGATACAGCTATTGCATGAATGTTCATCATTAACATGTAACAATAAAATACTAAATAAAAACCTAGCCTGTCAGATATTGAAATGTACAAAGTATATGTGTCAATTGAATGTACTTTTTACACAAATTGTAGGAGCATTCAGCATTAAGTGTATAATGGTTACCTCTAGCTGCTCTCGCCAGGTCTCCAACATGAGGTATGAAGTCAAAGTTCTCAAAGCAGTCTGTAGTAGAAAAGGAAGAAAATAATGCTTTGCTAAGAGATATGGTCTCCACATGTGGCCTGCAATCTAAGTGATTTAGAGCCCCATAATTTGTGGGCCTGCTGGGTTTGAAAAGACAATATATGTACCCCAAATTGCAACTAGTCCAAGAAGCAGGAAAATAGCTGTCACAGCATGAGATTAGATTGATAAAATTAGGCAGCAGGTGGCAAAGGAGGATTCAGAATGCTGGTTTTTCACCTAAGGCTATCATTTCAAACTGCCTCAGGGCAACAGCCATTATGGGAAGGGTAATAACAGAGAGAGAACAAAGAGGCATATAGGAATTTAACAAACATGTTTTTAAACATAGAATTTGAATTATGTCCATTTGTAAGTCAGCCATAAGCTAAGTTCAATCATCATTTCAAAGAATACATAGATAATAAATTATTAATGTTCAATCATATCTATCAGTGTTTTGTAGTACTTTCTGAAATTGTGTGCTTTGGAACATTTCTGCCGTAAGAGAACTATTGACAGTCACTTTCTAAATTAATGGTTCTCACTTTCACATAAGCATGATAAAGTATATACACTATATTCTCCTCCAGTAGATTCACAATGCTTATTCATTTAGTTAAGGCTCTGAAAAGTCCTGTAATAAAAAAGTCATCTAACTTTGATTAAGTGAACATGTCTCAGCCTTGATAAATCATAAATTTTGCTCTCTAAAACTTGGTATAATTCCAAACTTCTTGTGCAATATTTTCATATCTCTAAATGTAGGCATGATTTATTATCTATGATTGTCTGTCTAGGTTTAAAGTTCTACATGTCTGATAAATTTTAGGACGAAGGTAGCAAAGGTTAATGTGATGATATAGTATTAATCAGAAACAAGCGAATCATTGTATTTACCTGCATTTTTTCTGATCTTGTGAGAAATTATCAGAATAGTCAGTTTTAATCTTGTTGAGATAAAGAATCACTCATTGTTCATTATCTAAAATTGTACACTTTTATCTACAACCCTTTAGTCTTTTTTCTGCTAAACCATGGAAATTGATTTTATCCAAGGTCAATGTTATAATGGAAACTGATGTTCATTTCTCATAACTCAGTTTGACTTAGGAAGGTTATGGTAATTTAGTTCCATATTTATGACTTCATTTAACATGTCTCACATAGAAGAATTCCTGGATCTTTTTGGATCTATGCTGGGCAGGGCTTTTTCAAGTGAAAAGCCATATAAAAGCAGCATTGTGTTGTAAAGCAGCCTCTCAGGTCAGATGTAAGTTTCAAGAGTTAGCCTTACAGAAGTACACTAAGGATAACAGTTTTTGCTATTTGCCTTAGTACTGCTAAGAGGCACACCACAAATTCTTGACTCCTGCCAAACACAGAGAATTTTCCTGTGACTATTCTCAAGAAATACGCCAAGGCCAGGGGCATTCGAGTACAAGATAAAAATGAGCATTACAATATCAAATAGACTACCCAATATTTTTACTGGTGACTTGAGTTAAGTATGAGCTACCACTTAGATTAGTTGAACAGCTAAATCAAAGTCAATTTTCCCAATGACAAATCACTATAAATCACCAAATTTCCAGCGAGGCCTCTGATATTCATTAAAAGATCATTGGATAAGAAATTAAGCCTCGGGCCTCCCCGGTGGCGCAGCGGTTGAGCACTGGGTTGCGAAGCTGCCCGCAGCCTCTGCAGCACTGGTTCGATCCCCGGCCGTCGGGCGAGGGTCCCACATGGCGCGCAGACCTTTCCTGCTGCCCGCTGCTCCCCTCAGCAGTGTACTTCGGTCCTTCTGCCTGCTCTGCTCCCTGCTCTGGCTCTGGTGAATTCTCTCACCCTCCCGCACTTCTGACTGTACCCAGTCAGTGCTTGTATAAATAAATAAATAAATCTTAAAAAAAAAAAAAAAGAAAGAAATTAAGCCTCACTTATTGATCTGCATTTCAAATCATTATAAGAAACTAAGAAAGATGAGTGAAAGAAACAAATATAACTCATTCTATTGATTAAAATCAAAACAAAAAGATGAGAAGGGGTATAAATATTTGAACCAATTAATAAAGTAATGCTGTATACTATCAAATTCACATTTTACAAAGGCATTTACTTTGTAGTGAAAATATACTTCAGAACCACCTTTTTGTCCATGTAAATGGAAATTAATCTTTGATAGAAGAGATCTCATTAAAATCATGTTATGATCTTATTGTTATCTGCCAGTACAATTTAAGATAAATGTTCTAATTTCTATGCAACAACCTAGTCAAAGTATATATTAGTAATACTTCAGTTTTATAAGGTAAAAATCAAATTACTTAACACAGAATTCCATGTCATACCTTAACTAGCATCATTTTCTCCAATATAATGACCCACTTTGAAAAAAAAAATCATAGGCAACTTTTCTTTCTCTTAATCAGGTCTTTTATAATCCAATGTGCACTTTTTTCATACTATTCATCTACAGAGGCCTATATGTCTCATTTATTTCTCCATTTCTCTGCTCATTCCCCATCATTTAATACATTAGAATTATACTTCTCCTTTTCACTTTTCCCAGTCTTACTAGGTCAGAGTAACCACCTTAACCCAATTAACTATAAAAATGTCAAAGAAACAAATTATTTTAAACAAGCCACCTAATGATATAGAAGCACTTACATACTTAAGTGAGAGTAAGACTGATTCTCAACTTGCTTGACTACAATTCCATACCCAGATATTTAAAAAGACATCTATATATACTCTAGCATGAATAAAGACATATATTAACTAACTGCAATATTTATATGTGGTATAATTTTTACACTTTTTTCTTTTTATACAAGAACTGTGGTAACAGGTCAGGAGTGCGGGAGGGTGAGAGAATTCCCCAAAGCCAGAGCAGGGAGCAGAACAGGCAGACGGACCAAAGACACTGCTGAGGGGAGCAGCAGGCAAGGCAGGAGGGGTCTGCTGTGCCATGTGGGGTTCTCCCTGGCCGGCCAGGAATCGAACCGGTGCTGTAGAGGCTGCGCACAGCTTCATAGCGTGGTGCTCAACTGCTGCACCACCGGGGAGGCCCCCTATATGTGGTATAATTTTTAAAAACAATCTGATTTTTATTCATTCATTTATTTATGGTTAAATAAAACCACTAAATTTTATTCATTCTTTTGTACTGATTAATATGACTGTTCATCTACTACTTATCAGATACTTAACAAAATATAAAATTAAGGTTTAAAAAGAACAAATTCATTGTCAATGCAAGAAACAGACAACACAAAAAATGTAAATCTTCTAAATAATTAAAGAAATGTGAGGATATACTGAATTCATAAAGCAGGAATAATCTGTAGTAGTATGCTAAAAAAAAAAAAGCAGTTCAAAAAAGATTTGGAAAGAGAAGAACACAAACTAGAAATTATATAAAATCATGTAATTAGAAACAAGAAATTCTTCATATAAGTACTAGCTATTAAAATGAATACAAATGAAGGTTAAGGAATGATATGGATGAAAAAAATTAAGAAAAATTCCTAGACAGTGAGGGAGGAAGTAGGTTGAGACTAAGAAGTTAGTCAAGACCACAGTGGCGTCAGCCTTGATAACACCCTGGAAAACAAGAAATCCCACAAGCTGGTCACCCCAGAACAAACATCTGTGTTGAGCAAGATTTCCTCTCTGTAACTTCCAAGAATAGACTTCATCAGACTAGAGACCCTGGCCCCAATTGATGACCAGTGGCTAAAACCAATCAGAGAAAACCTGTCATGGAGTTCCTCCTGTCTTTAAAAGACACAAAGCTGTCACTACCCCACCCGCCCTTTCAAATAAACTCTTTCTTCTTGCCCCTCAGTGGTTACTGGCTAGGAACCCCTTTCTCTTCAGAGAGCGATCCCTGTCCTTCTCCTTACCTGACAATAAATGTCCTGCTTCTCTGCTTAGCTCTGGTCTGGATACAGATTTCTTTCCTTGCTGAGGCAAGGATGGAGTTTTTGGGCTTGGATTCCTGGACCCTTGACTCATTCAAAATTATTAAATTATAGAGAATTATGCCATCAGATTGTCAGGATATGAGTATGACTCCAATACCTGTGTGCATTTGAACAAGTTATGGAACCACTATTATTCCTGATTCCTTATATATACAAGGGAGTTGCCACAAATAGCACATTCATAGAGGTTTTTGTGGATTTAAAAAGCTAATACATAAAAAAAAAACATTTAGTACAATGGTTGGGAATTAATATGAGAGGAATAACGCAGATTGTGTCACATGGCAGTCCACCACTAGCTACATGTGCAATTTAACATTTGCTATAGCCTACCCACTTACAAAGAATTTGCAGAAAATGTCACTACTCTGGGGAAAAGACCTTAAAAAAAAACATATTTACAGATGTTAGGATTTCAACAACCAATTTCATACTATTAAGTGTACTGCATTTCTAAATCTGAAGGAACAGTCATCAATGGACTTTTGAAGAAAATCAGCAGCAGATAATGGAAAGATAAAGATGAAATAAAAGACTAAGTGTCTTAAGAGGATAGAAAATAATTTAGGAGAAAGAAATTTTCCTATAGTCTAATTTCCCAATTAGAATATCCAGAAATTGTAGCTATGTTGCATAAATCATAATATGAAACATAGAAAAAACACTGAACTATTGATAAAAGCAAAATAAAAAAAAAATAACTGAATGTTGACATAGTGTGAATAAAATATTCATCAAATCATAAGGGGAAATGTTGAGAAATTTTGAAGCATGGAGTATACGAAAAGAGATAAAATTCTTCAGTTATACATGATTTTTAAAAGTCAGTCACTACTGGAGGGGATTATGCTAAGCAAAATATAAATGCAGATGATTTCATTCATATGTGGAGAAACAAAACAAAAAAATAGGAAAAAAACTTAACCAAAACAAATCCTGGAAATCTGATTCTAGATTCCACAAAAGAGTGAGGGGTGGGGAACAATGCAGTCATACAGTTTTGAAAACCAACTCTACCTCAATAAACAAAGAATATATATACAATTGAAAAAGAAAAGTGCCTGAGAAAAGATAACAGAAAAAAACAGAGGCAGAAAAATAATTATGAAAATACCATTTTTAAAACACCAGAGCCAGATCAATTAACTTGTAATTGTCTGTCTGAAAATGACACAGTTTTTCTAAAAGCAGTTATGTAAAGGTTTCTAAGTTTTAAATATGCATTCTCTATCCAGCAATGCTGTGTAAGTATTGCTATGTTGCATAATTTACTGAGTAATAGAAATGTAAGGTGCCATGTTCCTCATCTAAAACAAAACCAAGTCTATCCTGGGAAATTATGAGGAAAATAAGTGTAAAAGTATTATATAAAGTTATAAAAGTACCTAATGGGAGAATTAAAAATATTCCCAAAAAGTGGGAATGAGGGACAGTAGTGTGAAAGTTATGAATGAACTATATTTCTCATGTTTGTGATGGGTGATCATAGACACATTTTAGAATTTATGGATCAAAGAGTAGGTACCTTTAAATACCACAGTATTTAGAATGATCAAACCCACACATTTCCAGAGTTTAATCAATGATTTTTTTCTTAGTTCAGCATGTCTTTTTCTTCTAGGAATCATTTTATTTATCCCCAACATTTTTATCATTTTCCCCACAGACAGAAGCCTACTTCCTTATCAAAATAATCATGAAATGGTGTGTTTGAGTGATAATGTCTCTTAGCAGATAAACAGATTCTTTTTACAGAGTTACAATGGCATATATAGCCATTAACACATAAACATAAAATGGACATTTATAGTCCTTAAAATTATTTCTTTAATGATGTTTTTGTTTTTTTCCATGAGTCCTAATTAGTTTCCAGTCATTCAAAAACTATTGAGTACCTAATGTATTACTTCACTCTTCAACACGGTAAAAAAGGGAAAAATGAGAGCTGTATTTCTGTTCTTGTACTATTCATTCAGGAAGAAAGAAAATAGAGAAGTGCAGGATGGGAAGTATAAATGAGTTCTGAAGATTATATTGAGTTTTAAGAATTATTAGGAAGAATACCTGGGTTCCCATTATACAGTGCAAACAGAATATAAATGGTAAGAATGTGTGATTCAGAGTTTCAGAGAGAAGATTCAATAGAGAGAACAGCTGATTTAAAAGCCAGAAGACAATATGGAGCTTTGGTAGTCGATAAAAGAAAGGAAGACAAGACAAAAGTGTTTTGTGAATAAAGTACAGTGCAAATTGATGAGATAATATAATGAACACAGCCTAGATAATAGTTGGAATTGGAGGACAGTGATGGATTGTAAGTGTTGAAACAAGCTGCTTTGGCTTTTCAAATGCTATGGAAATTGCATTGCAATGTACAAGAGTAAAAGCCAGACAACTTGAGGGGAGAACTGATGGCTCTTTGCATGAAAGTGTTAATGGTAATAATGAGAAGTGATCAGTGAAAAAATTGGAGGTAAAGCCAACAGATGGTGTATTTTTTATTCTTAATGAGTTATTAGCATCATCTTATTATGGCAATAAAATTAAAACATTGTGATTTAGAATACATGATGATAAGGGCAGAAAAATATAAAAACACTTTAAAAATGAAGTCTTGACTCTATATATGTTGTCCATGTGTACATATGTTGTGTAGAGTGGGTTACACACAATAAATAAAAAATTGTTAGACAAAGTAAACAATTTTTGGTTATATTACTTTCCACAATAGATGTGCATTTAATTTATTCTTTCTGTAATATATTAAGTTATTTGTTTCTAAAAATGGAAATACTTTGAATTAAAAAAAATAATGAAATCAACATCAAAACAAAAAGATGATTGTAATCAGATTTCAGGAAGACTTCCTGAACTATAAAGGAGGTAAGTGCCTTCACAAATTCCTATCCATCTATTGATATATGCAATAGTCACTGATAAATCAAATAGAAAAACCAATATTGTTTTTAACACAAGCAGTTCTTATCTTATAAAGAGATTATTTTCTAATTTTGGGGTGAGATGATCACTAAGAATATAGAACACAATTTTTTTTTCTTATAATGCAACCCAGGTCAGCACATCAAAGAGTTGTGTTTTTCTTTTTATTTTCTATCAAAAAATGTATTTTCGATGTAATACTAAAAGAGCTCACATAGCTAATCTAAAAATACCCTGTCATATCCTGCGAACTAATAAGGGCAGAGTCTGTGCTTTATTCTGTGTTGTATCAGCAATGCTGGGGAGTTTCTGCCACAGTATAAATACTGAACTGTGTTGTTGAAAGGAAATTAATTGCACTATATAGAGACACTGCCTGTGACATTGCCATTATTGGTAAATATTCCCTAAGTTCCAACTAATTACTTAACGACAAAGCCACCTGCCAGTCTCTGACTTCTTGGTCTTACTAAGCTACAGGCACTAAAACTTGTCAATGCTACGAACTTCTTGAATCAAATTAAACAAAACCTGTCAGGATGCTAAGAACCTCGGATTCACAAATAAAATGTAAGCATTTAGTTTGCGTTAACTCCCTATTTAGTTTACATAAGGAATCTCTTTAGATTCTGCCACCTTTAAGGAATAGAATTTTCCATTTTTTCACAGTGGGCTCAATTCATATAATCAAAAATTATCAGTCTCTAAATTCTGTAGCCAAATAGAAGATGTTGTTCTATCTTCTATAATTGAAGGGCTACAACTGTCTTGAGTTCTGTTTTACTTGGTGGTGTTCTGTGTCACTCTGCCCTGACATAAACTTCCATACCAGGTAGAGAAAAATAAATTGGTAATGTTGATACCTTTTCTTAAATATCTGAACATTGGTATTGACCCTTGTTGATCCTTAAGAAATGTTTTTGGATGTTAAGGATTAGACAGTTAAGAGTCCATACCCTTTGTTGTTCCACGGTTCCTAAATTCTTAATTTTCCACAAACTCATAACATTTTTAAAATTTTTGCTTACAAGCACATGGCATTGCACAATTTTGTGGAGGTGATTCCAGAGGAGGTACATGTTCCAAATTTTAGTGTGTAGAATTTGACATCAGCATGAAAAAAAAAATTACTTTTTAATGTGCATAGTATAGGCACTAAATTTTTAAGTAAATACTTGTCAGATTTTAATGTGCATAGACTCAACTCAGGTTCTAATTAAAATGTGTTACCAGACCCCATTCCCAGGGGCTAGCATTGTTCAATATGATAGTCTGCATTTTATAACATTTAAAAGAATCTGATACTTATGTTCATGTGCCATAAAGACAAATTACTCATTTTGTAAATTTTAATTGGAGAAAGATTTCAGTCACTAACTACTTGGGGAATCTGAATTCAGATTACTACAGTGCCTTCCTTCAAGTCATTTCCTCTAAATTTCTAAATGTATTTCTTCTCTTGAGTCTTAAATGAGTGTTTTCAGAATTTAAGAAAACAATAATCTTTAAGATAAATTTGGTTTTCTTTCTGGTGTATTAACTTCCCAATATTTCCAGGATATTAAGTACTTTGTAGTACTTAAGTACTTTGTACAGCCGGAACTGTACCCCGGCTCTTGTATAAATAAAAAAATAAATCTTAAAAAAAAATCCTTCTCAGATTTGATGTATAATCTTTCAAGAAGAAGCAAATAGAATGTCATCCTTCCAAGATAACATATACTATTATTAATATGAATTATCACTAGAAACATGAATCATTTATTTAATCCTGTGAACAAGTAATTATTTGCATAAGAAACAGGAATGAAAAACCCAGCAGCAGAAGAAAAATGAATATCCTTTCTTACTTAAATTGCTTGTATTAGAGATATATTTACAAAAATATTTTTTCATATATTGATACAAAAGTACATTCAGAGAATTTAAGCAGGAAGCAGGATTTTGAAATTTTCAAAGTAAGGTGGTTAAATTTGCTTTCAACATGTTATTGATATTTTGGGTATCATTTACATTTAATATAGTTCTTTACTTCCTTAATTTATGTCAATACACTTCAACCAAGACTCTCATAAAATACCTAACTGTAGCATAATTTAGTGATACTTGCTTAGATTCATAGTAGCACCTGAAAATGTCCACCTACAGGATCTGCTTATTCTTAATTATTGTATTACAAGACATAATAAATAGGTTTAGGCTGTCAGAAGAACACTGTATGGAGAATAAATGCCTGCTGTGCTTTGCAAACATAATTATGCTGAGAGTCAGTCCATATACAATAGTTGAGAACAATGTTTTTTGTAATAATCATGAAAATGTGACTCAGTAAGTTTTGAATTTTTTCCTTAACATTTAGTCAATCCGGGCCTCCCCGGTGGCGCAGCGGTTGAGTGCTGGGTTGCGAAGCTGCCCGCAGCCTCTGCAGCGCCGGTTCGATCCCCGGCTGCTCCCTGGCCACCAGAGGAGGGTCCCACATGGCGCGCAGACCTCTCCTGCCGCCCGCTGCTCCCCTCAGCAGTGTACTTCGGTCCTTCTGCCTGCTCTGCTCCCCGCTCTGGCTCTGGTGAATTCTCTCACCCTCCCACGCTTCTGACTGTACCCAGTGCTTGTATGCATGTATGTATAAATCAATCTATCAATAAAAATAAATAAATAAATTAAAAAAAAAATTTAACATTTAGTCAATCCTAAAATCCATTATTGTTTGCAGGGAACATTTGGGAATAATATTTTTAGTTTTTCATAGACACTTCTCCAAAGAAGATATGTAGGTGACCAAGAGACACATGAAAAGATGTTCATAATCTCTTATTAGAAGAATGCAAATCAAGCAACAATGAAATATTACCTCATGCCTGTGGGAGTAACTATTATCTAAAAGCCAAGGAGCAAGGGATGGAGGGAAGAAATCCCTTATATACTGTTAGTAGGAATGCAAATTGTTAACAGTCATTATGGAAAACAGAATGGAATTTCCTTTAGAAATTCCATATGGTAGCAATCCCATTTCTGAATATCTAAACGAAAAGTACAAAAAACACTAATTTGAAGACTACACCCCCCCATTTATTGATAACTTTCAAGAACTGTAAACAACATAAGAGCCATTCAATTAATGAATGGATAAAAAAGATGTGGTATATATACACAATGGAATACTAGTCATACATTAAAAAATGGTGAAATCTCGTCATTTGAAATAATGAGTGGGCCCAAAGAATTTTATGCTTAATGAAATAAGCCAGACAAAGAAAGCAAATTGCATATGATTTCACATGTTTATAGTATATAGAGAAAATAAATGGATAAACTAAATAAAACAAACTAAACTCTTGGATAATGGACAAGTTGATGGTTACCACAAATGAAGGGAGATTGAGGTGGGTAAGTCCAGACAAAGGGGACAATGATATGGAGAAAGACAGAACTGGACTTTTAGTGGTGAACATAATTTAGTATATTTACATGTTGATTCCCAGTGATGTATGCCTGAAACATATAATATGTTACTTCAATAAAAAATAAACATGAAAAAAAATTTTATTTCAATTTCCTTTGTTGACTTTCCACTTTAGTTTAGGTACTGTCATCAAAACAGTTAACTTTTAAAATACATAACTAGAAATTAATGATACAGAAAATAGTTTTGAAATTTGAGTGTTTCTCCCTTGGTATTTCAAATTGGTACTTCTAGAGTACTTGATTTAGTATATTTACACTTTACCAGGAGGCATATTAACCAACATTAAAGTTTTGAACCAGATGTCAGTTTGTTGGCAATGAGATGTCTAATGTGTCTCATGTGACACACTCTACAATATGGTGCTACATGGTTGCCAATGCAATGTTGTCAACAGGGGACCAATTTCTACAGACTTTTTACTATAAAATATAACACAAATATTTTTTAATGAACTTAAATTCCATTGTAGCCCATTGAAACAACTTGTGACAAACGAGAACCTTATTTTTTCCCTAGTACATTAAGAATACTGGCAAAGATACAAAATTAATCCAACTTAAGTAGATGACTATTCATTTGAAAAAAGTAATTACTTTTACTATTGTACTACCAACAGTGTAAAATCTTCTGTAAAAAGTCCAAGCCAATATTGGAAATAAGCGATTGCATGCATGTAAGTTGTTTCTGAGTTTCAAGACAAATTACACAACTCAGTCAATGATTTTAAGATATTAAGCCATTTTTCTTCCCAAAGTTCAGGAAGATCGAACGTTTCAATGTTCTTCTACTCTTTTTATAGCCTAGGAAATATGATTTTATATAAAGGGAAGAATGAGGAAATGATTAATAAATAAATATAATCATTTATCATAGATCTTGGTTGCAAATAACAGAAAGTGTGGACACGCACAAAGGAACAATACCCAGGTGTAAGAAAAGATAAGCTCTTGCAATTTGTGATAACATGATGTAAATGGAAAGGTTTATGCTAGGTAAAATGAATTAGAAGGAGAAAGAAAAATATTAGGAAAAAAGAGCATCCAAGCAAAAGGTCAGATAAAGCCAAACAAATAACAAACCTAGAAATATGACTGTAGAATAGAGACTACCAGAGGGGGAGGGGAGAGAAAAGTGAGAAGAGGGCAAAATGGACTATGGTGGAGAACTATGTGTGCTTTGTTGGTGGGCAGAGTGTGGTAATATATACACAAAAGGCACGATCCTGTATATCTAATCATATAGTGTTAGAAACCAATGTTACCTCAATTTAATTTTTAAAAAAGAAAAGAAAAAAGGGACAGGCCTCCCCTGGTGGCACAGCAGTTGAGCGCTGGGCTGTGAAGCTGCCCGCAGCCTCTGCAGCGCCTGTTCAATCCCCAGCCACCAGCGAGGGTCCCACATAGCGTGCGGACCTCTCCTGCCATGCCCGCTGCTCCCCTCAGCAGTGTATTTTGTCAGTTTGCCTGTTCTGTTCCCCACTCTTGCTCTGGTGAATTCTCTCATCCTCCTGCACTTCTGACTGTACCCAGTCTTTGTATAAATAAATAAATAAATCTAAAAAAAAAGAAAAAAGGAACAAGAAGTCACTCTATTTTCTACTCATTTAATATATTAATTATTTAATATAATTATTAAGTCAAGGCCCTGAATTCCCCTACTCTATAATCCTATTAAATATATGCTATTCTAAACCTAATATAGCAAACCATTTTTTCTCCTCTTTAAGGATTAAATAAGACATTGAGTCATTAATAGTCTAATTTAATAACAGTTATAAATAGCAGAAGCATTTCAATTGTTTCTAATGATTTGTTCTATATCAAGTTCAATTAAGTCAAATTTCTATGAATAGAATATTGCATTTTATAGATTTTATAAAGGTCACTTTTGACTATTCTAACTAATGTTTTGCAAAGAAATGCTGATACTTCTAAATCAGTTTAATACTGCTTTTAATTTCAAATATAAAAGTAAAGGGTTATTTTAATTGAAATTCCATCTTTATTACTTAAAATCTATGTCACCTCTAGAAATTTCATTACAGCCCATATGAAATTCCTTATTGTCATATGGTACAATTTTATGAATACATGATTATAAGAAGACTAAGACTAATGATTTTTTTCATACAGTGCTGTCATTTTTCTGTCTCTTACCAGTAAAACATTCCACTTTTGAGTAAAAAATTGTATAATATGACATGCTGAAATAGCTAGTATAAATAGAACTCCCATTGTATTTAGATGTCACATTTTCTGGAATTTTCAATTTATCTTGACAGTTACTATAGAGGATATGAACAAACAGTCTTAAGGGAAATAGTGTTACAGGAGTTTAAGTAAAATGAACAGAGGCTGTACTTTGGGATCATGGTAGGGAACTGGGAATCTCTCACATTTAGGTCAAAGATGGCTTTTTTTTATTTTTCATTTTCTTCTTTTAGATAAACTAGGTGTTTGACTTATGTTCAATGATTTATCCAAAATGCATTATTTTGAGTTATTTTTTTTAACAATAGCTGTCCAGATCTTAATAGATTTGATTTAGATGGGAATTAAAGTTGTTCATCCTTTTGGTGAAGATAGAAGTGGTGTAAACATAAATACTATGTAAGAATAAAACTCTAATTTTATGCATTATATTCCTTTACAGCTAAAGAAAAATCTTGGGCATTATTCTGCACGTTTTACTGAGTCATAGTGCATATGTTCTCAATTTATCAGCTCAGTATGGAGAAAAAATTTAACTTAAAATTAACTTGTATTTTCAAGGTTACATTGATTATATATTATAACTTTTAAATACATATTATGAACATGAAATACTATGTATATCTACTCTTGTATCATTTTGTTTTATTTTATCAACTCAATATTTTTTTTTCAGTATTATAGAGCAAAAGTCATAAGAGAAATAGGGGTAAAGGACTTTAAGATTAAATTCTGTGTTAAACAATTATGCTTAGATACTAGGAAAGAAACCTAATCATCTTCACTCTATAGAAATGCATTTTAGTCAAGTTTTTTTTTTTTAAAGATTTATTTATTTATTTATACAAGCACTGGGTACAGTCAGAAGCGTGGGAGGGTGAGAGAATTCACCAGAGCCAGAGCGGGGAGCAGAGCAGGCAGAAGGACCGAAGGACACTGCTGAGGGGAGCAGCGGGTGGCAGGAGAGGTCTGCGCGCCATGCGGGACCCTCCTCTGGTGGCCGGGGAGCAGCCGGGGATCGAACCGGCGCTGCAGAGGCTGCAGGCAGCTTCGCAACCCAGCGATCAAACGCTGCACCACCAGGGAGGCCCTTAATCAAGTTTAAGTACAAATTCATTGCCTATCAGATAATTAAAAATGGTTTAATTTTACACTCAAAATAAAAAGCAATTCTGAAAAACATACAACTTAAAAAACTAATTTATGATGATACCTGATGTCATAAAGTTTTGCAGGTTTTATACATATGAATAATAGGAAGCACAGATTTCAAACTATTTGTTTTTCTTTATCTTATTCTTAAATTGATAGTGTTGCACATAAGTAGTAAATTTAGGAGATGTTCAATTACCTTGAAATCTTATGTAGTTAGTTATTAAATCACTAATGTCTTAAAGGGTAGCCAATAAAAACTTTAACACTTAACAATAAGATAATCAACAGGAAATTATGTCAAAAAACTAGCTTTATGTATATACACCCACAAACACATACACACACCTATACTAGTTATCTGACAGAATTCACTGTGGATGATCATTGACTCTTATATGTTATTTTATATATTAAGTTAGAGATGTTAGTTTATATTAACTAGTCAGAATAATATTTCAAAAACAAAGACAAAATTATTTGAGTAGTCATGAGAAAGCAAATAAATCAGGTTTAAAAAACTAAATTTACAGGAATGCTTTATTATAAATAATAAAACTTGTTCATTATCATATATTCTGGACAGAAATCTTCTAATTTTTCATTATTATTGGTCAACTTTTTAAACTGACATGTGGGCCTCCTTGGTAGTGCAAGGGGTTAAGCACAAAACTGTGATGCTATCTGCAGCCACTACAACACTAGTTTGACCCCCAGCTGGCCACAGAGCTACCCACATGGTGCAGCAGACCTCTCCTGTCTTGCACGCTGCTCCCCTCAGCAGTGTATTTCAGTCAACCCACAGGTTCTGTTCCCCACTCTGTCTCTGGTGAATCCTCTCAAACCTTGCACCTCTGATCTGTACCCCAGTTTTTATATGCATAAACAAATAAATCTTCAAAAAAAATAAACAATAAACTGACATGTGTGAAATTTGATTTTCATCAGGTCTGAAAATTTCTACCTTTTGATTTGAGTGTTAATTTCATTATAGAACTATTTTATTATGAGTTTTTTTGAGAAAATAATTCAGGAAATGAAACATTTCTTTCTCATTTAAGAAAGGATGTTGCAGGGCCTTCCTGGTGGTGCAGGCTTTTAAGTGCAGTGCTGTGAAGCTGTCCACAGTCTCTGTAGTGCTGGTTTAATCCCCGCCGGCCACGGAGCAACCCACATGGAACAGCAGACCTCTCCTGTCTCGCTCGCTGCTCCCCTCAGCACTGTATTTCGTCAGTCTACCTGTTCTGTTCCCTGCTCTGTCTCTGGTGAATCCTCTCACTCTCCTGCACATCTGGCCTGTACCCTGGTTCTTGTATAAATAAATAAACCTTTAAAAAAAAAGAAAAAAAGAAAGGATGTTGCTTGTTTAGATGTATATTTAAGTAATATAGTTTCTAAGGTCTAAGACCTTAAACCTCCCCAAGAAAATTAATCTGATGATGTAAATAATCTTCATACCTACAGATTGTTTTTCTCTCTTGTTCACACTTAAGAGAATTATATAGCAGCTGTAACTGTATCAGGCGTTAATTTTCCACAACCACATGATTTTCAACAAGCTATGAAGAAGCAAATCACACAATCTTTCTCAATCCCCCCTTTGGGAAATGGCCTTATTTTATCAGCAACATCTAACAATGAGGTATCTTAGGTAAATATCAGAAATATTAGTCTTTCTTATTTCTTTCCTTACAGGTGTTTTTCTGCTGCTGTCACTCAAGAGAATTAAAGAGTTATATTTTTATATGAAACACTTAATTTCTTTATTGAATTACTTTTTATCCTGTACCTCAGTAAAAATAACTAACCAGACAAGTACACATCTAGCTCCTCTGAGTGAGACAGATAATTTACTTGTTTGAGAATTTTCACAGGCTGCAAATAAGACACAGATCGAACATCTAAAGTCAAAGTGTAGTTACAAATTTTAGCTTCCATTTCCAACTTGTAAACCTTTTCTCTCTTTGGCAAAATAATGTTTAGCTGATAATTGGCCACACAGCTAAAAGTACATTTCCCTGACACCCCAAGGACTAGGTATGGGTGAGTTCTGGTTGGTAAGCTATAATAAAAAAAGTCAGTGCCAAAGCTACTGGGAAATTTTCTTATAAGACAGCTTGTACAGATCCTTTCCTTATCCCTGTCCATCCTCCATCTTGGATGTCATTTGAGAATGAGAGCCATATCCCTGATGTGTAAGAGCAGAATCCTGGAACCTGACACCCTGAGAAATATGTTTAACAGCCTTTTACACTACATGTGGGAATATCACTCTCAGATTTCTTGGAAAAAGAGAAGCAATCTTTGATGTTGGTTAAGCCAAAAATATCTGGAATCTCTGGTATATGTAACCATACCTAATTCTAACTTTCAGAAATCTTAGTTCTACCAGAGCAAAATAATTTGCCCTTTTTATTTTATTTCCTCTTATTTCATTTCTAACTGACATGACACCAATTAGTATTTGAAAAGATCTAAATTTGCATTTACTGTCAAGACGGTTTATATCATATATCAATAATTAGACAGCTATAGCCATACTTAATATACAATTTGGAGATAGCATTTATCATAGGTAAAGTGTGTATATTTTACTACAGTAAATGAGAATATTCTATGCTCACTACTTCAGTGAGTTGCATATGTGAAGATGGATGAGAATAGCACCTCCAACCAAATACTGCATGTCAAAAATTTCACAGGGCAAGCAAACTGTGGTCTAAATAATGACAAGCTTATGCATATAATGGCCTCAGCTACCATTTGTACTGAGATTAGATTAGTATTAGGTATAGGCAAGAGTTCCTGGTCATGCATCTACAAACTCATTTGCACAGGAAAATGTCTACAGCTACAATGGTTATATTGGTCATATCTATGAACTTATTTCTTATAAGGTGCTCCAAGGGGTAAAAGGAAAAATAACCTATTTACCAAATAAGAACATTTCTCTGGGGACAAAATGTTTCTACTAAAGAAAGAAAATTTTAAAATGAGGTAGAAAAACTTGTCATTTATTTGACTAACTTTTTAATAGGATACATTTTTAAGATAATGATTTTCCCATTAAGTCTTTAATGAATTTAAGTTAATGAAATAATTTTTAGATTGTATTTAAAAATATTTCATGCTTTAAAAATTCCTAAAGGGCCTCCCCTGTGGCGCAGCGGTTGAGCACTGGGCTGTGAAGCTGCCCGCAGCCTCTGCAGCGCTGGTTCAATTCCCGGTCCCCAGCAAGGGTCCCACATGGCGCACAGACCTCTCCTGCCATGCCCGCCACTCCCCTCAGCAGTGTATTTTGTCAGTCTGCCTGTTCTGCTCCCCGCTCTGTCTCTGGTGAATTCTCTCATCCTCCCTCACTTCTGACTGTACCCAGTGCTTGTATAAATAAATAAATCAATCTTTAAAAAAAAAAATAAAAAATAATTAAAAAAAAATTCCTAAAGTCACATGGTAAGATCCTTACTCTGCTAAATTTTGTAAATCATGTTTGTTTTCTCAATTAAAATAAAGCAATTTATTTGAATTAAAAATTGTACATATTTATGCCAGACTTGAAATATTTACAAAAAGTCACAGCTGCCTTATGTAGTTACTAATTTTTGAAATTTGGTTTAGGCAAAAATGGTATAAGACATTTTACAAGGGGTCCTCCCTGGTGACACAAGAAGTTAAGCCTCAACCTATGAAACTATCCACAGCCACTGCAGCATGAGTTCGATCCCTGGCCAGGGAGCTACCCACATGGCATAGCAGACCTCTTCTGACTAGCCCGCTGCTCCCCTCAGCAGTGCATTTCAGTCATTCTGCCTGTTTTGTTTCCCATTCTGTCTTTGGTGAGTCCTCTCACCACCCCACCCCCCCCCCCACACACACACACCTCTGGCCTATATCCCACTTCTTGTATGCATAAATAAACAAATCTTCAAAAAAAAAAAAAGACATTTCACAAGGAGGCAATTTTTCAAAATTGCCATGTGGGTTTAAATATGAAATTATCTAAGAAATGGAACTATAATTAATTTTTGATTATCAACTAAATAATACACTATTTTCAAACAATCATTTAGTGAAAATGTTACACATAATTCTTTATCAAGACAAAAAGAAATTGGCAAATAGGAAGTGGCATAAGATATATCAAATTTTATTTTTTAAATAATGATTTTTTTTTTTAGATTTTTTATTTATTTATACAAGACCTGGGGTACAGGCCAGAGGTGCAGGAGAGTGAGAGGACCCACCAGAGACAGAGCAGTTTGCAGAACAGGCACACGAACCAAAAGCACTGCTGAGGGGAGCAGCGAGAGAGACAGGAGAGGTCTGCTGCACCATGTGGGTATCTCTCTGGCCAGCCAGGATCAAACTGGTGCTGCAGAGGCTGCAGACAGCTTCACAGTGCTGTGCTCAACCCGCTGCACCACCTGGGAGGCCCCGATATATCAAATTTTACATCTGAAATTGTGTGGCATCTTTCCAGTTAGATATATTTTTCAGAGTTAATCAATTTTGCTAAAAAAAAAAAAGATGATCTTAGCAACTATTTAGTCCACAAACCTCCAGCAGAATTAGAGGTTTATAGAATATTTGACAAAGTGAAAAGAAAAAATATACACCACCTATGAAATCAGTTAAATGAGTAAATAAACATTTTTATTCATTTTTATTGCGCAATTTCTTATGTATAATTTCTTATGCAAAGGGTATCCAATGAATAATAAATACCAAAGGGTATTTGCTACAATAAAACCTTGTATTTTATATTTTGTTAAGTTTATGATATCAAACTCCACATATCATATAAAAGTTATTCTTTTTTGAGCATATATTTTGGAATGTACTTTCAATTTTCCATAACATGGATTTTACCATATTATCTATCATTATGGAGCTGGAGAGTAGACCAGGAGAACATTTATAGTTTGGAGAAATAAACCAGAGATGTTGCTCTGCAAATGTGTTATTTTGCATAAATTATAGTATTTTGTTACTCAGTTTTCACACTTCCAAAAATGACAGATTCAGTAAAGGGTTATCTAATTGCTTCCAATTCTAAAATGATATGACTTTGATCAAAGTAGATGGTTAAATTTAAATTTACATTATTCTTGTTAATTTCTACTTATCACATTCATTTCTGACTATCCAGATTCAAATGTATACAAAAAATAAATTATATGTGGACTGTGTTTATTATTTTACTTTTTAAATTTAGCTATAAATGATCTACAGCAAAATGCCTGGAGTCTATATAATTTATTAAGTTCTTTATTTTTTTCTTTTCTTTTTTCATTGAGATAAAATTGGTTTACAGCACTATGCTTGATTCAGAAGTATAGGATCATACCCCTTCAAGTGTATGCTGCCTCACCACACCCACCACCTAACACTCATAGTCCTACACCATGGTCCATTGGCTGCCTACATATTTTGCTGTGCATCTTCCCCATTTCCTTTGGTAGCCTCAGTCCTGTATTTAGATTTCTAGGATTTATTATTAGTTTGGTTCTTTCTTATCCTTTGTCTAATTTCTCTGTATCCCACATATGAGTGAAATTATCTGGTATTTGGCTTTCTCCTGTATTATTTCTTAATATTATTCTCCCCAGTTGATTATATTGTTGCAAATGGAACAGTGCATCCTCTTTTTTTGTAACTTAGTAGTATTGCATTGTATATATACATATGCATATGTACACACACACATTTTACCTTAATGCCCTAAACTCACAGTAATATTTCTAAACTTTGAATACTTATGACTTTAAATAAAGTGACATACATGGTTGGACTTTTAAAAAATTCAATAGGCCTGGGTCTTACTCCATTCAGCTATATTCAGTGTTTGTTTTTCTGGTTGCTTATTGTGTCACATAGATTGTCCATGCAGCAATAAATATCATTAGTTCTGCATTTTTTGTTTGGCTTAAAGTTCTTCTGTAGTATCTCTATAGGACTGTATCCTTTCATAGTATTATTTACACACAGTAATAAAAAAAAATGGTGAATTTTATCAAATCTCCAGTCATTGCTACTTGAAGTGACAAGAATCTGTTCCCTGCTTTAGAATCAGTATCAGTCCCTGCTCTGAGTGTGATAAACTGAAATTCTAAATAGTTGAGGTGGTCTAAGTCTGAGGGGTTGGCCAGTGGGATGGCTACACTGCATCTCTGCCTGTCTAACAGGCTTCTGGATGCTTTCTGCTATGACATTCAACACAGACACTGGGAGAGATTTGTAGGAATTTGATAATTCAGGTCACTGGCACTGGCTCTAATAAAAATGATGAATACCTGAACTTACTCTTTGAAATCAAAGTATCAATATGATCATCACATGGACCGTGTATTTTTATTCTGATATGAAATCTATTGCTGCAGCAACAAATCACCACAAATTTAGTTTCTTAAAACAGCACAGACATCTTATTCCAATCTTCTGAAGGTCCAAATCCAAAATATGTCTCTCTGGGCTAACATCTAGGTGTCAGCTGGGATAAGATCCTTCTGGAAGCACTAAGGGAAAATCCATTCTCTTGTATTTTCTAGATTTTAAAGATTATTTGCATCTTTTGACCTGTGGTCCCTTTTTTCAACTTCTTTGGTAGCAGCTTTTAATCTCTTTCTGACACTAATCTCTTCTTCCTCTTTCTCTTCAAGGGACACTTTTAATTATACTAGACCCACCTGGATAATCCAGGATAATCCCCTTATTTTAAAGAGCAAACTTAATTCTATTTGCAACCTTAATTTCCCCTTCCTATGTAATATAAAGTATTCACATGTCCTGGGAATTAGGCAATGGACATCTGTGAGTATTATTCTGTTCACCATAAACTTTCTTCATGGTCCTAAAACTTATGGGAAATAGCAAATCATTCTTCCTTTGTTGTTAAAATAATTTTAATTAAATTTGAAGTGTCCACAACTGTTAGCTTGGGAAATGAATCACTAGTATATCCCTTGTTTTTTGTTGACCTACTACAACAGTTTCTCAAAATACTGAAGCTGGTCTTTACTTTCTAACCTCATTGCACAAAAAAAATACTTATATTTACAATTCTCAGTGAATGTACTAGAATAGAGAATGTAAATCTCTATCTCTCTATATTACTGGGTGAAGTGACCATCGTTTTTATTCCTCAGATTCAATGTCTATAGCTATTCTTTCAAATTTTGTAATAATTTCTATAATAAATTTTAAGAACATACTCCTCTAGAGCATATCCCCTGGGGGAAGTATAAAATTTGCTGTGTTATACAAACTCAAGAATATAGATGCAGCCTCATTCAGTTATGGTGCTCACTGAGAGAACAAAAGCAAAATAAAGCCAAAGAAATCTGAGAAGACCCACAATGTTTGTGTATAAATACTGTTCTATGCTGTATCTCATTTCTGTTTGATCAAGCCCTACAATAATGTAAGTATCTGATGCTTTTTTCTGAATCTTTTTCTAAGTCTGATTTCAAAAGCCATTAGAAAAATAATCTCACCTGTTGATAAATTCATGTTTGTGCAAAGCATGGTCTTTTATTCCCTTCGAAGAGTCCTTTATTTAAATGTTGTGTAGCAGAGGGGGCACGTAATCTTGCCAGAGATCATATTCATCCCTTTGAAGAAAGCATTCCCAAGGTGTTTTCTATGGTAAGTAGTTTGTAGGCCCTTGTAGTGGCAGGGTAAAGGAGGAGAGTCCTTGGAGCCCTCAGTGGCTTTTCCAGGCTTTTATTGAGTTTTCCAAGTACAAGGCAGGCAGGGGTGCCTGGGGGCCAGGGGTCTGGCAAGCCTCCCAGCCCCCAGCAAATCTGGGCTCTCCAGTGTTATCTCGTGCTGGTTCTCTTTCTCTCTCTCGCTCGTCTCTTCTGGTTCTCCTGGCGTCCCCATGAGTGACGCTGCCCTTATAGGCCCTGTCTCAGCCCAGGTGAACCCACCTATGTATGCCCACACCCTACTCCAGGTGCCCACCATCAGGCATGCATTCAGGACCGGCATGCATCAGGACCCACCATCAGGCATGCATCCATCATCAATCCTAATGGCAGGAGGGCAGAAAAGCCTGACAATCATTTACCCCAGCCCTAAAGGTATTATAGTCAAACATCACTATATGCTACAAGTCTTTATGAAGCATGGGTGCTTGTGGAAGAGACAGACTATATATGTATATATTTTTTAAATACAACGTAGTTTAACAAGTGATGGCTTTTACAGTTATAATTTTAAAATTATAATTGATAGACTTTCCTTTTTAATGGTGAATAGTATAATATTGAATTTTTTAATTGATTAAATTTAGATTTTATTAGCTACTGAACTAACATGATGACCAGTGCAATGAAAAAATAAAAGTAGGTCTGGGGAGAGAGGACATGTTCAGGCTGTAGGGAAAGCATCGTAAATCAGGAGATAGTGGATCACACTCACTTTGATTACATTTTTATTAAGGAACATTGATTCACAGCACTGCATATGATTCAGTTCTATAGTATCAAACACTTCTTCAGATATGTTACTATACCACGTCCACCGCCAAGGCACAGAGTACTTTTTTTTTTTTTTTTAATTTATTTATACAAGCACTGGGTACAGTCAGAAGCGCGGGAGGGAGAGAATTCACCAGAGCCAGAGTGGGGAACAGAACAGGCAGACGGATGAAATACACTGCTGAGGGGAGCAGCGGGCACAGCAGGGGAGGTCTGCGCACCATGTGAGACCCTCGCCTTTGGCCGAGCGCTCAACAGCTGTGCCTTTGGGGAGGCCCTCACAGAGTACCTTCTTGAAGGAAGTTTAGTGATTTGTAGTTTGTGGATAAGCTTCTCAACAGTCGAGGGCAGAAAGAACAGAGAGTGTAAGTTTCTGAGGAAGGAGTGAGAATGGATTCTCCTCTGCAACCATCCTAGGTGGGGTTGGTTCATTGTAGGTTCAGGAAGCTTGAAAGAGAAACTTGGAGCCCTTGGCATCATACCCACAAGTTAGGGGAAACAAACCAGCAGGGAGACAATAGTATGGGTCCCCCTGTGAATCCCTATAAGCTCCTTCCTCTCTTTTTTTTTTTTTTTGTCTCATAATCAATGGTATTTTATTTTTTTTTTATAAATTTTATTGTTATATTCCCCATACAATTGCAGCCCCCCCATTCTGACCCCAATCCCTCCCCTCCCACCCCCGCCCCCCTAAAAGTGTCTCTGGTTCATAGTTTTTTGTTGATTTTGATTTTCACTTTCTTATAGTTATTCATTTTCCTGGTCCCTTATTTAAGTTTTCTAGATTCCTGCTATGAGTGAGACCATCCGGTATTTTTCTTTTTCTTTTTGGCTTATTTCGCTGAGCATGATCCCTTCCAGCGCCATCCATGTTGCTGCAAATTGCATGTGTTTATCTTTTTTGAATGCTGAGTAATATTCCATGGTATATATGTACCACATCTTCTTGATCCAGTCATCTATTTTTGGGCATTTGGGTTGTTTCCAAAGCTTAGCTATTGTAAACAGTGCTGCTATAAACATAGGGGTGCAGGTGTTCTTTGGAATTGATGTTTCTGTGTCCTTTGGATAAATTCCTAGGAGTGGAATTGCTGGATCATATGGAAGCTCTATGTTTAGTAGGTCCAGAAATCTCCATACAGCTTTCCACAGTGGTTGGACCAGTTTGCACTCCCACCAACAGTGCAGAAGAGTTCCTTTTTCTCCACACCCTCGCCAACATTTGTTGTTGCTAGCTTTTTTAATATGTGCCATTCTCACTGGTGTAAGATGGTATCTCATGGTAGTTTTGATTTGCATTTCCCTGATGACAAGTGATGTTGAACATTTTTTCATATGCCTGTTGGCCATTTGTATTTCCTCTTCAGAGAAGTTTCTTTTAAGCTCTTCTGCCCATTTTTTGACTGGATTATTTTCTTTGTTGTTGTTGAGTCTCATCAGCTCTTTGCAGATTTTTGTGATCAGTCCTTTATCATTAGTGTTGGGTGCAAAAATGTTCTCCCAGTTGGTGGGGTTTCTCTTTGTTTTTGTTATTGTCTCTTTTGCTGTGCAAAAGCTATTCCAATCAAAATTTCAATGTCATTCTTCAAAGAAATAGAACAATTATTGATGAAATTCATATGGAATCACAAAAAACCCCGAATAGCCAAAGCTCTCCTGAAAAAAAAAGAAGGGAATGGAGGCATCACACTCCCAGACTTCAAACTATACTACAAAGCCATAATCATCAAAACTGCATGGTATTGGAACAAGAACAGACATACAGACCAATGGAATCGAATAGAAAATCCAGAAATAAACCCACAGATTTATGGTCAACTAATCTTTGACAAAGGAGCAAAGAATATGCATTGGAGCAAAGAAAGTTTGTTCAATAAATGGTGCTGGGAAAACTGGGTCGCTACATGCAAAAGAATGAAGCTTGACCACCACCTCACACCATACACAAAAATCAACTCAAAATGGATTAAAGAACTAGATATAAGACCTGAAACCATAAAATATATAGAAGGAAATATAGGCGAAACACTATGTGATTTGCACATCAAAGACATCTTTACAGACACATCACCCAAAGCAGTGATAGTGAAGGCAAAGATAAACAGCTGGGGCTCCTTCCTCTCTTAGTCATTCCTTGATGCTCTCACCGCTGGCCACTGCACTCTGCTTTGTGGTTCTCTGCCTCCCCCCTCACCTCTCTGTAAAACTGCCCTTATATGGTCAGTCTCTCAGCTCAGGTGTGCCCACTTAGACATGCCAACACCATACTCCATTAGGCATGCGTGTAAGACCACTGATATAGATCAAAGATGCTAAATGGTGGGAAGGTGCTAATGGTGGTCACATATTTATGTAACATATCTACTTATTAAACCTGATAACTCGCATTTACCCTACAGATGCCAGCACAGCCAACCAGGAAGCCCTGGTGACTTTGGTAACAAGGGAGAGAGCAGTGCCATGGGATAAATTCCAAACTTTGCAGGGCACTTCTGGGTGTGCAGATAACAATAATAAATAGAAATGTCCCCAGTCACCTACTTTAGAATGAATCAGCTCTGTTTTTTGTCCCCATTTCTCTTAAGAATAATTTTTCCATTTTAAAAATTAGCACTTCAGATCAAATCTTTCCAACAGCAAATCTCATACACTGCTCTGCCCTCTCCTTCCTATAGATTCATGTTATTAGATTTGAATCTCACAGATAATCAAATGTTATCAAGGTCCTTAGCCTTAAGGACATCCTGAAATTCTCGTTGCTGTATTTTCATATTATGAGCTTAGGATGTGAAAAACTTTGGGTAGCATTTATTCTGCCTATCTTATCTCTGCTTTTTAACGCCCCAATAGATAGTAAGCTACCTAGAAGAGTGTTGAACAGCAATATGTGATTCACCCATCTGAGGTACACATATAAATTTTAAAATTCATACTTACACATATTTATGTAACATATTTACTTATTAAAGATACATATTAAATATAATATACACACACAAAAAAAATAAACAATTTATATTAATTTTAAACTATGACACAATGTTAGGATATCATTTCAACAGCCATTAACATATACATACAAGAAATATATTTATCTTATATTTGATACATATGAAATTTATGTTAATAAGATATTTTATATTCTTTTTGTCTACACTAAATCTTCAAAATCTAGTGTATATTTTTACTTATAGTACTTATCCACTTGTATTAGTTACATTTCAAATGTTTTATAGGCATATGTGACTAGTATATTGGGCAATGCAATGTAAACAAAATACTCAAGTAGTTAAGTTCAATAGTTTTATTTTATTATTTTTTTAATTAAAGAAAAGGGATTAGAAATATTAGGAATTAATTAGGAATAGGTCGGTATATATGATTTTATTCAAAATTCACAATGATTGACTGTCTTTTTTCTAGAGTGAAAACCTGCACAATTATTAATTTTCTCTGCAACATTATATGCAGCTCTAGGTTTTTTTCAATGTATAATATTGATTTCACTATGTAAGTTATATTATTGAATGTGTATAACACATACATGGGTATAGAAAATGATAAATAGATGATTTTACATACATTACATGATGACAAATATCAACATTGATTTCCACGTCAATAATAACCACTGGTTATTCTGTGAATGAAGACCAAGAGGTAATAGTAAATTATAGTTGTATTATACATATATTATATTATTTTATTATATTAAAGTTTATAGTGATTCCTCTATTAATACACACAACAGTAGAGACACACATAACCATACAATAAAAATTCTATTTGCCAATTTTTATATAGTTTTGCCAGTCTACCAAAAAAAGTTCAACTTTTATCATAAGTAGTCCTAAATTAAGAGAATTTTCAGATTGCCTTAGCTAATTTCTACAAGATACCTAGTAAGTCTAACAAAATGCTTGACCCAATTCTGACTTCTTATTTTAAGTGTACTGTTCTTCTTTTGATTTAATTTATGTTGTTATAAAAATTATTAGTTTAGAAATTTTCACTAGTCTTTTAAATATCTGACTGCTGTCCTTTTTCCCTATAAATTCGCTTAAACAATCAGCTCACTATAATTAAATTAAATATCAAAAAGAAAGTTAAATGGCAATATGTGGAACTTATTGCTATAATTATAGGGATATTATCTAGCACATGATCATTAGCTGAGGTTAAGAGACCAGGGGATTAATCATACATAAATTTGAAATCTATTTTCAAATTTCTCCACTTCTAAGATAAAAATACACACAAATACATTAGTTTTAAACCAGATTTTAAGCATGCTATAACTTGTGTTAAAATTATTTTGCCAAACTGGTCCAACCACTATGGAGAGCTGTGTGGAGGTTCCTCAATCTGCTAAAGATGGAGCTTCCATATGATCCAGCAATTCCACTCCTAGGTATTTACCCAAAATACACAGAAACATTAATTCAAAAGGGCACTTGCACCTCTATGTTTATTGCAACACTATTTACAATAGGTAAGCTATGGAAACAACTCAAATGCCCAGAAATAGAGGACTGGATCAAGAAGATGTGGTATATATACACAATCGAATATTACTCAGCAATCAAAAAAGATAAATTCATGCAATTTGCAGCAACATGGATGGAGCTGAAGGGATCATGTTCAGTGAAATAAGCCAGAAAGAAAAAGAAAAATACCAGATGGTCTCACTCATAGCAAGAATTTAGAAAATCTAAATAAGGGACCAGGAAAAAGACTAATTATAATAAAGTAAAAATCAAAATCAACAAGCAACTATAAACCAGAGAGACACTGGGGAGAGGGAGTTGAAGGGAGTAGGATCAAAACAAGGGTAGTGGGAATTGTATGGGGACTATAACCAAGATGAAAATGCATACATTGTACAAAAATGAAAAATGATGTAAATAATATATAAAATTAAAAAAGAAAAGAAAAGAAAAACCACACAACTCACCAGCTATTCCCACACTCTGTACCTAGACAGTTCTTCCTTCTCATAAGGTCCTGTACTATTCCACATCTTGCTTTACCACAAACACTACTTGCATTCTAGCATTAAATCATGCCATCCTTTCTCAGAAGATAGAGAACTAGAATTCATAAGTGGTGAGTACTGTCTTAAATTAAAAGCTATGATAAATAAAAAACTATGAACATGGGTAGCAACCAAACAGAGCCAAGTCCCAGGTACAACAGAGAGCCACCAGCATGTTCCAGCATGCCCACACTTCTCCACCACCAAAAAGAAAAAGAAACCATATGCTCAGGATTGCAATTCAACCAATCATGCTTGACAACCTTCCTACCAATTAGAATCACACTGACTGAAAACACATTTGTGTAAAGCAGACCCAGCGGTCACCTGCACAAGCACTGTCCCCTGCGCTTCCCGCCACCAAACAACCTAGCTCCTTGAGCATCCAGTTCAGGAGCTTCTAGAGTCCAGTAGGCTGCATGCAGCCTGCAGCCCTGTAAGGCCCAAATGTTGTTTCCTGTAATGCTGGCCTTGAAAAGTAGGTGCCCTAATGTTTCTGACACAAACACCACCACTGCTGTAATTGGCCCAGACATTGGCTTCTCAGTGGAAGCTAACAAGTGATTGTTTTAAGAAGAGAAGTGTAGTGCAAGGATGGGCCACTGAGCAGGTTTTCTATGATTCTATGCAGACCAGACAGATAAAGGAGGAGTTCTGGAGCCCTCGGTGGCTTTCTCCAGCTTTTATTGAGTTTTACATTTAGTGCAGCAACCAGGTACACGGCAGGAAGGGGTGGGGGCGGGGGCAGGAGGCTGGCAGGCCCCCTAAACCCCCGGAAGTCTTCTCTGGCCTTCTTTCTCCCCTTCTCTCTCCTTTTCTGCTTCCCTCCTGCCTCTGCTTCTCCTGGAGAATATCTCAACACTGAAGTCATGGCCCACAGAAGTAACCTATGCAGCTTACAACAGTGTAACAAATGCAGGTGCCCCATCAGATAGGACAATCCTAATGGTGGGAGGGCGGAAAAGCCTGAAAACCATTTACCCTACAAGAAGAAACAGGCTTACCTTGACTGTGACTTCTGGAGATGCTCAGGCAGGACGGTGCTGAGCCATCAGCCCGCAGGTAGAGCTCTGCGCTTCTAACTTTCCCAAGAGATGCGGGGCTGCCTCGGACTATGGACCTCCTGGTTCTTTGGCTGAACGTGATTCAGAACTTCCCTCAAGAAGTGGGAAAATAAGAGACCGGGGCTTCTGGTGACCGGCACCTGTCAGGTGGCCCCCAGGAGCTGCCAGCCATGTTGGAGGAAACGCCTGGACCCGGGTGGCTGCCAGACTACAGCGGCCGCGAGGGGCCGGCACAGGCCCAGCCCCAGCTGTGAGCTTCTTACCGGCCAGGTGGTCTCACACTAGGGCATAGCTGCCAAGGGAAGGCCAAGGAGAAACCCTTCTCTCGCTCCACCGGCAAGGACTGGCAGAGAAGCTAAGGGCCTGTGCTGAGCAACTAGTGTGGGCTCTGAGTAGGGCAGATTATTTTGAAGATTCCTCCTTTAGCATTCGCCAAGTGGCTATGAATCGGTTTGCTTGAGGAGACCCTCCTTTTCACGGTAAAATAGGGCTAATCTCTGCCTCCCTGGTGGCACAAGGGGTTAAGCACCTCACTATGAAGCAATTCAAAGCTTCTGAAGCAAGAGTTCGATCCCTGGCCAGGGAGCAACCCACATGGTGCAGCAGACCTCTCCTGTCTCACCCGCTGTTCCCCTCAGCAGTGTACTTTGGTCAATCTGCCTGTTCTGTTCCCCACTCTGTCTCTGGTGAATACTGTCACGCCACCTGCACCTCTGGCCTGTACCCCAGCTCTTGTATGCATAAATAAATAAATCTTAAAAAAAAATAGTGCTAATCTCTCTTGCCTTCTGACCCAACTTTCCCACCAAAAACCCTAAAGATTTTTGCTCCAGGGTGGTTTCTTTTTTAAGACGCAGTGTGATCTTAGCAGACCTTCAACTTATGTTTTGTGTTCATAACTAGCTGCTGAGCGTGTGTCAAGTTCAGTTCATGCCCTAGTGGCTTAAGACAAAGTTAACAATAGCAATTAAGGAACTTAGCCACTGGTCGCTCTTCTTTGCCACCCATTTCTAGTCACCATTTTCCCTTGATCTTACCTTTTTCTTCAGCCGATTGCTGCTATTTCCCATTATCAGTATTCTAAGACACCAGCACCCCGTCTGGTTTCTGCTCACTGCCTTCTATTTCCAAACAATTGCATGTCCTCTACCCCAACCAAACTTAATTAGCATGAGCAAAACAAAAAACAAAAAACAAACAAAAAAAACTCCTGTTATCCCCTTGTTGCCTAAAAGATTAAACCAAAACATGATCTAGTGCTCAAGGTTTGCCATTATCTGCCCAATCCAAATCAACTTTCTCATTTTTTTACTTCATTGAAATCCCTGCCATAGGCAATCCAGTGCATCCACTGGAACAAGCTGAGGGTTTTTTTTTTCCCACATCTAAACCTTTCCTTACAGGGTTTCTGTTTTTTTCTAGATCATGTGAGGGTCCAGCTTTAGAGACTCATTAATAGAGTCAGCAGAAGTGGGGTCAAATCCTGATCCTTGGAGAAGTTATTAATACCAATAAAATTCAGATTATTCACCCCATAAAAAATGATTTTGCCAAATCCAGTTTTTATATCCTCTGTCCACTAATAATGAAACAAAATGTCAATATTTTAAGTGAGATATATGATTTATGTAGAATAGCATTGTCTCTCTCTTGCTCTCTCTCTCTCTCTCCACATGTGCGTGTGTATGTTCTGGTTTGTTCTTTAACTCACTTCATGCAACCAGATTATTTAACAAATACAAAATTGAAAATGATCATTCCAGTGATAGCTTTTATCCCTAGGAATCTGAAGAGAATACTCCCAGAATGTATTGCTTATAATACAATTTGAATTCTATTTGGTCCTCAAATCAGACACCTGTCTGAGAAATTTTCAGCTCTGATAAAATACTACAAAAGATAAGGGATGATTTTCTTTGTTTAACTGTTACAAATTGTACAATGTGATGAGTGATTTTGTAAAAGGTCAAAGAAACTTTTCTTACAGTTGTAATTAAAAGAACAAACTAATATATTTTCCACAAGTGTTTATATTTAAATTTCAAAGTATAAGTTGCAAATTGCGTTGATCTGCATTGTTATTAAGAGGTCATAGAGGTGGTATCTCATTGTGGTTTTGATTTGCATTTGTGCTTCAAATTGAAGTGCACCTAATTCTCTTGCATTTTCTTGTTTTTTTTTCTTTTTTTTTTTTTTTTAGCATTTAAAAAATCTTTAGGGCCTCCTGGGTGGTGCAGTGGGTTGAGCACAGCACTGTGAAGCTTTCCTCAGCCTCTGCAGCGGGGTTTCTCCCAGCCGGCCAGGGAGATTCCCACATGGTGTGGTAGACCTCTCTTGTCTTGGCCGCTGCTCCCCTCAGCAGTGTATTTTGTCTCTGGTGAATCCTCTCACCCTCCCACACTTCTGGCCTGTACCCCAGCTCTTGTATAAAATTAAATAAATATTTTTTAAAAAATGAACCAAAAAAAATCTTTAATCCATCTAGAATTTATTTTGGAACTTGATATGAAATATCAATACTTTGTTTTCTACAACTATAGCCAATTGGACCAGCACAACATTAAAAAAAAAGTAATAAAACATAAAGTAAGTTTGGTTTGCTATATTTTTAAAATAATTAATAAGGCACAGATAGCTCCAGATATTTAAAGTTTTTTTTTGTTTGTTTGTTTTTTTAAAGATTTATTTATATAAGAACCCGGGTACAGGCCAGATGCGCTGGAGGGTGAGAGGATTCACCAGAAACAGAGCAAGGAACAGAACAGGCAGACTGACGAAATACACTGCTGAGAGGAGCAGCAGGCAAGACAGGAGAGGTCTGCTTCGCCATGTGGGATTCTCGCCGGCCGACCAGGATCGAACCGGCATTGTAGAGCTGCAGACAGCTTCACAGTGCTGTGCTCAACCACCTGTGCCACCAGGGAGGCCCTCGATTTTTAAGTTTTCATATATTCAAATGTGATCTCCACTTAATTGTAAGTGCTTTGATAGTGTTTATCAACCTAGACACATATATACATACATAAATGCAGGCATCACAGGCATCTTAATCCATATGACATGCATGTGTATACATAATTATATACACAAAATATATATGTTATGCATTTAGCATAGAAGTTGCAAGAATCAATATAAATTTTTTGTTGAAATGAATTTTATTCAAATAAATTGTACTTTTAGCATCTTCAAATATGTTTTCCATTGGTTAACTTTTTAAAAATGCTGTTTTCCAATAAGAGAATACGATCATTGATTCAGTTAGTTCAAAAACAGAGGGGGGTGTGTGTCTATTTTACCTCATATAATAAGCCAATCAAAAGCACGATGACATATTTGAGACTTAGTTATATCACATTCCCAAAGACCCAGTGCTGTATGTACATCTTTCTGCCCCACCATGACCTGATCATTAGCCTCACCCTCATTTATGCTGTCCTTTTTTTTGAAAGGGGGATGCAGAAATTCTAGGTATCACATTCTAGGTACTTTAGAAATGACATTTAGTCTGCATGTACTTGCTTTCATTTGACAAAGGATCAAGAGAAGTCATTACAGTCATCATGAAATTTTCTTTATCATGAATTATCTTTTTAAGGTCAAGGAAAAACTGTTAGAGGAGCCTAAATACCAACTTCACTTCATGGCTCATTACACAAAAATGTGTCATGTGTCCATACTTTTAATAAAGTCACTACAAGGGGAAAGACACAAGTAAGTTTCCCCTGTCATGTGTTTCTCCTGAGGCTGGAGATGAAGCCTAATGATAGTTGAATAGGGGAACAAATAGGACTATAATTCTATCTAGAGAAGTAATTATTGCTTTCACTATCTTCAGAGAGATAAACCTATTAGCAAAATCAGTTAAGTTTTTATCAGATATTCTTTCTTTAAAAGAATAGTCTTACAAAAGAGGACCTACTTTAATATTCTCCACATAAGCCTTGCCTCCTCTTAGGGTTTATGTGTGAAAATATTGTTATCAATCTAAATATTCTGTAAATTTATCTGCATATGGACATCAATTCCGTTCTGTTGAAAATAAGTCTGCCTCCATTTTTTGAATTAAAAAAAATTTTTCCATAAATTTAGTGTTAAGATTCCAAATAAGTTTATAAATTTGCGTGTTACTTTAAACACGTTTTTATTCCTGTTGATTTTTCATCTCTGTCTTATCTCATAATAACAGAAATATGATCTTGACATTCAAATATGCTCAAATTTTACACGTTTATTATTCAATTAATTCCTTTTGTAAACTTGCATAGTGATACCTCCTCCATTATGATCAGCTAATACTTAGTGCTATTCAATGGAATTAAATATACAGTTTACTTTTCTCCTATCATGGACATACATTAAAATCTCTGTTCAATAACAATTCTCTCCTATACATATTTCTCTTTTGTGAAATCATTCTCCAGTATTTTTGAATTTGAAATTGGAATCCAAAAAATCAAATTTTACCATTGAAATGGCAGTCATTTTTTAAAGCAATTCATTTATTAACATTATGTTTGAACACCAGCAGTGAGACAACACTCTTAATTTTTTTTTTTTTTTACTCTTAAATTTTCAAGAAAGGGAGCATGTCTTCACACAACCTCCACTCTCCTATAATAAGGATGAGTTGACTGCCCTGCCACTGGACTGTTCCTTACTCCAGACCATGCCCAAAGATTACTCTCTCCATTCACTGTTCAATGTAGCATGAACCCTCTCAGTGTTAACTCTGTTAAAGTCTGCATGGGTCTCTGTTGATCAGGGGATAGTAATCCTGCTCCTATTATCTGAGTCTACCAGCATACGCAGTGTCCCCTTGGCTCACTGCTCAAACAGCCACAGCACATGGGGATCAAGCACTGCAATTGCCTCTGCCCCTGCCTGTAACATCCATTCTCCTTGGCAAGGCCTGCTCCACTGCTTGCCAGGATCTATGGGTTCTGGGGTTGCTTCCAGGATCCTCTTGGGGCTCCTTGATTTACAAGAGGTCTACCATCAGTGGTGCTGCTTCCAAGACCTGTTCATGGTTTGCTGAAATCTGCAAAGGCTACTGAAGTGGGTCAGGTTCCAGAACCCATCTGGAGTGTAATGAAGTTGGCCAAGGGCTACTGCCTGTGGTGTTGCTCAATAGGTCTGGGTTGACATCTGTGGAGGTCTACTGTGGCCGGTCTGCTTCCCATTGTGCCCTGGATTTCCGTGGTCTGTCTGTTCTCGATATAAAGATCTTGTTAGTTCCATTGATTACTGGGGTCTCCCTCCTCTGGTCATCACTCTTGGTTTGTGCTGTAATTGTGTGTTTTACTTTCAGAAGGTATTGGCTTTGTCCAGCTGCAATCTAGCTGTGAGTATGTGGAAGCTGTGAGCCCAGGGTCTAGACTCTACTCCCATTTTTTTTTTTTAACATTTATTTATTTATGCATACAAGAGCTGGGATACAGGCCAGAGGTGTGGGGTGTGAGAGAATTCACTAGAGACAGAGTGGGGAACAGAGCAGGCAGATCTACTGAAATACACTGCTGAGGGGAGCAGCAGGTGAGTCAAGAGAGGTCTGCTGCACCGTGTGGGTTGCTCCCTGGCTGGCCAGGGATAGAACTCATGCTGCATTGGCTGTGAAGAGCTTCATAGGTTGCGTCTTAACATCTTGCGCCAGAAGCGAGGCCCTCTGCTCCCATTTTGTCCTGCCTCCTCCATCATGTTGTTCTAAACTATTATGTGGATGATTTCTTTACCCCTTTTAGCTTTTAACTTTTCTATTACTGAGAATATGCAATGCATCTTAATTGTTTAATAAAAATCTGATTACTTTTTATTGTAGATATAATATTCCCTTAAAAAGGTTTGTTGAATACATTAATAAACTATATAAATCAAACATCTAAAAACATACTGAACAAAAACAAATAAAAAATCTGAAATGAGTGTTTTGAAATTTTAATCAGAAATATAGAGGATACATGTATTAATAGATAAATCAAAGAGTTAAATTGCACTATACTACAAAGGGATGTTGTGTGTATTTTTATGTGTTTACATATAATTGTGACTAGAAAATCATCCTGTTGGATGATTGTATGTATAGTTTATGTATAAAAATTTCAGTCTAGTGCTGAGAGCAAGCCAGAGTCTGGTTTCTGGAACTTTGTACTACTTATAATACAATTTAGAACTAGCATTTTTATGTTTAAATCCACTGCTCAACTCTTGGTGAATTCACGCCATTCATGAAGATAAAAATGTGTCATCAGTGTACAAGTCTGTTTATAATTCAGTCAGAAAAAATGGTTCTAAATTTGCCCTAGTAATACAATACTAAGTTCTTTAAGCATTCTGAGAAAAAGATCAATAGGCTAAAGTATATAAGAAATGATCTTAAGCAGTGAAAACTTTAACTGGTTCTAAGAGTGGTTAAATTTCAGTCAGTGGAGACAAGGTGAATGTACAAAGCAAGTCCAACAGGAGCTGAGATGCTGTTCACCAAGTTTTGTTCTAAAATTAATCCATGTGAGGGCCTCCCCTGTGGCGCAGCGGTTGAGCGCTGGGTTGTGAAGCTGCCCGCAGCCTCTGCGGCGCCGGTTCAATCCCCGGCTGCTCCCCGGCCACCGGAGGAGGGTCCCACATGGTGCGCAGACCTCTCCTGCAGCCCGCTGCTCCCCTCAGCAGTGTACCTCGGTCCTTCTGCCTGCTCTGCTCCCGGCTCTGGCTCTGGTGAATTCTCTCGCCCTCCCGCGCTTCTGACTGTACCCAGTGCATGTATAAACAAAACAAACAAATAAATAAATAAATAAATAAAGCATGAAAAAAAAAATTAATCCATGTGAGGTTCTAATACAGACTGACACGGTAGACCTCAGAGCTATGAAACAGTATACTGCTGTTTCTCTAACCCATTTCCATGTGAATTGGATCACCCCTTTTTTGAAGGTGAGCCCCAAGATAAGGCAAATTTTGTTAGGCATCATTTTCAGAATGCTTTGGTTTCTCTGCAATGTCCCACAGCCAACCTTATCCACCAACCTTCTAGAAACATAGGTTTATCAGGAACTAAAATGTGAGCATGAAGTCACTTGATGCTCCCAGACAGGAATGTGGAGCAGTGACTTGATTCTTCTTACCATCTTTCTAGAACCCAACAGTATGTTCCACATTTTACTCAAGTTCTACTTTTACCCTATTATTCTGGTATCTAGAACTTCTCAACTCAGATTTAGTCATTTTCCTATTTTCCTCTATCTTTTTTGACATAATTTCTTTTTTTTTTGAAGATTTATTTATTTTTATGTAGAAAAACTGGGTACAGGCCAGAGGTGTGGGGAGTGAGAGGATTCACCAGAGGCAGAGGGGGGAGCAGAACAGGCAGGTGTACTGAAATACACTGCTGAGGGGAACAGCGGGTGAGATAGGAAAGGTCTTCTGTGCCATGTGTGTCATCTTCCTGGCCAGGGATGGAAATGGTGCTGCAGTGGCTGCAGATAGTTTGATAGTGCCGAGACTTAACCCCTTGTTCCACCGGGGAGGCCCTTTTTTGACATAATATCTATCTTACCCACTTGTAAACTAGTTTTGTCCTCTCAACTTACCAAGCATATTAGACTGTATAAGAAATATATTGTGGCAAGATTGTAAAATCTCCTATTATCACTATCATTTATTTTGTTTGCAGATTATTCTACATTTCCATAAATATTTTTGTACTTTTTGTTGAAATGCAAATATCCACTCTTTGCAGACTGTAAACACCCTGTGGTGAGGGGTATATGACTGTTGAGTTTGTAGCATCCAACGTCCTGAGCAGGTTAGATAAGTGATGTTTCTGTTGTTTAAAATACCAGCTAGGTCCTCCCTCGTGGCACAAGGGGTTAAGTCTCAGCACTATGATGCTATCTGCAGCACAAGTTTGATCCCTGCCCAAGGAACTAACCCACATGGCCAGCAGACCTCTCCGGTCTCTCTCGCTGCCCCCCTCAGCAGTATATTTCAGTCTGGCCTACACCCCAACTATTGTATACCTAAATAAATAAAATAAATCTTTAAAAAAAAATTAAAATACCAGCCAGCTCCCCCCCACCACATTACCTTTAAGTGTAAAGTATCTCCAGCATCTTTACCTTGAGGAATTAACCTATATGTATGTATGTGTACCTATCTATGTATACACACACTCAGGGGTTATATATTATCATTAAAAAATAAAAATAAATCTTTCAACATGTAATTTGTATGATGATTTTTTTAGGCTTCATTTGTATACAGCCCCTCATAATTTAGAAAAATAGATAAAATATTCACAGCAAAAGTTGCAAAGTGTACATTATAACTTGGGAATAAAAATAGGTATAATAATTTTGCCAAATTGATTGCTATTATGAATTTCAACCCTAATATAGCATATAAATTATACTGAGGTATACTTCATAGATTTCATTATTAGTTCTTTGATACTAGGTAAATCTTAAAGCTATTTAGTGTTGATGTTCACAGTTTTGCAGTATTGGTTAAATAATACTTCATATGCATCAGTAACTTAAAGACCCTCATCAATATTTCTCTTTTAACTCTCACAGCTTCTGTGTCTATTTATGTGTGTATTTTGATATCTTTTAAAGAAAGGAATGTATTCACTGATTTTTAGTAATTTGTCTAAGAGAACACAGAGTATAAATAAAAAACTGACAGCAATCCAGATTCCAACTTTAGCCCCAATGCTTGGCCACATAGATTTTAAGAAAAGTATGATGTAACATAAAATGATCTTTCTGAAAAATAGAATTAAAGGATCATAAATTTTGAAGAAAATCTTTCTAAAGCCAACAAAGGAGCAAATAAAGGACAAGATACAATTGAAGAAAATTATTCAAACAATTGAGGAGAAGGTGAATTTGGAAAAAAGAAACTATTGAAAAATATGAAATATCAATTAGAATACTAACTACATCCAAGAATTTAAAAGTTTGATCTCTCTCCTCCCATATACCTACTTATATACACAAATGCATGCATATTAAATAATATTATATGAAATAAAACATCTATTTGCAATAACTACAAAAATCTATAAACTACTGCAAAATACATTTATCAAATATAATGTTTATACTAACAATAAGTTAAGATTTGGGGAGATCATAAAAGAGAAACTGAAAAAATAGAATTAAATGTTTCTAGAAGAAAAGATAAAATATAGTAATAAAGTTTTGCTTTTTTCTGAATGTATTTTTTTTTCCTTTTGGTAATTGAGGTAACATTGGTAACAACACTATAAAATTTAGAGGTACAGGTTCACGACTCCTCAGATGTATGTCACCACACCACCCCCACCACCAAACCACACATCATCCTTTATCAAAGGCTATTTGAGGGCCCCTCTTATCTTTGTTCCCACCATTGTCTGAATATATCTTAAAGGCTAAAAGGGAAAATAAGAAAATAATAAGAATAATCATTAATCCATCTCTTGTTGAGAAAAACTAGAGATAGTTTCAGGTTAGAGAGATTTTTTTTAAACGGTGGAATATATAAAAAATTCTGAATTTGTGGAAAACAGATTTACTTTTAGGTCTATAGTGGCAGAGCATATCATATATTGCATTTGAAAGACAAATAATATGTAATATGTATGTAAATAGTATGTAAATATGTCAATGTTAGGGGGAAAGAATAACTTTTATTTGGTAAATTTTCACCCCTGTTTTTTGTTTTGCTTTGTTCACTGTTTTGTTATTTATTCTCCTCTTTCAGATATGTAAAATATTCACATCCTGTCAGTTTGCAGTGTCTTAAACCACAGTGGAATATTAAGTTCATCTACATTAAAGAGTTTAAGATATATTAGAATTTTAATTTTTTCATCTTTGTTGGGGTTTAAATGGCAAATTAAAAAAAAAAAAAAAAGAGGGCCTCCCTGGTGGCGCAAGGGGTTAAACACTGCGCTATGAAGCAATCCACAGCCTCTGCAGCACGAGTTCGATTCCTGGCCAGCCAGGGAGAAGACCACATGGCGAGGCAGACCTCACCTGTCTCACCCGCTGCTTCCCTCAGCAGTGGATTTTAGTCAATCTATCTGTTCTGTTTCCCACTCTGTCTCTGGTGGGTCCTCTCATCTCTCCACCCCCCCCATATCTGGTCTATGCCCCAGCTCTTGTATGCATAAATAATTTTATTTTTAAAAAGACACTAATTAAATGGAGAGGATGGAACCCTCAAAATGGAAAATTAATATATTCTCATTGGTAATCAATTTTAGTGAGACTCAAACTTTACTTGTATCCCACAAATTAACCATTAGATTAATTTATAAGATTGCTACTATAATGTTATACCTGATTTAGAATCACAATCCCCTTGACTTGTGATATTAGAATCACAATCCCCTTGACTTTCTCATGATAATGAAAAATACAAGACAAATTTAGATATGATTTGTAACTTTATTTTAGTTATCCTGCAAAAATAAACTTGGTAGGGCCAAGAGTTGGGGGAGGGAAAGAACAAAGAGGGAAAGAAGCACAATGGTATGTGGTGGTGGAATATGGGTTAGTTGGTGGTGGGTGCACTATGATGCTAATACTTGATGGGGTACCCCAATATTATCTCAGTTAAAAATTAATCAATTATAAAAAATAAAATAAACTTGGTAATGTCAGGCCTGGAGTTAGAGCTTTGATCCAGTAATTTATAACTAAATAATCCTGTTCAACAGTGAGTGCTATACTATTCTATTGTGGTCTTGAAGAGAGCGGGCAAAAGTAAGAGCAGGCTCTGTTTTGCTGTACAAGTCTGACTTCAGAACCAGGCGACCAGCAACCTGTGAGCAGGTTACCTTCACTGAGCCTTGCTTAGTGTGATATGGCATTTTGCAGCCAGGGTAAGCTCAAATCTGGTTAAGAAACGATCACCAGGAAATCTGATACTACTGCTTTGGAAAGCTGTTTTCCTCTAACTCCAGGAGCATTTGTCAAAAGGAAACATTCTACCAAGAATTAATTAGGGGGTGTATTTACTAGCAAGACTATCAATATTTATATCTTAAAGAACTCAGGAGTTGGTAGGACTTTGATAAAGAATGTGTTGTAGCTTGCTCTCCTTATTTCAAAATTATCTATGTATTCATCTTTATTTTTGAACTTATGGGCACATTAGGTAATTCTGGTTTATATTCATGAATTTAAAATAACTATGATGACAAATTATGATTTTTTAATTAAAAAATGAGTAAACTAATTAGAAAGAAACCAATTGCCTTAGCATGAGCTCATTTTGTCATAGAAATATCTTTGCTAAATTTTTGATTTTTTGTGTGTATTTATACACACATGTGTGTATGTTAGTTGTTATATTTTTATTTAAAAAATTCACAAAAATAAAATCAGTCATTTTATTTTTTTAAAAGATTTATTTATTTTATACAAGAACTGGGGTACAGGTCAGAAGCACGGTAGGGTAAGAGAATTCACCAGAGACAGAGCGGGAAGCAGAACAGGCAGATGGACCAAAGACACTGCTGAGGGGAGCAACGGGTGAGGCAGGAGAGGTCTGCTATGCCATGTGGGGTTGTCCTTAACCAGCGGGGAATCGAACCGGCACTGCAGAGGCTGCAGACAGCTTTGCAGCGCAGCACTCAACTGCTGCACCACTGGGGAGGCCCCAAAATCAGTCATTTTAAATAGAACAATTTAAAGGCATTTAGTATGTTCGGTGTGATGTGCAATCCCATCCCCTCTAATTCCAAATCTTTATCACCACAGAAGAAAACCCATTAAAACAGTTACTACTCATTCCCTTCTCTTCCAGATCCTGACAACCACCTATTTACAATCTGTTTCCATATATGTCCCTATTCTGGTAATTTCATATAAATGAAATCACATAAGTCATGACTTTATACCTCCAGCTCATTTCACTCAGCATCTGTGTGGCAAAATGTATCAGTTCTTCATTCTTTTTATGGATGCTTGTAAAACACAATTTACGCATTAATCTGTTGATGGATATTTGAGGAGATATTTTTTCCCACCTTTCAGGTTATGAATAATACACTATGACCATTGGTGTACAATGATCTGTTTGAATACCCATTTCAATCCCTTTGAATATACATCTAGTAATGGAAATTCTTGGGTCAAAGAATGATTCTATGCTTACTTTTTTCAGGACTTGGCAAATTGTCACATCAGTAGAACCATTTTACATTCTTACCAGCAATCTCCAAGAGTTCCATTTTCCCCACATACTTGCTAACATATTTCCCATTTTTTTCATTATTTCCATTCTAGCAGAAGTGTAGGGGCACTTGATTTTGATTTTGATTTATGTAATGACATGATGCTGAGCACCTTCATGTGTTTTATAATGATATGCACACCTCCTTTGGAGAAATGTCCATTCAAATATTTTGCCCATTTTTTTTCTAAAGATTTATTTATTTATACAAGAACCTGGGTACAAGCCAGATGTGTGGGAGGGTGAGAGGATCCACCAGAGACAGAGCAGGGAACAGAACAGGCTGACTGATGAAATACACTGCTGAGGGGAGCAGTGGGCGAGACAGGAGAGGTCTGCCATGCCGTGTGGGTATCTCCACAGCCAGTAGGGATCAAACTGGCGCTGCAGAGGCTGCAGACAGCTCCACAGCCCTGCCCTCAACCGCCTGTGCCACCAGGGAGGCTCCATTTTTAGTTTGTTGTTGAGTTGTAAAGGCTTTTTTTATATAATCTGGATTTTAGATGACTTATTTTAACAGGGCTCATGTAATTTTTTTTAACTTGTATATTTAGTTCCAAACTTATGATCTGTACTTTAGAGATATTTTTGCTACTATCATATTCTTCATATCTTTATCATTTTATTATGCATATATGTATATTATTAATATGTATGATTTGGTACAATACCTGGAATATAAAATTGTATAAGATTATCCTAATTACAGTGAATATGATGAGATATTTCCTGCTTAAAGTGGCAAATTAGATACTGTTCTGGAAATTATCTTTTTGGTTATCTACTTATGTTTTCTATTCATATTTTTCATTAGTGAATATTAATAACTATTTCTAACAGCAATTATTGTATGGCAAGATGATTATTAGGATAAAGAATAATTTAAAATTTTAAAGATTATATTATGCATATTTTTGAAGTCCTACTAATAGTTTCACTACTCTATTGGTCTTATAGATTTATTTCCAAACTTATCACTAATGGAAATTTTTAAATAATCAACCCAATGTTATGAGTATGATGATATGATTATACAAAAATAAATGAGAACAAATCATTTAAGTTTCTATTTCAGAATTTCTGATAACTGAATTATGTTAAATAAGGAAAATTATTATGTTTATATCTTTCATCAATTCATATATTTGGAAGTGGCATATAATTATCTACAATAAAATTTGATAAACTGTATAGCAGTAGTTACCACACACTGCTGGGGATTCATATGGAAAAAATTACTAATTATTCAGGAAATTGAAGTAGGGATTAAAAGAAAAATGTAGTAGTTGAAAAATATCAATTAATGTTCTTATAATTTTAATGAGTAAACTAAAGAGTTTTCACATGTTATGATTGATTGATTTAGCCAAAAATTACATTTGCCTTTTCAATTAATAAACGAAGGTTTTAATTCCTTCAAAGTTTTCAAAGACAAATGTAAAATAGTTAACTAGAGTGTCTCTTTCTTATTTTCACAATTCTCTCAAATGATATGCTTTCTCAAAATCAGGTTAATACAGAGGTTTAGATCTCTTTCACTGTGACATAAATATAATCTGGGTAACTACGGAGAAAAAAATCTTTCTTTTTATAGAATTTTCTAAAATGACATACTTTCTGAACATGAGGTTTAACAGAGACTTAGGTCTCTTCTGCCATGAATATCAAGGTAGATACTAAATTATACTTGAGCATAAAGTAGGCAGTTTTACTGTGGACATGATCTTTAGACTTACAGTTCTAACAGTCTCAGCATGACTTTGAGTTCCAAATATGTAACAAGCAGACAGAGATGTATAGGTGGAGTCCTAGCTAATGAACGCAGAAAGATGGAGTTTTAAAGGCTCCAGATTCAGACATATGGTGAGGGCATAGTGAAATTGAATAATCAGAGAAAGAATGGGGTTTGAAAGCTTTCAAAGAGAAGGAATTGGGACTCTCTGGTGGTGCAAGGGTTAAGATGCCCCCCTTTGAAGCTGTCTGCAGCATGAGTTCCATTGCAGGGCTGGCCAGGTAGCCACCCACATGGTGCAGCAGACCTTTCCTGACTCACCTGCTGCTCCCCTCAGCAGTGTACTTAGGCCAATCTGCCTGTTTTGTTCCCCACTCTGTCTCTGGTGAATCCTCTCAGCCCCCCACACCTTGGCCTGTGCCCCAGCTCTTGTATGTATAAATAAATAAATCTTTAAAAAAAAGAAGAATTAATGATTAAAAGAGAGGTAACACACCAACTAAATACTATAATTAGGGCATTATACAATAAATTGTTATACTGTCATTCACTTCTAAGTAAAAGTTATTTGAAAATTCATACTTCATAGTAATAGTTTTAATTCTATCTTTAGGTTTAATGTAACTTCAAGGAAGTTTCCAGGGACTTTTCTAGATAAACATAGTCCCAGAGAACTTCGTATTTGTGGGCTTACTGTATGACTTATTATTTACACTTAAATACCAAGGATAAAAACGACGGCCTTCAGTGTGCCTTTTTGTTGAGCACAGTCTTGATTTTCATACTGTCCTTGCATTTTTGCTTCAGCAGGTGTAGTCTCCTGATAAGTATGTTCCCGTCTTTGCAGAAATTCACATTGCTGACCTTGCAGTCTTTTGCTATGGAAAGGCTGCCACTGGCAGCTGCAGACTAATACCAGCTCAAATCTCTTTGCTTTTGATTAAGGTCCTTAGGTTAGAAAAATGTAATTTGTACCCCACAAGGTAGTATAGAGAGAACATGACAGCAATTAATCCTTTTCTTGCTGATGACAATGATAAAATATCCCCTGTTGTCTCCAATATCTTTGTTAATATTCCAAAAAGGAAATTTACTGTCCCTGGTATTTCTTTTTAGATAAGTATTTTTCATAACGTCAAAGTGTTGAATGTTAAAACTTTATTAAGATCTTTTTTATCAGGAACCATGTTGCTATTGCCATTGCAGGAACGATTTGTGAAAATTAATGGTCTGTAATGAAGCGTTTTTTAAACAGTGGTTATAGAGTCAATAGGATAACTCGCTTGAACACTAAGTTAATTAAGAATTTTGTGTTTTAATATCTAAGAGATGACATAGGCGGTATAAGATTTAGCGTTATAGGCTTATAGTTTTGCACCTCTTCAGATGTATGTTACCACCCCACACTTACTACGGAAGCACCCATAATCCTCTACCACAGTCCATTGTGGACTCATCCCCATTTATCCCCCACCTCCTCACTTTCCCTCTGGTATCCTCAATTCTATCGCCAGATTTCGAGGGATTTATTTTGGCTTAGTTTTGTCTGTTCCATAGTCCTGTTTCTTTATATTCTGCATATAAATAAAATGAACCCAATGTTTGTCTTTCTACTTCTAACTTATTTTGCTTAACATAACCTCTTCTTCTGTAAGGAGACACAGGTGAGCCTATTTAGGCCTTTCTACCATTTTAGGCTCTCACTATTCTCATGGAGAGCCATAGGCTCAAGCTGAGAATCACCAGTCTGCACCTTTACTCCTGTGGCTTTCTAATGGTGTCATCTCCAGCTTGCATGCTGGCTTTGTGCACTCCCTTGCCCAGTATAGTCCTTGGTTTCAAAGTCTTCAATGTGGGCATGAACCCTTGATGTATGAACATCAGAGGCTTCATATAGTTACTTTTTGTACCACCCTGTTTCAATCCAAATACGGAGAATGAGTTTTTCCTACCCCCTGTCCACTGTGTTTTTGCTTTTAATGTATACAGTAATAATCTGTTCATCATTCAGAGGTTGTTGTCTTTGTTTAAGTATAATCTGGCTGTAAATATGTGGAGAAGACCAGACCGGTATCTTCACTCTGCCACCATCTTGTCAGATTTTGAAACATATTTTTTTATAAAATACAAACCTCTTATACATAGGTATCAAAGAATGAGAAATGTGTTTTTGTTCATCCATTATGTATGACAAATTTGCTAACTTTGAGTGCTTCCAACAAAGATCAAATCAACCTGGTAAAGTGATACCAATAGTAAGCTTAATTATTTTATCTACAAATTTAAACTTATTATCTTTATATCATGTCAGTTTCAATTATCTATATTGCTCTCTCATCTCCCCAATTCAGTGAGTAACAGTCATTACCTAATTTATTAATCACTAAATGTTTTATATGACCTCTGGCAAATCAGAGGAACTGTGGGTATTGAAAAAATTTCATATCCCAATGTTCTATAAACTAGTTATATAGTCTAATTAAATTCAGTGTTCAACAACATATGCAATTGGGAAATTTATTAAAAGTATTAGACAAAGAAGGACAAAGAAAGAAACAACAACAAGAGCGGCATCCTTCAATCATCACACTCCTGGCAGGATATGTGAATTCATAGGCTATGGTGAATGCAGTATCACTTTGGAATATTAACAAAGGTCCTGTTAGTGTTCTCACTAGTTTGAAAAAAAAAAAAAAGTATCGTGGCTATTAACCATCAAAGTTCTTATACTATGCACAAAGAGGTCATTTTTAATAGAAGTGCTTTACAGAAGAAAGTATTTTAGCAAATGCAACAGTCCCAACACATGGTAGGATGCCAGTTTTCTTTTGTTTTTGAATTTATGATTTACATTGTATTTCCTCCAAGATTATTACATCAGAAGTGGAATACAATAATCATTGAATTATCTTGTGGAAGATTTCCTTTGGGGACTAGCTATCATTTTAAATATTGATGAAAATCCCTAGAGTGAGAGAGGAAGAAGGCTTAACTAAAACAAAGAATAAAAATATCTTTGTAGCCTGGTTTTCCTGAAAGACAAAATAATTCCCTTTCCTTTATGATAGTATTTTCAGTTCAGAACAGCATTAATCATAGTGTTCTTCTCATGTCTTAAAAGAGTTCCTCAACTCCTAAAGGGAAGTAACCACAAACAGCATTCATAGTGAATATCACTGTAGTTCTTGGACTGTCATTTAGGAGGAGACTTAAATACTCAGAGACGTGGGGAAAATGGTATGTAACCATGAACTTAGGTGCTTCTGAGAGTTTCTGAATTCAGAGAAGTTAACGTGTCATTTATTATTATTTTGGGTATTCTTGATTTTTTTGCCTTTAAAAATAAATATTTAAATCATCTTGTGAATTTCCTTATAGAAAGAATGTTGGAATTTTGGTTAGCATTGCACTGAAAAATGGATCAATTTGGAAAAGAAAAAAAACATTAATAAAATACAATTTTCATCCCACAAATTTTAGAACAGTCTTTTCTGGAAGGATGTTTTGCATATGTTTTGTTATATTTGGTGTTAACTACTTGGTGATTTAAGTTCTCCTGTAAATGACAATTTTTTATTTAAGAAATTTTATGTAGCTTACTTATATAACTAGTATTCATAATAACTACAAACAGGATACTAGCAAAAATCTTATCAATCATGGCTAAATAAGTTAGGGTATATTCACATGATGCAATGCTATATAGCATAAGAAAACTAAACTAGGGCCTCCCCGGTGGTGCAGCCAGTTTGAGCACCGTGCTGTGAAGCTGTCCGCAGCCTCAGCAGTGCAGTTCAATCCCACCGGGCTGGTGAGAATCCCATATGGTGCACAGACCTCTCCCGTTGTGCCCGCTGCTCCCCCCAGCAGTGTATTTCTGTCGCCTGCCTGTTCTGCTCCCTGCTCTGTCTCTGGTGAATCCTCTCACCCTCCTGCATCTCTGGCCTATACCCCAGCTCTTGTATAAAAATAAATAAATGTTTAAAAAAAAACCCAAAAAATTATACCATTGTAAATAAAATACTGGTTAACCTGAGTGTGGTGGTAGGAATGGCCATGGAGCAGGTTTTCTCTGATCCCATGCAGACGGGGTAAAGGAGGAGAGAGTCCTGGAGACTTCAGCAGGTTTTCAGGCTTTTATTGGGATTACCAGGTACACGGCAGGCTCTCTGCTTCTCTTCTCTCAGCTTCTGCTCGTTCTTGGTTTCTTTGCTCCTCTGCTTCTTTCTCAGCTTCTGCTGGCATCCCCGTGACACCATCCTTAAAAGTCCAGTCTTAGCCCAAGTGAATCCCATCTACCTATGCCCACACCCTATTCCAGGTGCCTGCCATCAGGCATGCATTCAGGACCACAGGGTTCCCGCATCTATCCTAATGGTGGAAGGGCAGAAAAGCCTGATACATTTTCCTTACCCTACACTGAGTAAAAGGGATTAGGAGATAGGACAATGACAGTGGCTTCTGGCATGCTCATTTCTATAGTGATTTAAATATTAGTTATGTAGTTGTGCTCAGTTGGCAAAAATCCAAAAATGTCTGTATATTCATGTTATGTCTACTTATGTGTATGCATATTATATTTAAATAATTTACATAATAGGGTTTTTTACTCATTTGCATCAATCCCTCCTTTTTAAATTTTCATACATTTGCAAATAATTTATGGAAACATTTCATGTTTGCAAACAAACACGCTAGTTTTTTGTATCTTAAAAGAATCCAGTTTTGTGACCCTTATCATGATGAGATTAAAATCACCTTCTCCCCTAAACACAATGTAAAAAAGTAACATTTGCTCAAGATTCCAAACTTCCCCAACAGATTTCCAGGGCCTTTCCATGGATAACTTATAGTAAAGTTGGTGGCTTGTTGCAAGGAAGTAGAGGGAGGAAAAGGATAGTGCCAGATAACTTTATAAAGGAACAGGCTTTGTAAATGGGAGTGTGTAAGTGGGCACACCTGAGCAGAGAGACAGAGCATATAAGGCACTATCAGATAGGATGGGTGGCAGAGTGCCCTGTGGCAGAGAGCAGTAGAGACCAGCAAAGAGACCAGGAGAGAATGCCAGAGAGCCCAGAAAGAGTGAAGATTCCACGAGGCCGGGAGGCCTGTCAGCCTCCTGGCCTCCAGCCCTGGCCCCTACCCTGCACCTGGTTGCCTCACTACAAATGGTGTTTGTAGGGGCAACAATGGACCACAGTGCAGATTTTCTGATCCCATGCAGACCGGGTAAAGGAGGAGTCAGAGTCCTCAGTGGTTTTGCAGGTTTTTATTGGGGTTCAGCGGGTATGTGGCAGGCAGGGGTGCTGGGGGCTGGGAGGCTGGCAGTCCTCCCAGCCCCCAGCAAATCTTCACTCTATCTGGGCTCTCTGGTATTCTCTGCTTCGGGCTTCTTCTCTTTCGGCTTCTACTGGCGACCCTGTGACACCACCACCCTTAAAAGCACAGTCTTAGCCCAGGTGTACCCACTTCAGGTGCCCGCCATCAGGCATGCATTCAGGATCACAGGGTTCCCTCATCTATCCTGATGGTGGGAGGGCAGAAAAGCCTGATTTTTTACCTTACCCTACAGTCCACCCCCTCAGGGTTTTCTGCCATATAATCCATACATACACAACTTTGTTTCTTAGCAAACACAAACAATGCAGCCATGGCCCACAAAAGTAAATACAACAGAACACAAATTAGTCCAGGCAGGGCACCAACCTAGTGCAAAAGACAATTATTGGTACCAGCAGATGAGCCACCAAATCTGCTGCCGAAGGCACTGCTCATATGAGGGAGGGGAACCACTCACGACATCTACTATAACACACCAGGAGCCGTCAGGCTTCCTGGCCTTCTCTGGCTGTAGTCTTGGCTACAAGCCACACACAGCAACCACCCCCAGGATGCACTAGCTCTGGGATTGGCGACTCTATTCTGTTAGGGGTAATCGCCAACCCTCAGGGTTCTGTCTGCAGTCGCTTCAACACTCGGCCTTCATAGCCACCCATGCGACTCGCAGACCCCTGCACTCAGGCCAACCCACTGCACAAGCACATGGGTTGGGGATCCAAACTCTACATGCGGCTTGGGCTCCACCCCAAGCCACATTCCCCACCCGTCCAAGGATGGGTTCCTCAGCTCCTCACCCTCACTCGACAATGAGCAGGGCATCACCCACAGGTGATTTTACGAGACTCACAGGTCTTCAGCATACTCAGGCTGCTTAACAGCAGCTCAGGTCTTCTCAACTTAGCATCAGTACCAGCTTTTGCCTTCTCAGTTGGCTTTTCTCCTCCGCCTGGCTGCTGGGCATGCACAGGCTGCTTTTGGCCACCAAGACCTACTGGCCACCCCCAGATTCCCATCTCATGGGGTTTACAAACGAAACTGTTCCACCCCCAGGGTCCCAAAAACATATCAACCTGTAAGGTCCTCTGCCTTCTGGCGGGATTGTCAGTCCAAGTCCATCAGTTCATGTCCATCAGTCGAAGTCTGTTGGCCTCTCCATCAGCACTGGCGAGCTCTGAATCGTGGTCCTCTCCTCTCCGACGATTCTGCTGCCTCAGGGGTCGTGGGCTGGTCTTTTCAGGTGTCATTGGCTGGTTCTCTCGGGCATCTCCTCCTCCAGGCGTGGTCTTGTCCTATAGATCCTGGACCTTGTCCATCTCCTGGGTCACCATGATGCCTCCAGCGTCGTCACAGGCAGTCTTTTACTCCTTAGTCCCTCCAGGTCTTCGGAGGGCTCCATACCCGTCTGCATGGATCATCTTGACAACTTACGCCAATTGTAAGGGTAGGAATGGACCACTGAGCAGGTTTTCTGATCCCATGCAGACCGGGTAAAGGAGGAGTCAGAGTCCTCAGTGGTTTTGCAGGTTTTTATTGGGGTTCAGCGGGTACGTGGCAGGCAGGGGTGCTGGGGGGCTGGGAGGCTGGCAGTCCTCCCAGCCCCCAGCAAATCTTCACTCTATCTGGGCTCTCAGGCGTTCATCTGCTTCTGCTTCGGGCTTCTTCCTTTCGGCTTCTACTGGCGTCCCCATGACACCACCCTTAAAAGCACAGTCTTAGCCCAGGTGTACCCACTTCAGGTGCCCGCCATCAGGCATGCATTCAGGATCACAGGGTTCCCTCATCTATCCTGATGGCAGGAGGGCAGAAAAGCCTGATTTTTTACCTTACCCTACAGTGTTGAATTATCATTAAAAGCCTGAAAAAGAGGCCTCCCCAGTGGCTCAGCGGGTGAGCTCAACACTGTGAAGCTGTCCGCAGCCTCCTCAGCGCCCGTTCGATTTGGTCAGTCTGCCTGTTCTGCTCCACGCTCTGTCTGGTGAATCTTCTCACCGTCCCACGACTCTGGCCTGTACCCCAGCTCTCGTATAAATAAAAATAAATCTTCAAAAAAAAGCCTGAAAAAGCCACTGAGGGCCTCCTCCTTTACCCATCTGCTCTGATTCATAGAAAACCTGCTCTGTGCCTTGCTGACACTACAGTAGATTTTTCTAGATCAAGATTCAACATCACATCAGAGAGCCAGGCTAATAAAGATCAATCAAGTCAATAAAAAGCTAGTGCAAAACAATGATGAATAACAAATGTCACTGAAGGTAAAGTTTGAAAATAACATAATAAACAACAAAAAAAAAGTTGGTAGTTTGAGGTCAGTATTATGGTCATCATAACAAATAAGGCATGCATACATTTTGAGATATAAAATATTAAATTGTTAATGTTAATTAAAAAGTATATATGTACTTTTTATATATAAAAAATTTAGATGAATTCTCTTTTTTCATTTTCAGGCTTATATTTTAAATTTAAGACACTTTATTAGAAATAAGAACACATTTTTGAAATTAAAAAAGTTGTTACTAGGTAAAAACAGAAATACTAAGAAACAGCTGCTAATTGTTATGAGTTGTGACTGCACTGGCAACAGATAGGAGACATGAAGAGATGATAAAGACTGTGCTAGCAAATAAATAATTTGGTTCAGTAGGGGAGAAAATTAAATTAACCACTGGGAAGGAAAAAAAAAAAGGTTTCTTCTGCATAGCTTTAAACCTTATTGGAAAATCAATGAAAGCAGTGTGTTGAGCCTAGTGATTACATCCAAGCCCAACATGCATTAATTATTATCTATCAAGGGATAAGGAAAAGGTGTGATTGCATGTCTTATTGTGCTCTCTTGACTTTAAAAAATATATTAGGTTTCAATTTAGGAAAGGAGCTTTTAAACAAGAAATAAGCGGAAAAAAATGATAATTTGGTTTTGTAAAAAAGCCTTCTCTTTATAACCAGATTTAATTAAGTAAACCAAGAAATACCACCCATAGACATTGATAGTTGAAATATATATGGATAGATATAAAATAATACTATACTCAAAATATCAGAAAATCTTATGAATTACCAAAAAAAAAGAAAGAACATGGCATAATCTATAAACAGAAAATTATAGGAAACATTGCCAAAAGGAGAAATATATGTATAACATATTAAATATATACGTTAATCTCAATATTTTAAGTTACAAAAAATAAAACATCTCTTATGTTATTTAAACAAAATTTTAATCTGACACTACATTGTGTTGGTTAAAATGTGAAATAATTCTTACATAAAAATAATAGAAATTAAAATAATACAAAACTGTTATTTTTTATTATGTTTATTGAGGTAAAGCAGATTTACATCTATAGTTCCAGGGGATATAGGTTTAAACCACTATAAATATATATATATATACCTTCATACCCTGCCCCCTGCCAGTGCCCCAACAATCCTAGAAGTGGCAGACGAGGTCACCTTATCTGTGAATATAGGGGCCACTTAATCTGTCTTGCTCCAATTCTCTGGACATACCTATTGATCTAATGTCCTCACTGGTATTGACAGCCAACCTGACCCAGGATGCTTTGCGCACCTCTGCCCTGCCCAATACAGGGCCACATTTATTTTTGGTCTTCACTTCCTGTTCATTCCTCTATTAGGAAGGGGGTCATTTCATTGGCTATTCTTCCGGTGTGAGGTGTGAGGTGCTCTCAGTGTGGTTTTAATTTGCATTTCTTTTATCAAAAGTGATGTACATTTTTTCATATGTCTGTGGGTATATCTTCTTTGATGTCTATTTTGCTACTTTGCTCATTTTTTAATTGAGTCTTTTGTTTCTTTGCTGCTGGATTTTGCAAGTACTATGTAAATTTTGGAGATTAACCCCTTGTCAGAGTTATGGTATGCAAATTTTTTCCCATTCTCTAGGTTGTCTGTGTGTGTGTGTGTGTGTGTGTGTGATGGTTTCTTTTGTGGTACAAGAACTTTTAAGTTTATATAATCCTACTTGTTTACTTTAGCTCTTATTTCCCTTGCTGCTGGGGTTGTAGTCCCAAATACATCTTTGTAGTAAAGGTCTTGTGGTGGATACGTTATATTTTCATTGAAGCACTTTGTGTTTTCAGTTCTTTTGTCCAATTCTTTAATCCACTTTGAGTGAATTTCATATATGGTGTGAAATTTATTCATTTATTTTTGATAATACTTATTTTATTTAGCAAGTAAAACTAATTCTGTTTGCTAGTGGGACATATTTCTTTTTTTTAAATGATATATTTACTAATTTAATTATTAATATCAATTTAATTTAATCAAGTAATAATTATTTTACAACAGAGTGTATGTTTTCCTTAAAACTTGGATATTTCAATTTTGTGTATAATTTTAAATTCTTTATAATTTGTCTTTTGGTTTCTCAGACAATCATCAATAGTTAATGTTCTTTTTTCCATTTTTTGAAATATTTTATCTTTTTTATGGAGAGCACTTGAAAAAAATAATTCATATGCTTCTGAAAACCAATAATCTTGGTATTAAAATAATGGTAACTATTCCAAATATTTTAGAATATTTAATTTAATATTGTCAAAGTCACAATAACATACAATTAGTGTTTTCCCATGTAAAATTGACAATTTCATATATTATGCTTTATACCCTTCTGCATGCTCACATAACTTTTTAAAAATAGCACCAATACACATCTACATACTAATCTCTAAATGCATTTAATTCAAGAAATTTTAACATAAACATGAATATCTAATCCAGGGAGTTTAAAACATCAGAATCTTATTAAAATGCTTTTTATGTTATACATTTTCTTCTTAAGAGTACTTCTCACCTTATCTTGAACAGGAATATGATGTGGAGTTCATTTATATGAAGTACTAAGAACAGTACCAAGAATTTAAACACTATTTAGAGGTGTCAGCAGTAACTGCTATTACTTTTATCATCATCACCAACAACACATTGTTATTACAACCAACCATTATTACAATCAACTTAATGAGTTAATTTTCTAAAAAAATGTATCATTTTCATCAAGATTGGAGAGATAGATGAAGTAAATGAATATAATCTAGTAAGAGTGTAAAATTATTACTGTCCCAAATAGCTTTAGTCAGCTTAGTGTGAACTTTTAAAAGAAAAAGTACCTTATAAGTAGCTCCAAATATTTGAAAATTACTTGGTAGGTTTTATGAAATTATGATGAACTACCAAAATCTAAAAACATCAGTAATATAAAACAAACTTTTTACTAGTTCCTTTTGTAAATGAAGCTGTAAAACTTGAAATGAAATGCTCACAAATAAAAAAAAAAAATCCCCATAAAAGTAGGCATGCAAATGTTTACAGAACCTTTAGTTAATCATGATATAAAAGTATTGGCCCATCTGGGCCTCCCTGGTGGCGCAACAGTTGAGCGCTGGGTTGCGAAGCTGCCTGCAGCCTCTGCAGCGCAGGTTCGATCCCCGGCTGCTCCCCGGCCACCAGAGGAGGGTCCCACATGGCGCGCAGACCTCTCCTGCCGCCCGCTGCTCCCCTCAGCAGTGTACTTTGGTCCTTCTGCCTGTCTGTTCCCCGCTCTGGCTCTGGTGAATTCTCTCACCCTCCCGCGCTTCTGACTGTACCCAGTGCTTGTATAAATAAATAAATAAATCTTAAAAAAAAAGCCCAGGGTGGTTTTAGAATTAAAAAAAAAACAAGTATTAGTCCATCAATTGTTCCAAATATTATATCAGTGCACGATGTTAATAGAAGGGGAAGCTGGGGGCTAAGGGTAGGATTGGAAAATTATATATGGGAATTCTGTATTTTCCATTCACCTATTCTGCAAACCCAAACTGCCCAATGTACTAGCCTATTAATTTAAGAAAAGTAAAAAAAAAAAAAATTGTTAGTACAAGTAAATAGAAAACCACAACTTTCTGACATTTTTAACCAAATAAACCTAACCTGTGCTTAGAGAATAATTCCCTGAAAATCAAGACACTGCAAATTATTTTCAAGTATACAGAGACTATTTACCAAGATAGTCCATATTCTGGGCAATAAGACAAGATTTTTAAATGACCCAGTTTATATAAATTGTGGTCTCTGACCATAAAGGGAATAAAATTCAATAATATAACTATCTAGAATACAAAATACATGTGCTAAACAGCATATTTCTAATAACTGATGGATTAAAGAAATTTAAATGAACATTAAAATGTATATTTTACAGAATGAAAATACAAACACAGCATTTTAAAATTCATAGGATGTCCTAAATCAACACACAGAAGCAAGACATTTTATTCTGAAAACCTGTATAAGAAAAGGAAAATTTTTTCTCATGTCAATTACAGCTTCTAATTTAAGAAACTTGAAAATAAATTGAAAATTAAAGCTTGAATAATATAAAGGAAGGAAAACAACTGTTTGAATAAAAATAATAAAAAATATTTTATTTATTTTAACATTTACCCTTTTTTTTACATTTTTAGATAATATTTGCTCCCCCTCAAAATAATAACAATTTTAAAAGAAAAAGTCAAAACCCTGATTCTTTTAGAAAATTGATTTAAAAAAATCTCTATTCATATTAACCGTAAAAAAAAGAAATATAAATCACCAATATAAGGAATAACATGAGTAACATTATTGCAGGCACTGGAGATATTGAACAACAAATAAATCAGAAAATATCATGAACAAGTTTATGCCGATATATACAGACAACAAAGATGGTATAGACAAAACCCTTGAGAGACATGAAATGTATATGTTACTCAAGAAAACATGAATAACCCTATATCCTTGCAGAAACTGGAACTGTATTTAAACGTCTTTTTACAAAAGAATTCTTAGATAACCTCATTGGTGTGATCTTTCTATATGAATAAATAATGACAGTTTTACACAAACACAGAAAATTGAAAAGGAGAATATTTCCCAAGCTCACTCTGTGAGGCTAGCCTTACCAGAACAAAGCCAGATCAAATTATTAAAAGAAAACTGAAGAGCAGTAATCCGTATAAATATAGATTTGAAAGTTCTAATACAAAAGTTAGTAAGTCCAATCCAGCAACGTATAAAAGTATAATATATCATGAAATGGGTTTTACTTCAGCAATGTCAAGATTGGAATAAACAATTTTTTTAATCAATATAATACACCATAATAACTAACTTAAAAACTCATATCATCATCTCAAGTGAAAAACAAAATGCATTCAACCATATACCACATCCAGGGGGATTTCTGGAATGGTAAAGCAAAGATCTGTAAAAATCTATTCTTCCATAAAATCAGTAAGAACACTGGGAAAAATGGTCTGAATCAACTTTTGTGGAAATGCAGAAATTAATCACAGACCAGCAATCCTAGGAAAATTTGTACAATGGTAGAATTTCACTATAAACAGCAAGTTTTATGGTGCTTTCACTTGCCCCTATTCCCATCACCTTTTTTGCAGTTCCATGGTAACCTTTGAAAACTGAAAATGTGCAAATAGTGTAGTCGTAAAATCTAGCACGAAGGGGGCAAAACAGGTTAAAAGTGCCCTAAAAGCTTCTTCTTCAGAGAATTCTCAGCATTCACCTCCCTGGCAGCGCTCTAAAGAGCTCCATTCTCACGCTTTGTCTTTATTTCACCTAGTTCAGTGTTGTTCTGCAAGGACAGTCCATCTCCATATATTTGTCCAAAAACATCAAAAGCAATGGAATTGTTTAATATTCTTGGTTGAAATAGTTATAGCAATTGGACATAATAAAAGGCTGATCAAAAACATAAATAGAGGGGTCTCTCCGGTGGTGCAGCGGTTGATCGCTGGGTTGCGAAGCTTCCCGCAGCCTCTGCAGCGCCAGTTCGATCCCCGACTGCTCCCCGGCCACCAGAGGAGGGTCCCACATGGCGCGCAGACCTCTCCTGCCGCCCGCTGCTCCCCTCAGCAGTGTACTTCGGTCATTCTGCCTGTTCTGCTCCCCGCTCTGGCTTTGATGAATTCTCTCACCCGCGCTTCTACCTGTTGCCAGTGCTCGTATAAATAAATAAATAAATCTTAAAAAAAAAAAAAAATTAAAAGAAAAAAGAATGAGATAATCATGGGTTTTTTTTTGTTGTTGTTGTTGTTGTTTTTTTTTTTTATAAGCAACAACATTTTCACCCGAATCTGTAAGTCCACAGGACTGTGCAGGGCTGCATGAATATCCAGGAAAGATCTGAAAAGTTCTCTGGCTAATATTCCTGTAATTAAAAGACTGGCATCTAAGTTGAAATATGGCTATTAAATGTGAGTTTAAATTAACTAAAACAAGTACAATAAAATAAATGAGTTTATCTGTCACATTGCTCAATAGCATGGTTAAAGGATGTTACATGGGACAGTGTAGATTATGGGGACACTCCCATCATTGTGGGGATATTTATCAGACAATCCCATGAGGTTCTTGGACAATCTTCACTACTGTCACATAATTTTCTTAGTAACATCTCAGGTGTATGATTTTCCATTCATTTTGACTGTTCAATGTGATACACATTTTTGTTTTCTACTAGATTTGCTTATATTTCAGGCAAAGCTGCACATAGAATATAATGAGATGTTTCCAAAAAACTTAAAAGAGGAAGCCAAATTATGTTTATTTTAGAACATGACTATTTATAGAACTTCAACATAAAAGTTTGTCAGAACTGACAGAATGGAGCAAAAAAGAAGAGAAAAAGAACGGGCAACACACAGGAATTTACTTGACAGGGAGTCAGATATTGGATGAGGGAGATCAACATAAATGGTATGAAGACATTTGGAACATGCAGCTGGAAATAAAATGATATCGTTATTTTTACAAGATTGAATCTATTCTAAAAATAAAATTATTTGATGTGTTAGAAAAACCAAAATGTGAAAATCTTCCCATCAGAGGAGCACAAGAAATGCTTGTATTTTCTTTACCACTTAATTCCTCTACAATCTGCTCAAACCTTTGTTAAGCTATCAATTTTTCACTCCCCAGGAAAGAGACAGACATTAAATATATACAGGAATGTTCCAGACAGCAAGAATTAAGATATCTTCAGTTATCCCACTATATTTCATCCAATGAATCAATTTTCCCAATATCAGTAAGTATTCATTTAAAGTATTCACTTCAAAATACAGATAATAAAGAGTCCCTGTAAAAGTAATACTATGTCTGTAGAATAAAGAAATTTTAATTTTTGTTCACATTTGTTAATAATTCAACAAAGTGCAATTTAAGAATGACTTTATTTAAGAATAATAAATTTCTGATGAGTCTATCATATATATTAATGCTAAACCAACTCTAATCATATTTATATTGTTTACTTATGCTAAAAAATCACCTCAATTTTCTCACACTGAGAAAACAATTGTTAATGTGCAGGTAGGTAGCATATTGACTAAATGAAGATCTACAAAATAAAAACTTAACATCACAGTTTTTTTAAGTAGCAATCTATTTGAATATTTCACATCATTATATCTTTGTCTTTGTTATCTATTATATATTTTCCTTAATGTGGTTTTAATGATTGAATATATAGTATACTTACCAACTCATGTATTATTAGTTAATATACTTTCCTAATCCTTACAACTAGAAATAAATATACATTTTGTCTATATTTTTGCAGAGCACAAGTAATTTCAAAGGAAAACAACTGCATTCAAATAATTTTCAACAAATTGTACAATGAAAATGGAAAAGTCCCTGGTAGAGAATATGATCCTTAATAGGTTTTCATTAAATGTTTGATTCTTCTCTTATGTTTAATGGATACATGCTGTGATGATTTTAAAATTTCATTCTCATTTTTTGACTATTGAAAGCAAAATATATTTCATTTCCTTCATCAAGAATGTAATACTTTTAAATGGATATTATTCAGTTGCATATCATAAATGATAACTATTTTATTTTATAATTAATTATCTTGGTTATAGTCCCCATACAATTCCCACCCCCTTGTTTTGATCCTACTCCCACCTCTCCCTGTAGTGTGTCTCTAGTTTATAGTTGCTTGTTGATTTTGATTTTTACTTTATTATAATTAGTCTTTTTCCTGGTCTGTTACTTAGGTTTTCTAAATTCCTGCTATGAGTGAGACCATCCGGTATTTTTCTTTTTCTTTCTGGCTTATTTCGCTGAGCATGATCCCTTCCAGCTCCATCCATGTTGCTGCAAATTGCATGAGTTTATCTTTTTTGATTGCTGAGTAATATTCCATTTTGTATATGCACCACATCTTCTTGATCCAGTCATCTATTTGGGGGCATTTGGGTTGTTTCCATAGCTTACCTATTGTAAATAGTGCTACTATAAACATATATGGGTGTAAAAAATATATAAAATTAAAAAAGCTACTAAGAAGAATAAAAAAGAAGATATGGTGTATATACACAATGGAATACTACTCAGTGGTCAAAAAAGATAAAGTCATGCCAGTTGCAGCAATATGGATGGAGCTAGATGGGATAGTGCTAACTCAGAAGGAGAAAGACAAATATCAGATGGTGTCACTTGTTGGTGGACTTATAGGTAGAAACCAGACAAAGGGTCAGATAAAGCCAACTCAAAAACTAGCCCTCAAAAGCAAACTATAAAACTGAGGCATTCAGAGGGGGAGGAGAAGGAGCAGGGGGGAGCACAATGGACTATGGTGGTGGACTGTGGGTGCTTGTATGGTGGGAGTGCTATTTTTAACAGCACCACAAGGGGAGACAGCCTATATTTCCAAAATACAAACCACAATATAAACCAACATTAGCTCAATAAAAAAAAAAAACATAAAAAATTAATAAGAGCTAGATTAATAGAATAAAGCTGTGTAAATGCTATTAGAATGGAAACATTTTGGAAAATCATACAAACACAAGTTGGGAAAATAACCATAGCTTTGTTCTAAGTCTTAAACTCATGGTTCTTCACCCATGTCTTTTGCAAGAGTACTGTGGTTATTTTGTGTCCTCTTTATCAAATAAACTTTAAAATCAGCTTGCCATCTTTTATTGTCATATAATGTACAACATAATTATATATTTATATATCAAACAGCAAAATGATCATCACAACAAGTTTATTTAACTTCCATCCCCATCGATATTTACAAATTTGTGTGTACAGCTGATGGGGACTTTTTTTTTTTTAAAGATTTATTTATTTATGCATACAAGAGCTGGGATACAGGCCAGGGAGACAGGGGGTGAGAGGATTCACCAGAGACAGCGTGGTAAGAGAAGAGGCAGGCTGACTGAAATGCATGGCTGAGGGGAGCAGCAGATGAAACAGGAGAGGTCTGCCTCACCATGTAGTTTTTTCCCTGGCCGGCCGGGGATAGAACTTGTGCTGCCGAAGCTGTGGTGCTTTATAGTGTGGTGCTTTAACCCCTTGAGCCACCAGGGTGGCCCTGATGGGGATTTTTAAGATTTGCTCACTTACCAACTTTAAGGTGTGCAATGGACTATTATTAATTATAATCACTATTCTGTACATTTAATCCTTTGACTTATTTATTTTATATCTGGAATTTTGCAACTTTTGATGTCCTTGACCCATTTCAACTGCTGCCAACTCTTGTTTCTGGCAAACACCTATCTACCCTCTGTATCTATGAACTTGGGTTGGCTTGTTTGTTTTTTAGATTTGACATCTAAATGACAGCAATAGCGTGTGTCTGTCTCTGCCTGAATTAATTCTCTTAGTTTAATGCCCTCAAAAGTCCATCCATGCTGTACCTAATGGCAAAAATTCTTAATTCCATGGCTGGAAAAAAAAAGGATACATATTTCTATTATCCACCTATCTATCCGTATGTCGGTGTCACACTTCTTTATCCATATTCATTCATATCTTGGTTATTGCAAATAATGCTGCATGGAACATGGGATGCATATATACTTTTGAATTATTGTTTTCATTTTCTTTAAATAAACACATACAAGTAGAACTGCATGATTATATGGAAGTTCTATTTTCAAATTTTCAAGTATATTTCATACTGTTCTCCATAGTAGCTGTGCCAATTTACATACCACTAACTGCACAAAAGTTTTCTTATCTCCACATCCTCACCAACATTCATCATATCTTCCCATTTTGATAATGGGCATTCCTACAGGTCTTAGATGACATAATAGTATGCTTTTGTTTTCATTGTCCTGATGATTAATTATATTGAATAAATTCTCATGTACTTGTTGTTTATAGGCATGTCTTCTTTTGAAAAATGTCTATTCATATCTTCTGCCCATTTTTCATCTGTTTGTTTTTATGTTGCTGAGTTGTATGTGTTTTTATATATTTTGGCAAAGGCCCTTTGCATATACATGATGTGCAAATATTTCCCCATTCCAGAGGTTAACTTTTCATTTTGTTGAAGATTCCCTTTGCTGTGCAGAAATGTTTCAGTTTGATTTAGTCCCTCTTGTTTATTTTTGTTTTTGTCATCTTTGCTTTTGGCGCGAGATCTAAAAATTATTGCCAAGATCAATGCTAAGTTGCTTAACAACTCTGCTATCCTTAATTTTATGGTTTCAAGTCTTACATTCAAGTGTTTACTTACTTTATGCTAATGTTTGTGTATGGTGTAAGATAGTAGTCTAGTTTCATTCTTTTACAAGTGGCTGTTCAGTTCTGCCAACACCATATATATCAACTTCTTTGCCATCAAATATCTGTTGGTGCCAATGATGATTGATTGTTAGTTTGACTGCATGTAAATATTCCTGCAATGATGAATCCCTTGAAATGTTAAGTAGTATGACATGTATTTTGCATGCATTAACTAAGATTTACAAAATTGTACAAGTAATGCATTACCTTATATTTTTTAAAATGTATAGAATGTTAAAGTTACCTATCAAAGATCCCATTCCTGTTAAGTATTACCACAAGTATGTTAGGCAGTCTATGTCCAGAATTGTATGCTCGTAATATATGCCTATATATTAAAATTTATTTTAAGTATCTTTTTATTTTGCATGTCTCCTTTTATTCTATGTTCCATTTAATATCCATAGCAACATTAAAGAAACTACAAGTATCAGTATAACTTTTTTTTTCCCTTCTTGATAGACTAGAATACAAGTATCAATATCACTTTAAGATTGATAAAAATGAATCTACCCTCTATATCTGAAATTGACATTAATTTCACCCACCAAACTTTAAAAATATAATTATTGATTTATAATTTTATACTGGGATACATAGTCTGGTAATTTTCAGATATAATCACCTCCCTGCAGAGAAATAATATCTAATCACTATTACTGGCAATGGCCAATGAAATATTAGTATGTCCTGGTTTTGTTTTTTTCTTTAGATAAGAGATTTTTCTAAACCGCAGGAAGAAAAATGAAAATAAGTAGATCAAAGGAGGAAAATAGATGATATATCTGTTTTGAAATATAGTCAGCATGACAGCAGAATAGCAAAGAAAATGTTACACCCTTCCCTTCATTCACCTAAGCTTTACTTGAAGATGTTATACAGTCTCTGGCTGGGAAGTTGGTGTCAGGATTTTCAGTACCCCTCACTGTGGCAAAAAAGATAAAAAAAAAATTGAAAGGCTCATACATTTTGACTTTACATGATTGGACAGAGTCCTCAAAAATATGGACAATGAATAATTTGCTTCCAGCAACAGACAGACAATGGGAAAAATTAAGACATTAATTTGCACCAGAAATGAGGGTTACAATTAACAGTTCCCTCATGGGATTAGCACAATATGTACATGATGAACTTTAAAAGAAACTAGCCATTTAGCAAAGTGCTCCTAGCAACACTTTCTCAGATTATATTGATGTTAATTGTCTGTTCCTGCTAAGTCTTTGGGAGCAAATACTGCCAAGAAATCTATGCACAGCTCATGGAAAATACTAGTGTCAGTAGTTTTTGAAATACCCACGTTTTCAACACAGTCTATGTACCTTGTCTATGCACATACCAACCTCTCGGTTGACAAGTTTGTGTATTTACTTAGAAAAGAGATGGGCATTCACAGGTGGTTTTCCATACTCTCAACCAATCACTATTATCCTTCTTGCAAAACCTGCGGGCCTATGCTATGATTTGGTGTATAGTCAGATGCTTCTCTAACTCAGATTTTAAAAATACTATTGGTCTCCATTTGCAAAAGAAAATAAAATGGCTTTTGATATAACTTATGATCAATAAAAATATAAGAATACAGTGATGAGTATGTATTAAAAGATCTATTCTCTCCACAGATAATGATATGTTCTTACTGTTTGTGGCACAGGGGGACTTGAATGAGAATTTTCATGAGAATGTTTGTGGAGTGTTAGTTCTGCCCAGTAGGTGTAATATACAGAAAAAAGACATTTTCCAGTAAATGTGACACAATTCATAGTGTGTATGATACTTTTGAAAAATAACAAGTATTCCCAACAACAGAACTTATTTTATATTTGCCATATCTTTCTTCTGAAATATCACATATATGCTTTTTTCTTCCTCCCCATTTTATCTTCTCCTCAGTATTTTTTTGAAACTTTGTTTATTTAATGATAAATGAACAAACTTAAGAAACTTATAAAGATCACAAGATATGCTTAATTCCAATAATCTCCAACATTTCTTTTTCACCCTACTTTTTCAATTACATAAAAAGTAAGACACATGCATGACTCTCTCTCATAAAAAGGGCAAGATAGAGACACAATTTCCTATGTTTAAATAGTTTCAGTATCTTGGTAAAGATAAAACCTAAATTCCTACGAGAGTTTATGTTTATCTCCAGGTTTACTAATTCAATATTTAATTATTCTTATGTTTTCTTCATCGTTTTTACTGACTTTATTTGAAGGTTCTATAAAATAGTTTGTATATTTTACTTCCAATGAGTGGTATCTATTTTAAGCCTCCAGAAGAATAGTTTCAGTCATTAACTTCGCATATATATTAAATAATCATGAAGAATGATAGGACCCCAGGATCAAATAACTTTTATAAAAGGTAGACATAGTGTAACACCTTAAATACATTGCCCGGTTTGAAGAAAATTACTTAAAATAATAAATGTATACCTTTCTCATGTCAAAGTACGTTCTTCATAAATGATAATGTGAAATCAATTAAGCAGAAACAATTTTGCACAAAAATTAATTTCAGATTATACTTATTTTTGTCAGGGCTCAAGGATCTGTTCTGCTTTTCATCCTAATTGAAATGAAGTCTTCAGCAGTGAATCTATAAATTAATTACTAATTCCAAATGATGGAGGTAAAGTTTTGGCCATTTATTTATTTATTTATTGAAGGGGTTTTTTGTTTGTTTGTTTTAACTTATACAAGCACTGGGTACAGTCAGGAGCGCGGGAGGGTAAGAGAATTCACCAGAGCCAGAGCAGGGAGCAGAGCAGGCAGAAGGACCGAAGTACACTGCTGAGGGGAGCAGTGGACGGCAGGAGAGGTCTGCGTGCCATGTGGGACCCTCCTCTGGTGGCCGGGGAGCAGCCGGGGATGGAACCGGCCCTGGATGCAACCGGCGCTGCAGAGGCTGCAGGCAGCTTCGCAACCCAGCGCTCAACCGCTGCGCCACTGGGGAGGCCCACGTTTTGGCCATTTAATGACCAATTATTTGATTGAATTATTGTCAACAAAAATGGATATTTTGAGGGGAAAAAAAATAAAAGGTGGTATAAAGTGATTCCTAGGCAGAATTGAGTGTTCAGTTTAGTTGTCATTGATTCAGGAATTCAGATTGCCTGTTTGGTATATTCTAAATGGAAAATGAATTTTTTTGTATAGACTTCAGTTTTTTTAGAGCAGTTTTAGTTAACAGCAAAAATGAGGAAAAAAGATATTTCCCATATAGTCATGATCCCCATACATGCATAACTTCCACCATTATTAACATTCCCCACTAGAGTAGCATGTTAATTATGATTGATGGATCTACACTGACAGTTCATTATCACCTGAACTCTGTAGCTTACAACATAGTTCATTCTTTGTTGTACAGTTTATGGATTTGGACAAGTGCAAAATGACATGTATCCACCATTACAATATCCAAAAATGTGTACCTTACTGCCTTAAAAAACTTTGTTCTACTATTTATTTCTTTCCCATTCAATCCATGGCAATCACTGATATTTTTTTCTGTCTCCATAGTTTTGTCTTTTGTTTGCTGTCACATAGTTGGAATCATATAGTTCGTAAACTTAAATATTGACTTCTTCCATTTAGTAATAAACATTTAAGATTTCACCTTGCCTTGTGGTAACTTGGTATTTCATTTCTTTTTAACACAAAATATTCATTTTTTTTACATATATTATGGTTGATTTATCTACTTACTGAAGAATATCTTGCTGCTTTCAAGTTGTTGAAAGTATGAATATAGTTGCATAAAAAAATCCCTATGCAGGGCCTCCCCAGTGGCACAGCAGGTTGACTGCCACACTGTGAAGCTGTCCACAGCCTCTGCAGTGTGGGTTTGATTCCTGGCCACCCAGGGAGAAACCCACATGGCATGGCAGACCTCTCCTGCCTCGCCCGCTGCTCCCCTCAGCAGTGTCTTTAGTCCATCTGCCTGTTCTGCTCCCTGCTCTGTCTCTCATGAATTCTTTCTCCCTACGACGCCTCTGACCTGTACTCCAGACTTGTATAAATAAATAAAAATTAAAAAATCTTAAAAAAAGTCCCTATGCAGACTTTTGTATAGATTTAATGTTCAACTCCTTTGAGTAAATATCAAGGAACACAATTACTAGATCTTACAAGAAAATGTTTAGTTTTGTAGGAAACAGCCAAACTTTCTTTCATCAGTCATGAATTCCTCTTGTTCTTGTTCTGCATTCTCAGTAGCATTTGGTGTGGTCAGTGTTCAGCATTTGGCCACTGTAATAGATGTCTGGTTATATCTCATTGTTGTTTTAATTTGCATATCCCTGAAGACATATAAGTTGAATGTTATGCTTATGTCTTTTATTTTCTTATCTTCTTTGGTGAGACATGTGTTAAGGTCTTGACCTAATTTTTAATCATTTTGTTAATTTGATCATAATTGAGTTTTAAGTGTTCTTCATTTATTTTGGATAACTGCCCTTTATCAACTATGTTTTTTGGCCAATAGTTTCTCCCAATTGTGACTTTACTTATCCTTTCATTCTCTTTAGAAAATGCATTTTGAAAATATTTAGGTGTAACTGATCTATTTTACTAGTTCTAGTTTATAGTATAAATTTAAAAATATGAAAAACAGGACCTCCCTGGTGGCGCAGCAGTTGAGCACTGGGTTGCGAAGCTGCCCGCAGCCTCTGCAGCACTGGTTCGATCCCCAGCTGTTCCCTGGCCACTGGAGGAGGGTCCTACATGGCGCGCAGACCTCTCCTGCCGCCCGCTGCTCCCCTCAGCAGTGTACCTCGCCAGTCTGCCTGTTCTGTTCCCCGCTCTGGCTCTGGTGACTTCTCTCACCCTCCCACGCTTCTGACTGTACCCAGTGCTTGTATAAATAAATAAATCTTAAAAAAAAAAACATTAAAAACAATAACTTTTCTCTAAAGATGGTTCTTTATGCTCCAATAATGAACAATTAACTATATGTGGGGCCTTCCTGGTGGCACAGGGGTTAAGTTGAAGCACTATGATGCTAATCACAGCCACAACAGCACAAGTTCTATCACTGGCCGGTCAGGGAGGTGACCCACATGGTGCAGCAGACCTCTCCTGTCTCACCTGCTGATCCCCTCAGCAGTGTATTTCAGTCAATTCACTTGTTTTGTTCCCCACTTTCTCTGGTGAATCTTCTCATCCCCTGCACCTCTGGCCTATACCCCAGTTCTTACATGCAAAATAAATAAATCTTAGGAAAATTATATGTGATCTCAGACTCGTGTGTGCACATGCACACATACACACAAATTCATAAATCTTGTATCTTAGCAACTGAGCTTGATAGTGTATACTGAATAATATTGGCTTCTTTTGTATAAGAGTGGAAAAATTGACATGTATTTTGGGGTCATGGGTACAATCCAGTAAGTACATATTGAGGACAGTGATGATAAGGTAAGTTTGATTAAGCATAATGGAAAGTAGGGTGGAGAGAAATAAAGATTATAAGAAATAATTTATAACTAAAATCCTCTCAAAAATAAATTCAGACTGATTCACCTTCACAGGTAAATTGTATCAATATTCAAGGAAGAAGTAACAGGTATCTTACATGTAATTTTTTTTAAAGATATATTTATTTATTTAGAGAAGAACCAGGGTACAGGGAAGGGTGAGAGGGTTCACCAGAGACAGAGCAGGAAACAGAACAGGCAGACTGACTGAAATACACTGCTGAGGGGAGCAGTGGGCGAGACAGGAGAGGTCTGCTCGCCACGTGGGACCCTCGCCGGCTGTCCAGGATCGAACCGGTGCTGCAGAGGCTGCGGACAGCTTCACAGCGTTGCGCTCAACCGCCTGCACCACCAGGGTAGGCCCTATCTTAGATGTAATTATTCAAACTTTGGATGAGAAATGGATTTCTATAAATGTTTATGAAATCAACATAACCTATACACCTGAGGAAAAAATTATAAACAAGGAAAGTTATAGATTTGATTACATAACTCTTTTAAAAAATATTCAGTTTCCTAAAGGTAGAAATAACACAATTACAAATATTCATCAACAGTAGGGTATACAATGGAATATCAATTAACAGTAACATAGAACTGAATTATTGATGCTCTGAGCAATATCAATTAATCTTAAAAATGTTGTTACTCAATAAAAGTGAGACAAGACACAATCAAGAAAAACTTTATTAATATATACGTGTCTATATATATTGTGTTTATGAAGAGGCAGAACTTATCCTTTGTGAAAGATCTAAGGTGACAATATCAAAACAAGTTGGCCAAGAGACTGGAAATGGGCACAAAGGAGTTGTCATAGGTGACAAATGTTTTATAAATTCACCAATTGTTTTACCTGGGTTCATACACCCATGAAAATAAAACTCATTTTCCTGTGATTATTATATTTTGTGTTTATTATTATATTTTTGGGACTCCCTGGTTGTACAGTGGTTAAAGACACATAGCTATCAAGCTATTGGCAGCCACTGCAACATGAATTCGATCCCTGGCCAGAGAGCACAGTAGACCTTTCCTGTCTCTCCCACTGTTCCTGTCAGCAGTGTATTTCAATCAATCTGTCTGTTCTTCTCCCCACTATGTCTCTGGTGAATCCTCTCACCCTCTCCCCCCTCCACACACACATACCTCTGGACTATTCCCCATTTCTTGTATGCATAAATAAATGAATATTAAAAAAATTATTTTATATATTCCACACATCAGATCTCTTTTTCAGTGTTCCTTCTACTTCATCATCCACTCTCATATTATAAGTATCTCTTCACCTCATAACCATCACTCAAAGTCATATCTTTTAAAGATTTATTTTTGACATCTTTCACATGAATAATTTCCCATATTAATTTAACTATAACTTGTCTTTAAGTGCTTCATAATAAACTATTCCAATACAAATAATAGTCTTTTAGGTAGCTGTTTTTTTTTTTTGTAAACTATTGGTCTATAGCCACAATTAAAGCAATATGTTAAATAAGTCAAATGGAGACAAACACCATATTATTCCACTCATGTGCAATAGACAAAGAATCAACAATGTGTAGCAAAAAAAAAAAATGATAATTGCTATACAATGACACAACTCTTTCAGGACTTATAAGTGGATAGCAGAACCTTGCTAAATATGCTTCTGGGTACTATTTTAATTTAATTTTTAAAATGTACTTCTCCTTGTAGTCAAATGGAAAAATGTATTAAAAATGCATTCTCATCTATCAAGATTTTTTATTACACTCCAGAATAGAAGCCCCAAAGCAAAAGTATGTGTAAAGCACAGAAGTCACATAGCCTTATACTTTCAACCTTCTCAACTGTTTGGCTCTAGGTATAATGTAAGTCATTTCATTCTTTTAAACTAATTCTCCATGTTTGAATATTCAAGAGCATCCTAAGGCTAAAATTTAAATTTGTAGCAATTTGGAATATACTTTTCATCTATTATTTTGCATGGGGAATATCTGACAATTGTCTCATTTCAAGACTTTGCACTTGAAATGCCCAAAACACCTAACTATTATTCAAAACAGTCTATAACATACATTTGTCAAGTCATAAATTGTAAAAAAAAAAAAAAAAAAGGAAAGAGAATAAAAGACTATCAAGAAATTGTGAAAGGAGAGTTTAATTTATGGAGAATTAATATGTAAAATGAAAAAAATAAGTCAATGATGTACAATATTGGATTAAATGTTCTCTAATCTGATGTGTAAATTTAATTTAGCTGATAAAAAGTAAGAAAGTACAAGGTAATAATAAACAGTAATAATATAAAACCAAGTGGATTTCCACCAATTTTACTTTATGTGCATTATATATCAACCTATATGATATATAACTTAAGTAGTCCAACCATGTGAAATTTATCAGAAACTTAACCATAATCAATATATAGCTTGAAAATTGATATAAAATTATCAGTTCTAACAGAGCTATAAATTATTGATTCTAAGTTCTCATTTATTCTTAATTGTCATAGTCTATAAATTAGAGCTAGCCAATCCATAGGATTTATTATAAATGAGCAGTCTTCTAATATACTGGGGAATTTATATTTTGATTACTTGAAAATGATTATCAAAATAATATACTATTACATCAGCTTCCTAAACTAACTGTACATACGTGACAAATAAGACTGAAGAATACCAACATAATGAAGTTTATATAAAATTTATTAATATAGCAAACAGTCTTGTGATTCATTAGCTCCAAGAGCATGCTAGTTAATGCCGCCATAGTTATAGTAGAACACTGGCTAGTATAATAAAGAGAAACAATGCATTAGAAACGGAAGTGTCATAGTGGGTAAAAGATGACTTTGAATTTGTCCTTAGGACATACTTATATTTAAAAAGAACATGTTGGTACAGCATTACCTTTTGTTTATTCTAATGCTGTAATTTTATTCTGTAACTCCCATAGAGGTAATTACAGACCAGTTTAGTATTATTAGATATTTATAATCCCTCAGTAATATTTTCTAATCTCTTGCCTTTTCAATCCACAGATAACTGCTTCACAGCTCAGCAGAATTTTTAATCATTTATCCATAATAATGAAACAATTTGAACACACAAGATAATATTGCCTGTAGAGAAAAACCTGAAGTTACAAATGATAAAAACCTTATATGAATACATTGAATGATTGTGCTTCAGTCATTTTTCTTAGTCTAGCTTTATTATATACACTCTTCTTATTTTAGCTTTCATTTTAAAGGGGCAATCAACCTGAAAAATCACACCATATACTGTAAGTACGTATTCCACATGGGCTTATTACTGAATATTTTAGAAGGTGAACGGGGAGATAAAAAAGAAAAGAAGGTATGGTTATTAACCTCAATTAAGTTATTCCTTATAAATATTACATAACCTAAAATTATGAAAATATCTTAAGTATTCTAAATTTCTATATCACAAAATACATAGTTAACGGGCATATAAATTGATAGTCATTCTGAAAATGCTTGTCATGAGACTTAAACACTTTTTTACATCATTTGACCAGTAAATTGGTATTCTCTGACACTATTCAAAATTAGATTTGTAGCAAAAAATAATATGTGAACAAAATGTCCTGAAGAGACTTTAAAAAAGAAAAAAATAAATTAGCCTATCACAACATGCAAAATTGTGGAAGAATCTAATGATTTTACTCTAAGGATAAGAAGTAATAAAACATAGGGTACATACTTATTTTTCCATAATCAGAAAGAGTCTAAAAAAGAAAAACTGTTGCTAGACATGGGCCCATTGCTCTATGCCACCAGCTTTTTTTTTTTTTTTTAAGATTTATTTATTTATGAATACAAGAACAGGGGTACAGATCAGAGGTGAGGGTGAGAGGATTCACCAGAGACAGATTGGGGAGCCGAACAGGCAGACTGAGTAAAAAAAAAAAAAACACTGCTCCGGGAAGCAGTGGGTGAGTCAGGAGAGGTCTGCTGCGCCATGTGATTTGCTCCCCTGCGGCCAGGGATAGAACACGTGCTGCAGAGGCTGCGATAGCTTCACAGTGCTGTGTTTAACTCCCCTCCCTTGCCACCAGCTTTTGAGAAAAAAAAAAAAAAAAAAAAGACTTTAATGTGGGTCTCCCTGGTGGTGCAGGCATTAGAGACAGCACTATCAAGCTATTGCTAGCCACTGGCACCGCAGCGCAAGTTGGATCCTGCCTGTACAGGGTGCAACCCACATGGCACACCAGACCTCTCTTGCCTCCAGGCTGCTCCCCCAGCAGTGTATTTGAGTAGATCTGCCTGTTCTGCACCCCACTCTCTCTAGTGAATCCTCTCACCCACAACCCTCCCCCTACCCCGCACCTCTGGCTTACACCCCATTTCTTGTATGCATAAATAAATAAATACATCTTTAAAAAAAAAAAAAGAAAAGAAAAAGAAATACTTTAATGCACGCTCACCTGGCAGGAGACTGGAGGCAAGGCTCTCAAATCAGCTCCCTGAAAAATCACTCCACAAGCAGTCATGATAATTGGTGAGGACGGAATTTGCAAATAAGAATGACCTTGACAAACATAGTTTATTCCTATTCAGAAATTCTAGTGTGGATATGATTAAAGTTTGAATGTCAGTGAGCCAAACGATGGAAAAGAATCTTTCAAGTATAGAGTATTTTATGGACATTTGGGTTTTATTTGTCCACACACTGCATTCATTTCAAGCTCAACAGGTAACATTTTATTGAAGTTCTACAGTGTGTGGCACATTGTATAATGGTTATAATTATTTGGAAATTCATAAAGCTTAAAAAACTGCAACCTATATAAGGTTGAGATAGGAAAGATTATGATATGATTCAGGAGGGTACTGCTAGTTATATTAGTCAGGATTCTCCAATGACATAGAAACAATAAGACATTTATCTGGAAAGATATTTATTATGAAGAATTGGATGACACTATTATGAAGACTGGCAAATACAATTTGTAGATGGGCTGGCAAACTGGAGAACCAGAAAGCACTGATGTTCTAATTAAAAGGTCATGCAGATAAGAACTGATGTTTCAGATGAAATTCAAAGGCAATCTGATGGAGAAAATGTTCATATTTGGGAGAAAAACTGATTATTTCATACTATTCAGTGCTATGGTGGGAAAAAGTTCCATTCACATGAGGGAAGGCAGTCTGCTTTATACTATTTTATCTAATGTTATTCAAAAATACTCTCACAGAAACACCTACTACAATTTTTGAACAAATACCAACAACCCCTGTGGTCCAGTCAAGTTGACAAAAAATAAATAAATAACCTGACAAGTAGAATACTAATCAGAAAGGAACACTATTAGAAGATTACATTCTTTTTTTCTGAGGTATTGTCAGAACTTAAGAAAGAAAGCAGTAAAGAGAAAGGGTTCTGAATATATTAATATTTTAAATCATAAAACCACATGGACATCATAATATAAATAAAAATATAGACATGAAATTAATACACTTTCATAATAAAAATAATGAAGAAATTGGGAATGCAAGATTGTGTCCATATCCTGATAAAGAACATCTATAAAATGACTACAACTAACATTATACTTAACGGTTAAAGACCAATAACTTACTGCAAAGACCGGGCACTGAAAGGGGTATCTCTCTGCTATCACCACAAATGTTCAACGTCATATAGGAGGTTAAACCTAGGAAAATGTGATGAGAAATATAAATTAGGCAAGAAATAAATAAGAGAGTAGTTAAAGAACTAAATAAGGAATGAGATCAAATCATACAAAAATGTTTTTTTTTTGTTGTTTTTTTTCAGAAATCTTTGTTCCATTTCCCACAGTTTTTGGGATAATAAGTATCTTCATTATTTGGATTAATATAACAAAACACAATACACTGGCTGGCTTATAAAGAACAAAAATTTATTTTTCCAAGTTTTAGAGGCTGACCATCAAAGAGGTTTGGTGAAAGCCATCTTCCATGCTATAGTCCCATTGTATCCTCACAGGGTTGAATAGTTTCAAAGACAATCTCTTAGGCCTCTATTATAAGGTTTTGAAACCTACTCATGATGATTGCCCTCATAATCTAATTACTTTCAAAATAACCCAGCTTCTAATACCATCAGTATTGAAATAAGCTCATCAATAACATGAGGTTAGATTTCAGCATATGAATTTTGGGTTTCATGTTCATATCATAGAAATAAGTCTTACCCATCTTCCCAAAAGACAGTCTAGATCTCTAGTTTATCTGGAAAGACATAGCACATACATAATGATCAATGTGAAATTTAAAAATAATTACCAGCTCATTTCATATCGAGAATTATACGTGTTTAATAAATACAAATGTGACTAAACTGCTTTTATATAATTAAGCCTTTCTTTTAAATGACAAACTTAGATGAAATATTTTATCATAATGTTACACATAGAGAACTAATTTGAAAGAACTTAAAATGAATCTTAATATTTAAAATGAATCTTAATATTCAGTGCACTTAATGTCAATGGCAATAAAATACATATGCAGGTACTGATAGAGAAATAATACAGATATCAGTTACAAAGAAAAAAATATTTCCTTTAATATGAGTTCTAACCCATAATGCTTGTGTTATTAAAAAAAAAGATCTCCTTGTGAAAGTGTCAGCTTCACTGAAACAATTCAGCAGGTGAAGGTTATAGCAATAAATAGAAAAAATTCAAAACTGAACAATTTCACCAAAACCGATAACTTAGTTGGAAATTTAAAATACCTAAGTTAGGCAGTTTATTACAAGGTGTTTTATTTCAAAACTCTTTTCAGAAGTTATCAAAACCCCAAACAATACTTGTGTTTTTAAGAGTACAAGATGTAGACTGGGAATCAAATATTTCTTAGGAACTTACAGAACATGGTGCATACAATATACAGAGAAAAAAAGACTAGAGGTAAGAGAAGAGAAATGAAAAATCTAATCATATTGGTAAGGAAAAGAAGATAAAATAAAAGAAGGAAAAGTAGGAGGAAAAATGAAAAATATTTTAAGTAATTATTTTATATATTTTTTTAATTTTATTTTTATATTCCCCATACAATTGCAACCCCCTTATTTTGACCCTAGTCCCTCCTTTCCCCACTCCCCCCATAGTGTATGTCTAGTTCATACTTGTTTGTTGATTTTTTCTTTCTTAGAGTTATTTTTTTTCCTGGTCCCTTATTTAGGTTTTCTAGATTCCTGCTATGAGTAAGACCATCTGGTATTTTTCTTTTTCTTTCTGGCTTATTTCACTGAGCACGATCCCTTCCAGCTCCATCCATGTTGCTGCAAATTGCATGTGTTTTTCGTTTTTGATTGCTGAATAATATTCCATCGTGTATATGTACCACATCTTCATGATCTAGTCATCTATTTTTGGGCATTTGGGTCATTTCCAAGGCTTTGCTATTGTATATAATGCTGCTATAAACATAGGGGTACAGGTGCTTTTGGAATTGATGTTTCTGTGTCCTTTGGGTAAATACTTAGGAGTGGAATTGCTGGATCATATGGAAGCTCTATCTTTAGCAGGTTGAGGAATCTCCACACAGCTTTCCAAAGAGGTTGGACCAGTTTGCACTCCCACCAGCAGTGCAGGAGAGTTCCTTTTTCTCCACATCCTCGTCAACATTTGTTGTTGCTAGTTTTTTTAATATGGGCCATTCTCACTGGTGTGAGATGGTATCTCATTGTAGTTTTGATTTGCATTTCCTTGACTGCAAGTGATGTTGAACATTTTTTCATATGCCTGTTAGCCATTTGTATTTCCTCTTTGGAGAAGGAAATATAGGTGAAACACCACATGACATGCACCTCAAGGACATTTTTACAGACACATCACCCAAAGCAGTGATAGGGAAGGCAAAGATACACAGCTGGGACTACATTAAATTAAAGAGCTTCTGCATAGCAAAAGAGACAATAACCAAAACAAAGAGACACCCCACCGACTGGGAGAAAATTTTTGCACACAATACTAATGATAAAGGACTGATCACAAAAATATACAAAGAGCTGATGAGATTCAACAAAAACAAAGAAAATAATCCAGTCAAAAAATGGGCAGAAGAGCTAAAAATTATTCTATAAATATTAAATATTTTCTACTACCATCTTGGCAGTCTTCTATTCTATTGCTATTAATTTGTATACAATTTACTTTATATTATTTGAACTTGCTGATTATCAGTTCAAATTGTAATATTACATGCATTCAAATTTTCTGGACCCCATGGCATTGTCTGTAAATAAATACAATGATATTTTTGCCTTTCAAATCTTACCTTTATTTCTTTTCTCTAATATAATATTAAATAGGAATTATAAGAACAGACAACCCTGTTTGGTTTTGATGTTGACGGGATGTACATTCAATTATTTTCCATTAAATATAATCTTAACTGAAAGTGTTTGGGTAGGTGCCTTTGCCAAGTTAAGAGCATGTCTTTCTTCTCCAAATTTGCCAAAAATTTTTATCATAAATGGGTGATTTATTCAGTCAAAGGTTTATCTGCATGTGTGGAAAGCATATTACATTTTTCCTACTTATGTAAATTATATTTGATGATTTTCAAATGCCGAAGTAACATTGTATTCTTAGAATAACCCCTCTTTCTTAAACATTATCTTTTATAGCTGTTGCTATATTTGATACTCTATTAACTTGTTAAGAATTTTCCAGCTGTATTCATGAAAAATATTAGTCACGCATTGTCTTTATTTGTAATATGCTAGTCAGGCTTTTGTATCATTTTTTTTGAGTCTTTCAAAACATAAATAGTTTTAAAGCAGCAGTTGAGTTGATAACATTGGCTGCCAATAACATCAGCTATAAATATTTTTGAACATTCAGAACCGTAAAATTAGAAAATATCACAAAGACTAATTTAGCTAAATCTGTGTCTTCATTGATAGTTAGGAATTGTTTGTTAAGAATTTATATTTTTAAAACACTCTAGAGGTTTGTACTCTGTAATAGAACATTGAGAAAAGTTGTATAAATACAATTTCCTTTACCATCCAACTTCATTATTTAATAACCTTCATTGTCATGTCATTCGATACATTTGTGAACTCCAACTAGAATATTACAAAATCAATCAATTGTATGCATTTGAATTTAAGAAAAGTAAAATATGATTGCATTTAAATGGCCATAAAGAAGAGTATTCTGAAACATATTGGGGCTAGAAATGTAAATGTCAGACTCGAGAGTGATTTTTCCTCCCAAGTTCATTATAGGCTGGTTGACGTGTCCAAGGAGCTCTCAAATGTTCAAATGATCTTGACCTTAGAATGTACCTATGTCTATTATATTTCATTGAGTAACTGCTTTATAATTACAAAATCAAGTCTCAACATAATACAAAGTAAAATTATTATAATTGAGTTAAGAGTGTTTAAATATATAATTTCTAAAATATATCCATTTGTGATAATTTTTATAGAAATCACACTCAATATCATTATCTTAAAGCTTTATTAAAAAGAGTTTAAAAAATTGCATTATTACATTTAAGGATGGAATTTAATTACCTGTGCTATGGTAAGGAAGGAATTAATAGCTGTATATGTAGTCTAATTAGATTAAGATAAGGATGTTCCTGTATAACAGATTCAAAATAAAGGATCATTTATTTTGTACAAAACTTGACACCATTGACATAAAGCAGACATAAACATGAAAATAAAGACAAAGGAAATACCTTAGGAATATAACTGGGGAATCACTTTGAGTCACAGTGACTTCAGGAAGAATCTATAACAATAAAATTAACCTCCTAGGAACCTAAGTAGCCTCAGGATATGCAATCTCAGAACACATTAAATGATACAGTTGTTTTGACAACAAGTCCTTTAAATGAAGAAAAGTGAATCTCATCCCATGCATTTAATACTATTGACATTTAAAAACATAATTATGTAAGTTTTTCAAAAGGTTACTTTTCTTCAATTAAGTACACATAACTGAAATGTTTGTGATAACTCCATCACCCTTCAGTGAGAAACACCCTCTGCTCTTCAGGGCAATACACTACACAGACCATGATCTTTCTGTTTAGGCCAGTAAAGGTATGAAGTAAGTCCTATCAATAAGAGTATCTCTCTGAAGTTTCTGGAAGGTGCAAACACATTATCTTAGCAAAGGTCTGCATTTTATGACTTATCAATAAAGAGATAAGTAGGCAATACCAAAGGACAGGAACATAGATTATTTGCATCTCCTTCAATATAAAATATTGTATATTTTGGAAAATGCTTACCCCTAAAAACTGATAGACCTAAATCATCTCAAAAATAATTAGCAGAAAAGAGAATCCTAGGCCCAGAGTTAGTATGTACTAAAGATTCTCATTGATCTAATATCTAGTAGATATTTGCACTATTGTGAATAATAGAATTAAGGGTTTTTGGAAACCTATTTCATTAGATGCAAAGCACACTTACAAAAATATTGAGAAAAAATATGCCCTCACTTTAAAGATTTGATTATAATGCAGTAAGTGTAACATTTGTTTCTTTACTGATTGAATGGGAAGATCAGGAGTAAGTAGGTTATTATGCCAAAAAAGAGGTATCATAATTTTCTTGGGTGCCTGCCTTAGTTACTCAAGAAAGGGATCCTGACTGATTAAAATCTTAATATTCATTTATTTTCCACTGGGAAAATTTTTATGAATTCTTCCTACCTTATCTAAATATTTGAGTAGAAATGAAAAGTAAAAATTAAAAAAGAAATTGATTCTCTTTTTCCTTTTTTTAATATTTATTTATTTATTTATGCATGCAAGAACTGGGGTACAGGCCAGAGCCGTGTGTGGCAAAAGGATTCACCAGCGACAGAGTGGGGAGCAGAACAGGTAGATCTACTAAAATACACTGCTGAAGGGAGCAGCAGGCAAGTCAGGAGAGATCTGCTGTGCCATGTGGATATCTCCCTGGCAGGGGATCAAACTCATGCTGCACTGGCTGCTACAGACAGCTTCATAGGTGCAGCTTAACCCCTTGCACCACCAGGGAGACCCTTGTTTTTATTTTATGTCTATGGTATCCTTTGTTATTCTTGCAGTTTCCAAGGTGGTGGTTACATATTTAGCAAAAGATAAAAGTGAAAATTCAACTCATTACTTTCTACTCTAATTTCAATCTGCCTTAGCAATAAAAGACGACCTACAAGACTCCTTGAGCATATCAAAGAGAAATGTAGACTGCTTCTATATTTGCCCATTTTATTGACAATAAAGAGGTTATGGGGGGAACCTGTTATATGAATACATTTAAATGCAGCATAATGTTAAGTGCTCTGTGTGAAATAATGTGATGCCCATATTCCTAACAAGAACAATAAAAGGATGGACTATAGCTACAGTTTTATTATATATTGATACATTATAATTTTGTAATGAGTAAAATCCACTGGGAATATGTATTGTAAAAAAGTGTATGAAATCCAAACGACATCTCTTCAAAATCAGAAAAATTTCTTTTTCTTATGAATTCCAGAGAGCTTCTATATTGTCTAGAGACATTTCTACTGAATGGTATTGGTGAGTGACAATCAGGATAAAACAGAAGACAGTCTTTTCTCTGAGTGAGCGTGATATATATGGTATAGAGTTCCCAGATTTTGCTGAGTAGAGGCAACAGCAGATGTGCTGGCCACAACCCAGTTCCTGATGATACATTAATTGGCTACTCTTGGGATACCACTATATCTTAGAAAGATATAATATATGCAAATATAAGCTAACAACAACAGCAAAGCCCTAAAACCCAAGATCATAGTTAGGTTTCTTCTGATACACCCCAAAACATTGAAATGATAAGGAAGTGACAAAGCTCCCTAAAGATTTCACTCCCTTCCCCCCCAATAATTAGTTTTCCTAGTGGGACAAGATCTTGAAACTTTGCATGAAGCAATCATTAACTGAGATAAATTCAGTTAAACTAACTCAGATAAAATATCAAGAGGGCATACCCAAAGCACACAATATTTCAGCATATCTAAGTGTGACTTATTTGACTCCCTACTCTAATGATAGGAAGTCTTGCAATTTAGACCTAAGGTAGAATTTTGGCAAATTCTCTTCTTAAGAATTTGGGAAAAAATAAAGAATAAAGTATTAAAATATCTAATTGACTCACTGAGTTTTGAAAGGTCATCAAAAAAAGTCTGTTCTTGGGCCTCCCCGGTGGTGCAGCGGGTTGAGCGCAGCACTATGAAACTGTCTGCAGCCTCTGCAGCACAGGTTTGATTCCCGGCTGGCCAGGGAGATAACCACATGGCGTGGCAGACCTCTCCTGTGGCACCCACTGCTCCCCTCTTTGGTGAATTCTCTCGCCCTCCCATGCCTCTGGCCTGTACCTCAGTTCTTGTATAAATAAAAATAAAATCTTGGGCCACCCCCGCTGTTGGTGGAACAGCGGTTGAGTGCTGGGTTGCTACACTGCCCACAGCCTCAGCAGTGCCGGTCCGATTCCCGGCCACCCGCGAGGGTCCCACAAGGCGCAAAGACCTCTCCTGCCGCGCCTGCTGCTCCCCTCAGTAGTGTACTTCATCAGTCTGCCTGTTCTGTTCCCTGATCTGGCTCTGGTGAATTCTCTCACCCTCCTGTGCTTCTGACTGTACCCAGTGGTTGTATAAATAAATAAATAAACAAATAAATAAATAAACAAATAAATAAATAAAACGGTTGACTAAAAATCATTTAAAAAAATAAAATAAAATCTTTAAAAAAATTTAAAAATGGCTGTTCTTGAAGCATCAAGGCAGATAATGTGGTATGATGTTAAAAGGAATTGCATAACTAGATTTGATAAACAAGGTACAATATTAAGCTATGAGGAATCATTTACATGGATAATTATTAGTAGGTAAAAGAGTAGAATAGATGTATTGCCTACCCTCTTCCCCAATAAAAACCATTCTTCTAAGTCATTCCATTCATGTTGGTGATAGCCATTACTACCCTTAGCACCTCCCTAAGTGCCAGCACTGCTTGCACATCCAACAGATCCCTAAAAAAATCACTTCTTCTAACACTCATCCTCACTAATCTCTCAGACCAAACTGGGCCCAGATTCCTTTAACAATGAAAGAAACTGATAGAGGTGTTAGAATCCCAGGAAGCAAAGGCAAAATTATTTCCTCTGAAACTTCCAATAACCTGGTCATGCATTCCTCAGAATTATTTCTATGTGGTCACTTTGGGGAACTGTTAACTCCACAACGTACAACTCGGTACTTTTACTGTTTCTGTTGGGAAATCATGCGGGTGTTGCTGTCGTTTACCTTGACACCACCTCCCCACTGTCTTCTAACATTGATTCTCAGGACCAAACTCAGATATCTGTTTTCTTTCTGTGGGTTTTTTTTTTTCCCTCTAAAAATCTTTAGATATCTGTTTTTTTCTATTTTCTTTGTGTAATGCTATATATTTCATAACATACCTCATCTAGTCTTAATGACTAGAGAGATCTCTGGGGAACACTAAGCATATTGAAATATATAGTTTCTTAGAACAAAATAGAAGTGGATGTGGCAAGAACATTAGTTCAAAAGCACTTGAGGAACAGAAGTGAAAGAAGAAAAACTTTAGCTACTGTCAATCATATAGGGTCATGAAGAAAAATGAAACTAGTAATAGATAAAGAAATAAAAGAATAAATATATACACAGGATTGCCGTCTTCAATTTTTATCTTAAAAGGATGAAAATGAAATGAAATTTTTGAAAAAGTACATATATCTATTATTGATTTGACTCCAATATTATAAATTAAAAGAAATAATAGACTGAATATGGGAAATAGGTTATTCTATGATATTCCTTAAAGAAAAACATTGTCTACAATAAGAAATAAAAATACACCTAATAAAAAAGTACCATTTTAAAAAAGTAAAGCACAACTCTCTTATGTATACGCATGACCTTATCTGAATTTTCAAGGTTATGCAGAGTAGTTTTCTTCAAGGACAAATTCCAAGACATAGGACTCACTTCCCATATATATTGAGATTACCTTTAGCCACAGCATGCATTATCAATTAGTATTGATTATAACAGCAACTTAATATGTATAAACTAGAAATGATTTATATAGGGACCATAATTCCAGGAATTGTACTTAATGTTATTCTCTTAAATGAAATCACAGCTGTTTTCAAATTACTTGTCCTAAAGTAACTGTCTTTCCAGTAGAACAAGTTAAATTGGTTATTGACTTTGATTCTAACATTCATCAACTGTTCTTATAAGTTAGACCTTTCTTTTTCACTTTCCATTTTATAGCCATGAATATGTCTTTATTCTCTTGTCACTCACAATTTTTTTCCATAGATTTTGAAAAAGACTGTATCAGATAATTTGAGCCATCTTTTCCCATGTAACACAGGTTGTGCAAATTCCCTTTGATTTTAGTTCATGATAAATTGTCACATATTTTGTGAAATTCTTCTGAATATATGCCATAATATAGCATTACATTAACAATGTATCCAAAAGTGATATAATGTATAACTTTATACATACTTCTGACAGGAAACAGTAACAAAAAGATGAGCATTAGAAAAATACACTCTTAAATGCAATATTTGGATGTGTTTCAGGTGAAAATTAGTTCAAGTCTTTCTTTTAAGGAAAAAAGATGGAAAGGGAGATAATGGTCTATGGCAAAGGACCTATGGTGCTTGAATAGTGGGGGTGGTTTGATAAGATATATCTGATAATGTGTGGATCTATTCCCCTAAATCCTATACAGTGCTATAAACCAGTATTAATTCAACAAAGGAAATTAACTAATTAATTGATTAAAATAAAGAGTATGCTAACGACTGGGCAGCCTGGTTTATCTGTTCCTCATATTAGAACTGGTATTTGGTGAACTCTTGGCATGGTCATGACTGAATGTCTGCTCACAAGTCACAGGAACTTTACAAGCCAATTACAAATATATGGAATAATCATGTCTTAAGAACTGACTGTGTTGAAGTAATAAAATATCTGAATTATTAAGTATCTTAAAATATTTAATAGAAAAAAATGGAAAAATAGACTTTTATCTGTTCCAAACAGGAATAAGTTTCAATGGGGATAAATGTGCTCTTGTTAAGAGTTCATATAGGGAAATAAAGTAAAATAGAAAAGATTTGTAAGTGATCAAAAGAGTATTAAAATATTAATATTTTAAATATAATATTGAAATTAATATTTAAATGTTATTGAATTGTTTGTGAATATAATGTAGTAAGCATACTAAATATTCATAATCTGCTAGATGGCATATTTTGTAATTCTGATTTCATTTTATCCATGTGAATCAGCACAATAATATACACATACACTCACATACATAATATTCATAAAGTAAATAGCATACTTTGCCCATATCACATAGTTTACATACATACAAGTTAGGGCATTTCTTGTATAAACTTAAATAGCAAATAAAGATGACTGTTTAAAATCAATACACATTTTAAAATATCAATAAATATTTAGATATTTGAAATAGAAAAGACTTCTTGCTTCCTTCCTACATCTACTTATAATTAACTCAATTTTCTGTTACTTTTCAAATAAGTACAGATTTTGATTCATTATCACCTGTCTTTTCTTTTAAGATTTATTTATTTATGCATACAAGAGTTAGGGTAAAGGCCAGAGGTGGGGGCGGCGGAGTGGGGGGTGGGTTGTGGTGAGAGGATTCACCAGAGACAGAGTGGGCAACAGAACAGGCAGACTGACTAAAATGCACTGCTGAGGGAAGCAGCAGGTGAGACAGAAGAGGTCTGCTTTGCCATGTGGGTTGCTCCCTGGCTGGTCGGGAGCAGAGTCTGTGGACTGCTTCATAGTGCAGTGCTTAAACCCTTGAGCCACCAGGGAGGCCCTATCTTTGTTTTGTAAAGTAAAAAGATTACAAATGCGATTGTATAAGGTTTGACATATATTACAGATAGGCCAATATCTTCTTATTTCTTTCTCTTTGATTTCAGGATCACACCCCCACATCTGATAGTCTAATCTATACAAGGAGGGAACAAATACTTAAAACTCTCAATTGATGTTCACACTAATTATTTTGTCCTCAGTTATGAAATGCATTTAAATACATATTTACATATCAATACTTAGCAATTCCTTTGTCATCTATTACCTGTATGTAAAATAACATACAATAATAAAATAAAGATCTAAGTTAAAATTACATAACAGAATTCTTCTGATAAGGGAAAAAAACATATCTATTCCCATTTAAACAGTAGTGTGTAATAAAATTGACATTCTAATAGAACAATGAATTAGATCTATGTCAACATATACTTAATTATAATCAGTTATATACCTGATAACCTTTGGCAAATTTGCTGATTTCCTCAGAGAATAGAATCTTTAACATAGATGAAAGTTATTCTTGACTTTAACAGTTAAATGCCTGCAAATATTTAAGTAAAATATTTTTTAAAATAATGATGAAAACTTACAAATACCTAATACATAAAAGATAAAATTATTCAAAGGCACAGTTTATTTTCATAATTCTTAATGAGAGTGGAGAAAATTTTTTTTTTTTTACTGAAAGAAGATTAAGGAACAACATATCTACAGAAGCTGATAGTTATTTATCAAGAAGTACTGAATTTGCCTAGTTACTGAGATAATATAGTAATTATAATAAAAGACAAATTAATATTTATATCTAATTTTAAAGAAACCTATACTTCATTTATTATGTAAATACAACTTGTGAAAGTCAAACTAACCCTCCATGTATTTTAAATTTGCATGTAATTGGTTAATCACATTTTAGTCATTATTAATTTATTAATTTTAATAATTTCATTATGAGAGTAAATAATTATTCTGTACCAACTCAGATTTTCACTTTATATACTAAAAATAACTTGCAAGGTCAGTTTTCGAGTATACCTTTCTCAGGTAATATTAACTGTAAATTCCAAATACTTTATCATAGTTAGGTAGACAGAGCATTTTCTGTAACAAAATGCACTGTCTCACTTTGGCATTCTCTCACCCTTGAAGGAATATTCAATGTGACATCCTTGACTACTCAAGGAGTAGACAATATGGTCATTTATATTACACGAAAATTCCTCTAGGAGTCACCATGTTAAATTTTTTCCTACTTTCCAATGAAATGAATTCCCTATAAAAAAGAAATATCCACATAGACCAGAGTTAAAAATGAGAACACACGGACAGGGGATAAGAAATCCGTAAAGAAGAGGTTAGAGGCAGTTATCCTGCCTACCTATGGCTATGCAGGTGCTTCTCTTTTTCTTCTTTTCCTAATAAACCTGCCCTTTTAAATAAAAAAAAAAAAAGAACTTCAAGAATGAAGAATGCCAGAACATCTGCATCATTGCTGAGCAAGGCACTTTCAAATTATTCCCCCTTTAAATTACACCTAATAGAACATCCGTAAGTCATGCCAGATGCCCAAGGAACACATTTATCTTTGTGTGTGAAGGTGGCTACACTGGGTTTCTGGAGATGGTGGATCTAAGGCAAGAGGGATTATAGTAAATTTGCCTAGTTACTGAGATCTATCCAAGACCAAGTGATGTGAGGGCAGAGACAGTGTGGACATTAATGCCTTAAGTTCCAGTGAGCCCCACAGCAGAGGGAGAGTTACCCCAAGCAAGGAGTAGAGGTTCACCATATGGACTAGGGCCCAGTAAGGAAGGCTATGACAGCAGTTCACAAAATTATAGGTCCCTTGTATTTCCAGGCTTGGACTTCTAGTCCTAGAAGTTGGGAATCTTTGTATGCTGTTGTTTGTCCCTACAATTATTAGATAGCAATTTGCCCTGTTAGTAAAATTGCTTTTGGATCTAAGAACAGTCACTGATTTTTAATTTGTTCATACTTTTCTTGTCAGGAAGATGGGAGAGTGATGGCTTCTAAACACCTCACATGCCATAATGGAAATCAGAAGTATGCAATTATTTCTCTATTGTGTGTAATTAATATAAATATTAAAATAATAAAATAAATAGCTAAAATAATAATTATGTATATCACCCACTAGACTACTCCAAGCATGATAAAATGAATAACCATGTCTATGAAATTCACTGTTTTCTCCAAATGACTGGAAAATACTCAAAAAGTTTTGTTGTTTTTAATAATTTAAAACATGGTGCTTAGTCATGGAAGATTTAACAGTTTATATTAATTATATATTCCCTTGCATTTGATGATTAACATTGATATTACCATTGGACCAATTCAAATCAAGAACTCTTTTGAGTTAGTGATTGAAAGAGTATGTTAATTTCTCTTTCAAATATTTTCTCTTAAATTATAGCCAATTAGTAGAAAAATTTCATAGGGAATATAGATTCTGTGAATAAAAAATCTTGAATAATGTAACCTTATTGTTTTCTAATTGAAGGGGGACAGTGTAAAGTATTAGATATGACATTCAGATGACTTCCCACTCTGAAGAATTACTTAAAGGAATGAAGCTCCTTCCTTGAGAGTGTACGAGCAAGAGAGTTTAAAATAATTTTATACAATCTCACTATGTAATCCTCAGCTAGCTGAATAAGGGCCAAGCTAACCAATTCACTATGAAATCCTTGCCGGTGACAGCTGCTGAAGGAACTCATCAGGTTCTTCACAATATACTTCTGCTTCATTAATTGTAAACCTGTTTTTGATTCTGCTGCCCGCAACAGTCTCCAGAGGATCACTGAAATGACAAGCTTCCTCAATCAGCTCATCATAATGTTAGAGCTAATTTTCAGGGAAATTGAAAGCTCTGAATCCATCATCAGTCAAAGGGAAGTATGCTAATCGCTATTGTTTTGTGTGTCTATTGAGACAGAAATGAGAACTAGAATATTCTATCACATAATAATATCCTGTAGAAGTTTTCTTCTGTGATGTATGCACTTAAAAACCATATGAAAATTGAAGTAACAATATTAAATTAGACAGATATAAAATGAAAGTGCACGTTTCGATAAGACAAAATCTATTAAGTGAGTATAGCTTTAAAAAATCACTATACCTTGTATTTCATTTTATAACATGTTTTTGAAAATGCATATATTTTAATCTCACTTCTATTATATTTTACAAACATATTGGGGTTTGGTTAAGTTAATTTTTTTAAGAAGATTTATTTATTTATTTATACAAGAACCGGGGTACAGTCAGAAGCACCAGAGGGTGAGAGAATTCACCAGAGCCAGAGATGGGAGCAGAACAGACAGACCTACGAAGTACACTGCTGTGGGGAGCAGTGGGCTCGGCAGGAGAGATCTTCGCACCATGTGGGACCCTCGCCAGCAGCGGTTGATTGAACTGGAGCTGCAGAGGCTGCGGGCAGCTTCGCAGCCCAGCGCTCAACCGCAGTGCCACCAGGGGAGGCCCTAAGTTAAAATTTTTAATTTTAAGTATTAATAAATGCAATTAAATATCTCAGTAAGGAAATCAAAATTTGTTTTCTGATGTTCTTGAAACCTCAATTCAAGAAAAGCATGAGTTTCTCCTACAAAAAAGGGATTTTGTGCCTAAATGATAATCATCATATTAAGTAAACTGTTTATCTTAAATACATGAGTCTACACCACGAAAACACTTTAAACTAGAATATTTTTCCTCTTACAAGGCACTGTACCGATTACTCCAATAACTGAAATTCATGTTTATGTTTCAAAATGTTAATTTCATATTTTAACTGGTTGATTCACATATTACAAAATATTCTAAATTAGTGAATGAGTGATACTGAATGACTGCAAATGGAAATATTTAAAAGCAGAAATAAAATTCTTATCAAAGTAATGTAGGAAAAAAACATATAGGTCTGAAATCAACTAGTGTTATACAACTTTCGGCTTTAAATATAAAATCAAAAGATTATTTCACAGCATATACTTATTGAGAGAAATATGCATTTTTTTTAATAGAGGCATGTTTTATTTATTTGTTTGTTTTGTTTTGTTTTTGTTTATACATGCACTGGGTACAGTCATAAGCGTGGGAGGGTGAGAGAATTCACCAGAGCCAGAGCGGGGAGCAGAACAGGCAGAAGGACCGAAGCACACACGGCAGGAGAGGTCTGCGCGCCATGTGGGACCCTCCTCTGGTGGCCGGGGAGCAGCCGGGGATCGAACCGGCGCTGCAGAGGCTGCAGGCAGCTTCGCAACCCAGCACTCAACCGCTGCGCCACTGGGGAGGCCCGAAATATGCATAATTAAGGAAGTTAAAGCGATCACTTTCACTGTGGAGGAATATAATCTCGTCCTTGCTCATCTTCCAGAGTTAAGAGTTTTAATTATCACATTGTATCACCAAAAAACTTGCGTTTTCCTACACTGCTATTTGGAATGTAAGCTGGGTAAGCCCTTATGGAAAAAAGCATGGTGATATCTCAAAACATTACACACAGATCTGCCATTCAAATCAGTAATTCTATTCCTAGGCATGTACCCAAAATAATGCAAAAACACAAATTCGAAAAGAAACTTGCACTCCCATGTTTATTGTAGCACTATGTACTATGCCTAAACTATGGAAACAACTTAAGTGCCCCAAACCCATTAGTGGATCAAGAAAATGTGGTGTATATACACAATGGAATACTACTCAGGATTAAAAAGATAAGCTCATTCCATTTGCAGCAACATGCGTGAGGCTTGAAAGAAAGAGCTTGAAAGAAAGAGCTTGAAAGAATAACGCTGAGGGCCTCCCCAGTGGCGCAGCGGTTGAGCGCTGGGTTGCCAAGCTGCCCACAGCCTCTGCAGCGCCAGTTCTATCCCCGGCTGCTCCCCGGCCACCGGAGGAGGGTCCCATGGCGCGCAGACCTCTCCTGCCGCCCGCTGCTCCCCTCAGCAGTGTGCTTCGGCCCTTCTGCCTGCTCTGCTCCCCGCTCTGGCTCTGGTGAATTCTCTCACCACACGTGATTCTGACACTTCTGACTGTACCCAGTGCTTGTATGTATGTATGTATAAATAAATAAATAAGTAAATAAATAAATAAATAAATCTTTAAAAAATAAGAATAACGCTGAGCAAAATATGTCAGAAGAAGAAAGATAAATACCAGAGAGTGTTACTAATATGTGGAATATAATGTAACAATATTAATAGTCAGATAAAGACAAGCTGAAATACCAAGTCTTGATAGCTGACTATAGAACTGAGATACCAAGGGCTGCAGGGGTGGGGGAAGAGAAAGAACAGGGAGAGAGGAAAGCATAATTGTCTATGGCATTGGAGTGTGGGCAAGTTGGTGATGGACACACAATGGTGGTAATATCTGGTGGGGATACCTCAGTTAAAAATTAATTAATTAATTTTAAAAACTTGTTTTTGATGTTCATTCATATATGAAAATCTTGTCTTTGATGATAAAGAGCTACCATAATTACTTCTAATCAATTATAGTCTATGCTTTTCTTTTTGCATAACAGTATATTTTAAGTGATTTGTTTTCAATATGCAAGTTTAATGAAGAATTGCATGAAGACACAAAGAATTATTTTTTTCAAAATATAGTATCAAGATATATTTAAGGCCATAGTAATGAAACAAAGAATTCTTCTTCCCTTAGAAACAAACATAGTAATGTTCTGCAAGAAAAAAAAAAAGTAATAAAAAAACCTAAATTCTACTAATACATTATTGATAATGAAAATGATACTATGATTATTTCTTAAATGATGAATATATGGGGCCTCCCTGGTGGCACAAGGAGTTAAGTCTCAGCACTATGAAGCTATCCTCAGCACTGAAGCACCAGGAGCTAACCCATATGTTGCAGCAGACCCCTCCTGTCTTGCCCCCTGCTTCTCTCAGCAGAGCATTTCTGTCAATATGCCTGTACTGTTCCCCACTTTGCCTCTGGTGAACCCTCTCACCCACCACACCTCTGGCCTATACCCAGTCTCTTGTTTCCATGAATAAATAAATCTTAAAAAAAAAGTTCAATATATGACAGGCAATGTGCTAAATATTAACATTTTAATTTCATTCATTCTTTAATGAGTGCTTAGAAGAATGTTAACTATTTTCTCCATTAAATTCACAACGAAACTGATATCATATGTTAAGGAAATTGTTTATTTTGACATAGTAAAATCAGAATTCAGATCAAGAGAGTCAGTTGCAGAATACAGACTATTACATATCACAGTATATTACAATGGCTCTGAGCCTCACTTTCAATTAGGCTTTTTTTTTTCTCTTTCCTTTCCTTTTATGCCTGCCTGCTGTTTTTCACTTTTTCAATATTTACTAAAAATCTACATGACATATTGAACCTTGAAACAGTTTTATGTGTTTCTTTGATCAAAGAAATATTACTCTAATTTCCTGATGTTATAAATAGTTTTAGAAAGCAAATTCTGGCAAGTCAATAGATCAAGTGTTTGGTGGTAGAGTGCATTCCTTAACTATACCTGCAGTTTTGTTCTAAAAATTTAATGATGTAAAACATAACATTTAGATTTTTTTCCAACAGAAGTCTTAGAAATTCGAGACCTGAGAATGACTTAGATGGGTTTATGCTCTATGTTTAACATTATTATAAGGTTATATCTTTTGTCTGTTCAAAGCGTAGAGCACTAAGTCTATTAGGACACTTAATAATAATAGTAATAGTAATAAAATAGAATTTAACACTACTCTAATAGATTAGTTGTCTTAAGAAATAAGTGAAAACATTATATACCAAATAATAAATGACTTACAGTTCATTTGTGGAACATAATATAAAATGTAATAGGAAGCATAATTAGTGAGTAGAATATCAGCTTTGGACTCAGAGAGGCCTGGGTCATAGTAATAATTCTACTTTGTTCTATTTTGTGCCTTTAAATTTAAATTTAAATTTTTTAATTAAATTAAATTTTATGACTTTAATTTTTCCCTTACTATTTCTAATATTCAATTTGCAAAGCTATAAAGTGGGAATAATTATAACTTCAGTTGTTTGAAATTCATAGTTTTTTTTCCATTATATATTAAATGAGGTAATATATGTAAGGCATTTGGAAAAAAAAATCTTAGCACTCTTACTAATACTTTAATATTTAATTTATCAGCAATCCGCACTGGAGAAAAGCCTCCACTTTAACTGTCATTGTTGAGTGATGTAAAGTATGCTGTAACTAAGGTCTGAGATCTTTAGAGAAAATAGAGACATGTTTCAGGCTGCAGTTTGTTCTTTCTTTCTTTTTTATTTTTAAATGGGAACTCCAGGGTTTTGATACCCCAGGAATAAAATGCTACGATATAATGCCCCAAAGAATAAAGTTGTTAAAAATAACCAAAAGGTTAATGGAATTTCAAAAATTAAATGTGCTTGAGTTTCAAAAACTAAATTTACCAAAAAACATCTTCTCAAGAAGTGTTAGATGAAAATCAACCCATGAACAATTAAAGCATGAGGACACAAAAGAATAGTCACTTAGTATTCACCACAGTGCTTTCAATGTTAGAATGACAAATTGCTCACTCTCATCATAATGAATAGTTTCAATGTCTGCAAACCTCAGAACTCTCATTTGTAAAATAATAAAAAGATCTCCACCTCATGGAGCCAATATTAAGGTTATAAAACACATACTATTTATCATAGTATTACATTGTGTAGTATTTCATTGTGTAGTAGTGTAGTATTTCATTGTGTAGTATTTCATTTGTGTAGTGTAGTATTTCATAGTGTAGTATTTCATTTCATTGTGTAGTATTTCATTAAATTTTATATATTATTTTTATTATTAGCACAACAGTTTAACTGTAAAGCATTGAAAAAAAACCCTTGTTATTTTTAGATTTCAACTCCAGAGACCGATAGTAGTGTTTGCTGGTATATTAAGTTCTGTAAGGCATAAATATAAAACTCTGATGTAAGGACAAAGGGCACAGTAAATAAAGTATAGCTGAAGTGATATGCAGTTGACAGCTATATATATTTTTTTCCCAAAAAATAAAACCCTGCAATAGAATTTTGTTATTCTGGACATAAAGCAAAAGCAATATTGGCACTTTGGCCAGTTCCACACTTTTCCAGGTGGATCATTTTCCCTTTCCCATGAAGGGGAATAGGAACAAGTTAAGCAATTTACAAATATATTTTAGGCACTTTCAAGTTACGTCAAAAAAAGATGGAGTAGGGAGTGATAATGAATGTCATGAGCCAAGAATTATAAACAGAAAACATACAGCATATTTCGGCACAGAGGAGATAGAAAACACCAAAGACAGGGAGTAGTTTGGAAGAAATCTACACAAAACAACGCCTGTTAAGCTAAGGCTTATGAACTTTACCTCTTATGTTAAAGACAGGGACAAAAGTGTGTTCAGGAAATTATATCCTCTAATACTGGCTGAATTTTGATTTCATGTTATGAGAGAAATGTTCAAGGGACATATGAGGAAAAGTAATCCTACAAATAAAATATATCCTAATATATTATGACAAGAAACAAAAATACAGACACAGATTTTTTTTAGTAATGCCGTTCAGCATAGCTTGAAAAAATATTTAGACCATCAAAATAATATTAAGTCTACATTATCTGCCTGTCTATGACCGTGCGGGTGCCTCTATTTTTCCTTCTCCTTATCCTAATAAACTTGTCTTTTTTAAAAAATAAAAAGAGGTCCTCCCTCGTGGCAGAAGCAGTTAAGCATGGCTCTATGAAGCTCTCCACAGCCTCTGCAGCATGAGTTCCATCCCCAGCCAGCCAGGGAGCAACCCACATGGCCAGAGAGCTACCCTCATAGCCAGGGAGTTACCCACATAGCACAGCAGACCTCTCCTGTCTCGCCTGCTGCTCCCCTCAGCAGTATATTTCAGTCAGTCTGCCTGTTCTGTTCCCCACTCTGTCTCTGATGAATCCTCTTACCACCTTCCACACCGCTGTCCTGTACCCCAGTTCTTGTAGGCATAAATAAATAAATCTTTAAAAAAATAAATAAAATAAAATGTAAAAAGAAAAAATATTTAAGACTAAAAAGACTTTATGATCTCCAAAAGTGAAATTTGACAAAATTGAATTGATGAATTAATGGCAATGAAATTATGAATCAGTCCACTCTTTCTTGATTTATTTCTTTTTTCCTTTTATCACTTATTATTATATCTTATGTTATAAATAAATACTAATGGGCCTCCCCAGTGGCGCAGTACTGTGAAGCTGTCCGCAGCCTCTGCAGCGTGGATTCGATTCCCAGCAGGCCAGGGAGATTCCAACAAGGCAAAGCAGACCTCTCCTGTCTCGCCCACTGCTCCCCTCAGCAGTGCTTTCAGTCTGTCTGCTGGTTCTGCTCCCCACTCTTTCTCTGGGGAATCCTCTCACCCTCCTGCACCTCTGGCTTGTACCCTAGATATTGTGTAAATAAAAATAAATAAATACTAATACTTCTCTTACAAGTAGATTTTATGCTTATATTTGAAGTGGGAAGAATGTAAGGGTATAGCAAATTAGATGAGATGAATGAATTGATATATATGAGAAAAATAAACTAAAACGCAATAAGTAGATACCACAAACATTGTATGTATAAATTTCTCAAGTAATAAAAATATGTACACCATATTTATAACTGGAATGATTATCTTTATATAAAAATGGCCAACCACACTGAGTTTTCAAAGCAAACTTTTAGTACTTACATGCTAGATTATCAAGAAAATAATTTGTGAATGTCACTGAAATTTTTAAATACCTAAGGACTTAGAATACGCCAGTACTATTTCTACATGAAGCATAACGAGAGAAGGCAATTTTTGATTAATGCTTAATATTTTATTAAATCCACATAATTCACTTTGCTTTATATTAATACAAATAGAAATATTATCAAAAAGAAAGTCATTAACATTAAAATTTGATTATTTAAATTTCGATGATTTTAAATTTCATCTTCAACTTTATATATTGTATTAGAGCAGTTTAGAAAACATGTAGGGAACAAAGATAAATTTCTAAGGCTAATAACCTTATTTTCAAGAGAAATCTTATGTGATTATTTTCCACTACTCTGGGTGATTGCTGTACCAGAATTCACAGTCAAACTCATTTACCTAGCAGTCCCAAGGAGAGCACCATTCTTTTGTTATTTCTTTTTGATGGAGACTTAACTCTGCGTGTCTGACATTGAGCTGAATAACCCCTGTTGGGATTTAAAAATCCTTCCACAATAAGCAGGATTTTTCTATGCATAGGCTGGGAAAACTCATATAGGTTCAGGGTAAGGAGAATTAAAAATTGTAGATTTGAAAAAGAAATTGAAGACAGGTAGTAATAGTATGAATTATGATTATTTTTGTTCAATATTTAATTCAATAATAATATATTTCCTCATTACTAAGTGCATTAATGAGATTATAAAAATAGTATAGATGAAATCCATGTTAGGGAGAACTTAATAAGAATGAAATAATTTTAACTTCCAATTCAATTTCCACTTGGTTTTTTTACATAAATTCAATTAAATGGAGAGTTTAATATTAATACCAAATCTTTTATTTTTCATATATTGTTAACCTACATACCTTTGGCTATGCTAGAAAATCTCCATGATCCTTATTATCCTTTCCAAAAGTCAACTTTCCCTTCTGCTTATGGAAAAGTCAAAAATTGTACCTATATTTTTTATGATAAAAAACATTTCCCTCATTTCCTATTCCTTAATTATATTTTTTATTCCTCAGAACAATCATTGGTATTAGAGTATTTTCCTCTCTTCTTTCTATTGTGTCTGCACAGCCATGTGTCTCATTGACACAACCTTCTAGACTGAACCACTCTATAATGTAAGTAGTACTATCATTCTCCGTTTTTTTTTTTTTCATTTTTTTAAAGATTTATTTTCATTTATTTGTGCATACAAGAACTGGTATAGGCCAGTGGTTCAGGGAATGAGAGGATTCACCATAAACACAGTGGTGGGCAGAACAGGTGTATCTACTGAGATACACTGCTGAGAGGAGCAGCTGGTGAAACAGGAGAGGTCTGCTGTGCCATGTGGGTTTAGCTCCCTAGCTGGGGATCTAACTCATGGCTCAGTGGTTGGTAATAGCTTGATAGTGCTGAGACTTTAAACCCTGCACTTGCAGGGAGGCCCATTCAAAGTTATTTTTAGGTTTCGTTTATAAATCTTTCATTTAGGAAAGATCCATTTATGTTTTACAAAATATTTCTATTGAATTTTTTTTAATTCCAGTAGATAAGTAGTTAACTAATTGTAATCATGCATTCTCCCTTTTGAATATGTCATTCAACTTTCAAATACCTCCCTTTATAAATCTTATTCTATTCATTTAGCACCTACTCAATGAAATATTGATCTAAAATATTTTAATGACATGATAGTAATTATAAGTCAATTCACATGAATATATAAAGTTTCTAAATACTGGTACCCTGCCACATGGGAATGAGTATTTCTATCCTTTGGGTAAAGTAAAATATGGATAAGTTCTATATACACATGTGGAATGTTCCTAGCTTCCCTGAACACACATGGAATGATTAGTCAATAGTTTGCCTTGCAAAAGAGTTCCTCTACAGCACAGAACAAGATGAAACTCATCTTTTATCTTCATACTTATGTTGTGTTCATGTCATCTCAAAACAGTCACAATCTGAACACAAAAGGAGGGCAGGTGAATGCACAATCTCTGAGAGCAGAGAGTCCCCTCACAGTCAGTTTAAAGAACATAGAAAGAAATAAAAATGAACATGGCAATGAATACTACATTGGAGAACACTTATTTTAGTAGCAGTTCAAACACCAGAAATGTGAATGGCATGAATTTTAATGAAAAAGGACTTTTTAAAAATGGTAACAATAAATGTATGGCCTAATATTATTTTCTTCCAGGCAGAAATGAAAGAACATATTTATGAAAAAAAAATTGCCTATTGAATTAGATAATATTAAATAACATATGCTTACTTACAGGGAATTGCTAGGGTTGGCACTGATTGTAATTTGAAATCTGTCTTCTAACTGCATGGTTTAATTTTGGCTCTGATGCAAATAGTAATGGAATGAGACATATTTCTTTCCAAATTTTACATTTTCAAGAAAAGAAATAGTGATAAGTAATGAATAACATAAAGGCTGATGTCAAATGCATTTGAATTGCAGTTATTTTTTCAACAATTTGTCATTTTTGTTAATGAAACTTAAGATAGGTCAAATATTTTGGCACTACATATGAAATACACTAAAAAAAAAAATGAAACAAAGGGCATTCTACTTATGTGCGTGTTTGTATGTGTTTATTTTATGTGCTTGTATCCCCAAAATAATAATGATGAGATAGAAATGATGACATTTGAGTGGGGTCTTTAAGGATGTGTATAGGATTCCATCAGTCAAAGTGAGGAACAATTTGTAGGACTATGCCTATTTTCACTTAGAGCAATATCTTGGAAGACAAAAGATCAGCTATTCAAGATTTTAGTTTATAAAAAATATAGTAGAGAAGTGTAACTAATTTCATAATTGATGCAACCATGATTCAAAATACTTTTGGCAGGTTGGCATACTAAATAAGATGAATGACAGAATGTTACAAAAATACATTTAAGTTCTGATTTTAAATTAAGGTAATGCTGCTGAAAAACTCACTACTTAATGTTATTATTGTATTGCTTTGCTAAAAGATAGTCAAAATCTGATTCTCCACCAATGGTGGAGATATGGTAATTTTTTCTTTAGTTCTTTAAGATTATAATGTATAATAGAATTTTGTTTATGCTTTATGTCATCAAAGTATTGAAACTAAAGACATTTGATACAAACAATAGAACAATAGCTTTTTATCCAAACAACACAATAAAAAATTAAATAGTGCGCTTTCTGTAGTCATCTGCATATAATCAGAAACTTTTTCTAAAATTATGCAGTTAATATTAGATAAGGAAATTAATACATGCACATACTAAATTTCACAGTTCCATGAACAAAGAAACTACGTTAGAGTTTTATTAATGTTTTGTTTTCCAAGTTATTGAAAAATAGATTTAAGATTTATTTGCTTTTTATTATTTTTCCTTAAGATTGGCTCTCTAATGCCTAGAATAATATCTGAAACAAAACATGAACTTGATAAATGTTGATTAAAAGAATAAGTGAGATAAAAAGTAGTTTGGTTTAATTTCTTTTGTTCTTTGCATGGTTCTACTGTATATTAGGTACTCAATTTTTGCTTGCAGAATAAATGTGCTAAGTTTAAAATCCTAGGATTTTTATGCTGTTGCATTTTGTAGCATCCAGATAAATAATCATAAAATAAGATACTGCATGAATAAAAATCAGTTTCAGTTATTCACAGTTTTGGTAAAATATAACCTGGAAATTGTTAAATTCTAAACAATAGTTAAATTAGCCAGAGTGAATTGATTAATGATTTGACAATAAAACTTTTGTTTTCAGTCCTCTCTTATTAGTCAGTTTGTGAACAATATACAATATAGTACTATTTAAAATAAAATAATAAAGTACATGTTGAGTATTTGAAATAGTAATTCTAAAAAAAAAGTTTGGTAAGATTAACAAATTAATCTTATGTACAAATTAACATAAAAGGAGTAAAGGAAAATAATTTTAGACCTTTGTTTAATTAGATGATTATCTTATTAATATTCAGAACAATGTACCACATTAACAAAGACCCATTTTGTTAGGCTTTATTAAAATCACTAATTTTTGTAATTTTACTCCTATTTAATACTTCCCTTCATTACTTTGGTCAATTGAGGGTTTATGCAAAGTATTCTGCACCATTTATAATTTTCTTTAATTAAAATCACTTTTTTCCTCTTTTCTGTTTTTGCAATGTTGCTACCTTTCTCTTATTTATCTGAGCATTTTATTTCATTCATTCATTCATATCTTAATGTACAAATAAAATAGCATAAATATACCAGACTTTGGGAATAAAAGATAAGTAAGATGGTTCTGAGTTCAAACAAGAATGCAATGTAGAAAATAAAATTCAACTGAGAAGCTTGTTATGCACCACTGAATTTTATAGAAATGCAGACTCCAAGACCAAAAGAAAGATACCTAATTAAAAGCTCTCTAATCTTTTTTAAAGGCTTATTTAAGAAAGCAAGAATAAGACAGAGAGAGAAAAAGATAAATAATGATTGGAAAAGGGAGTGGTATTTAAAAACTAGGTTTAATGTAGCACTGGATTTTTTTTTTTTTCAGAACTACTTGTAAAAATGAAAGGTTCAAAGTGGGTGAATGACAACCTAAAAGAAAATCAAATAGTGGTCATTTTTTGACCCATTGTATGTTTTCCTCTAACAATCTTTTGGAATTTATATTGGGGAAGAGGAAGCAGATAATTGGATTATAAAAGTGAATGATTTGAAGCTAAAAAAACTGGAATTGTAGAGTAGAGATAAAATTAGATTTAATGATGGCAGTGGTCATATGTAATGGAAAGCACATACAATATGAAATGGGGCCTCCCTGGTGGCACAGGTGGTTGAAAGCAGCGCTTTGAAGCTGACTGCAGCCTCTACAGCTGGAGCTTGATCCCTGCCTTCCAGCGAGAATCCCAAATGGTGCGGCAGACGTCTCCTGTCTTGCTTGCTGCTCCCCTCAGCAGTGTATTTCAGTCAATCTGCCTGTTCTGTTCCCAGCTCTGTCTCTGGTGAATACTCTCACCCTCCTGAGCATCTGACCTGTACCCTGGTTCTTGCATGCATGAATAAATAAATCTTAAACAAAAAAACTGCAAACAATATTTTAAAAAAAATATGAAATGGATTCATTCATTAGCAAAAGAGAAAAATATTGATAATTTAAAGAACAGCTTTATGAGTAAAATCATATGTTTTATTTTAAAGAGTATCAACTTGATGTTTCATTCTCTGAATTGCATTGCACAGAAGTATCTAATTTCCTTCAAAATATTTCTAATACATCAAATTTTACTGCTTGTACTCTAAATTTTTAATTCAGTTTTCTCAAAATTATAAGTTTTCAATAGGCACTATTAAGCCCAAGCCCTTTTTACTAAATACTAAACCAATTCCATTTTCTATTTCAGTGACAAATTTAAAGCCAATGTGTATAATAAATTCCTAGACTGCCATGGAATTTATCGAAACAGATCTCTATGAGGATGTTATGATCATAACTATTACCTAAACTCATGAAAACGATTTCAGTAGTCTTTCCTTTGATGTTAACACCTCCACCTGTGAAGTGTATGTACAATTTAATGATCTCTATGAACCTTCTTCCATGTTTATATAAAGTCTTATATAAATCTCTGCTTCTCACTTACTTATTAACAGGTATATGTTTTCTAAAAAAATTTCACTCCAAATTCAGTTGCAGTAAGCCTAATGTTTTCATCTGCAGTTATGACTTGCTAGTATTTTGAGAGTATGTACCATAGAGTACCACAGAGACTATGTATCTTAACCAGTTTCTCATCTGTCCTTACTCTGCCCGCTTTGTAGTAACCAGTAGATATTTAAGAGTAATGGTACAATCTATTCTCCACACATATACAAGGAAGTGAAGTGCACTTGAATAAATACGCTTTCTAGAGGACTAGCTGGCTCCTTATTAACCAGGCTATTTTGTAAAGCAAGCATCCATCAAGGCTCCTTGCGACACACCTAAGTGCGTTCAAAGTTGGAATTGACTGCTGGAGCAGGTTTAAATTTCTCAGTCACCCCACTGCAAATCTTTATCTATCCTGAAAGCATTTTTCTACAGGCTTAACTGTCATTTAAATGATGAAAAAGGATATTAGCTACAGGTGTCATTGCACTATTTTATGTTATGTTATTAAAGATTCTTGGAATCATCTTATGGAAAAATTACATTGCTGATATATACACATTCTAATGTGGTGAAATTTAATGACCTATGAGAAATAACCAAACTTTGTGCTGGCAATCATTGGAGACTGGAAAGCAAGCAGCATAATAGAATATCAAAGTCACTGTATTAAACCTCATCTAGCCTAACTTGTGGCACTTAGAAAACTGTTGGTCTTTGGCTTCCCTTTCCCAAATTGAAGAATAAATGGATTATAGTATGCAGATATACTGTTCTCAGTTTCTATCATGTCAATATTTATTGCAGCTTTTAAAATAGAAATGCTTTCAGATGATAGAAAGTAATGGCAGGTTTCAATTAGAATTTTTTTTTTTAATTTTGCATATATGCATAGCTACCATTTCTGGTCTTACAGGATCAGAAGGAAAATCTGACCTTCTACATTCTATGTTTAGACTACATTCACAATTATATAATCTATATTGAATAACAAAGGGCCTTTTGGAAAGTACGTATTACAATTGGTGGTAGAAAATAAGTTCCATATGATTATGACCTTCCTGCTTGAACACCATCCATTCCACCATGTCCACCACTACTAGTTCCTGTGCTCTAACCATTTGCCCAGCCACCTGACCAGAGCAGTCACCAGTGAGGCCATCTTCTAAGCAAGCTCTGGGAGGGGATGGGTTTCTGGATCTCTATGTTCTGCTCTACCAGTTCCGGGGCAGCTGGTGGTCAAAGTGCCTGGCCTCTGGGAATGCTGGGGGTTTGGTGGAAGAAGAAAATAAATTGGGGTGCACCCAAGGTAAAAAGAAGATCACACAAGACCTGTGAAATCACCAGGTTTACAACCTGGAAAAGTTGAGGAGCCAGGAGGCTGATAATAGGAGACTGAAGACCAAAATCTGGGAGTACCTGGAGAAGAAAGTTCAGACACTGGGGACATCAAGGACCATCAAGGAGCTGAGGACACAAATGATTGCACATTCTGTGGATAAAGCTCACATCATTCTTAGACTGGCAATGCCATTTTTGTTGCTAATGATTTCGGAATGAAGTATAAGACAAAGTTTGCCATATGCCAGCCTGTGGAGAGTAACATCTATGGGATCCCCCAAATCACTGATGTCACTCAACTGCACCTGGACATAGAGATAAAGGTTTTCAAGGAGGAGTTGCTCATGTAGGGGAAGTAAAGGATCTACAAGTCCAGACTGTCATTTCTGGGTTGACTGTGGAGGTAGATGCCACCAAATCTCAGGACCTCAGCAATGCCATGGCAGACACTTAGGCCTAGTATGACAAGCACAGAAAAACTGAGAGTAGTTGGACAAGTGCTGATCCTAAAAGACTGAGACCATGAGAGTGGTCACCTTGCAGAGAGCACTGAGTTAAGAGAAGTTGAGATAATCCTCATTGGCTTGTAGTGCATGGTCCAATCCTTCGAGTTCAACCTGGAATCCAGGAGAAATCTGAAAGCCAGCTTGGAGAAGAAGTTTGAGGTAAGTGTAGGTCCACAATGCCATGTAGCAGCTTAACAAGATCCTACTGCACCTGAATTCAGACCTGGCCCAGAACCTTGCAGGGATAGCACAAGACCTGGAATACCAGTCCCTGGTGAACATCAAGGTCAAGGATGAGGCTGAGATCACTAGCTACAACCATCTGTTTCAAGATGGGGAGAACTTCAATTTTGGTGATTCCCTGGACATCAGCAGCTCCATGCAAACTATCCAAATGACCACTACCCACAGGATTATGGATGACAAAGTGGTGTCTGAGACCAGTTACACAAAAGTTCTGAAGTGTTGAGGTCACAGAAGTGGGACATCCTTTGGCAAGCAGGCCAATAAAAAGTTCAGAGGTCACTGAACATTAAAAAGTATTTCGTTAATCCAAAGGCAAAACCTTCATACAGGTTAGATTTTATATATTAGTTATTTAAGAAAAGATAATCCTTTTCTGAAACATGACTTAAAAATCATATATTTCAACAAATAGAAATTTGCCTAGATATTTGTGAAGTTACATGTTTCCAAGAAGGTTGTCAATAATGTCTAATGCTATTTTATGAAATTTATGCAAATGTGTTGTTTATTCCCCATGCTTTTGATTTATCTTTTTTTTTCAAGTGCCAACACCAAATTTTTCTTTGTAAGAATATGAGATTAAATTTTCCCTTTGTGAAAGCTTGTGACAATGAACCATTTTCACTTATCACAAGTAAACAAGATAGCAAAGAAAATACTTAAGACAAATCAGTAAAATTATCACAGTTAAGAGAATAACTATTTCCATTTTCCAGTTTGGGTTTAATTTATTTTTTCTATACAGAAATGACCACTAGCTGCTAAGTGGGACAATATGTATTTAAAAAGAAAACTCCGGGCCTCCCTGGTGGCACAAGGGGTTAAGACACAATCCATGAAGCTATCTGCAGTCACTGCCAGCAATACCTGGCCAGGGAGATTCACACATGGCACAGCATACTCTCCTGACTTGCTCTCTGCTTCCCTCAGCAGTGTATTTCAGTCAATCTGCCTGTTCTGTTCCCTGTTCTGTCTCTGTTGAATCCTCTCACCCCCCACACCTCTGGCCTGTACCCCAGTTTTTGTATGCATAAATAAATAAATTTAAAAAAAAAGCAAACTCCCTTCACTTAAGCAGATTATTAATGTTCCTAGTTTGTTACTATCAGTATGATCACAGTTCTTGTTAAAAGCAGATATCATTTTTTTATGATTTTTCTATCTTTAAAAGATATCAGATTAAAGTGATAGATTCTTTGTACTCTTTTTTTTTAAAAGATTTATTTATTTATACAAGAACTCGGGTACAGGCCAGATGCGCAGGAGGGTGAGAGGATTCACCAGAGACAGAGCGTGGAACAGAACAGGCAGACTGATGAAATACACTGCTGAGGGGAGCAGTGGGCGAGACAGGAGAGATCTGCTGCGCCATGTGGGTAGCTCCTAGGCCGGCGGGGATCGCACTGGCATTGCAGAAGCTGCGGACAGCTTCACAGTGCTGTGCTCAACCGCCTGCGCCACCAGGCGTTTTTTTTTTTTGTACTCTTTGTACTCTTTGTACTCTTAAAGTAAAATAAATGGCAGTTTTACAGATATATTTCATGATTAAGACAGGAAAAAAAAGAGAAAAATGGGCCTCCCCTGGTGGCGCAGGCGGTTGAGCGCCCTGAAGCTGTCCACAGCCTCTGCAGCTCCAGTTAGATACCTGCCGGCCGGGAGGGTCTCACATGGCGCAGGAGACCTCTCCTGTCCTGCTGGCTGCTCCCCTCAGCAGTGTATTTCATCAGTATGCATGTTCTATTCCCCACTCTGTCTCTGGTGAATCCTCTCACCTCACCCTCCCGCGAATCTGGCCTATACCCTGGTTCTTGTATGGATAAATAAATAAATCTTTAAAAAAAAAAAAAGAGAGAAAAGATGGTGTAGTTGGGTATATTCAAAGTAACAATAAATTTTGAATTGCAAAGTCAGGGAAATATTAATAGAAACATTCTAATTATAACTGCTTTCAATATAATGCACATATATGTTATAACTATACTGTATATAAGTATTCGTATATTACTTTCATGAATATACAAAACTGTTATGCTCTTCCCCTCAACCTCTACTACACTAAAAATGCCATCACTTTTCTCACTACAAGGCTTTTACATATGTTGTCATCTGGCTAAAATTTATTTCTTAAGCACTTGAATCCCTAATTTTACTCATTTTATGGATCAAATTAAATATCATCTTAGAAAAGTCTCCTTTGCCACAATTTAGATCTTTATTAATAAACTAGGTCTTATTAATCAATCAACACAATATGTGCTTTATTTATAATGTTTATGAAATCTATCATTAGGTATTTACATCTTTGCCTGTATATTATTTGTATATTAAGTTTATATTATGGTACCCATACTACTTTGTAGACTGCCAGAATTGTTTTGGTTATTGATGATATAGTCAGTATTTAGGCAGAAACTAGTCATTTAAAAAAAAAACTCTGAAAAAGCATTAATTAATTGAATGAACAAAAAAAAGAAAATTGAATTTTACATTGCATTTTATATTATACATCAGAGATGTAAAATAATCTCTTTTCATTTATAGGAAGAACAACAGTTTGACTCATAACATACTTTACCCATAAAATCACAGTTGCCTATGAGCACAGTTTGCCATCTGCTTTTATAGAACTACTCACCAAGGAATATTTGGAAACAAAATATTTCTATCAAACTTCTGTTTGTATCTTGCCCTTGTTTAGTTTAGTGTGATTTGCTTGGACTTGTTGCCTCTAGGCCTCATGCACAGAACTAGTAAAGAAATGAAAAAAAAAAAAATTCACAATGGCATGAACAAGTATGTATATAGTTAATGAATAAAAATAATATATATACATATCTATCCAAATTTACATAAATAAGATCAAGAGGTTTATTTGCCTTTTTTTTAAGATTTTTTTTTTTTTATTTATGCATGTAAGAACTAGTCCTCAGGCCAGAGGTGTGGGGGAGTGATAGAATTCACCAGAGAGAGGGGGAGCAGAACAGGCAGATCTACCTAAATACACTGCTGAGGGGATCACCAGGCAAGACAGGAGAAGTCTGCTGTGCCATATGTGCTGCTCCCTGGCGGGCTGGGGATCGAACTCATGCTGCAGTGGCTGCCAATAGCTTGATAGCACTGTGTCTTTAACCCCTTGAGCCACCAGGGAGGCCCTTCAAGAAGTTTTTTCTTACTGAGCTTTGTAAATAAATAACTCTGTGTAATCATCAAATTATTTTTACTCAGTGTGCTTCCATTACTTTGCATTTAATTTAAATAATTTAATTTTTGTAAATGGAAAACATTGAATTTTTAAAAATGAATTACAGAACTGTTGTCTTCTAGCTTTTTTCAGAATGTTGCTTCTATGCTAACAAAAACCACCAAATCTGATGTGTTTCTTGCTATTGACTTTGTATTATTGGTGAAATATCTGAATTTACACCATTGTGTCTTAGCTCTATTAATTGAATTACTTTAGTTACAATAAATAGTGAAATAATTTGGGAAATATTTTTAATGCTGTAGAATAACCAGTACTCTGAAAAATAATTTATGTTACAGAAGATAGTCCCAATTTTATGGATAAATCTCATATTGGTTTTCTGTACATGTAAATATATTTTCCTTTATTTTATATTACTATCTTCATAAATTCTACAGTCATTCCTGACAATATTATTTTAAAAAAAAAAATCATGGCTCAAATTGATTTAAAAAATGGTACACTTAATTTTTCACTGAAAACTCACCCTAAGAAAAACTGAATTTATTTATAAAACATTATGGATAGAAATAACTTAAACACATGTTTAAATGAGAAAAAAAACTAAAACCATTAAAGCACAGTTTTAATTGAAAATTAAATTACTCAGACTCACTTCCAGTAACATTCCTCTGATTTAATGTTTAAGAGTTTCCATTTAACTTTTTCTGGTAATTTCAATGCAATTTTTAAAGACACTGTTTTACTAGTCTTCATAACCATAATTAGGCAATTTATATTTTATTTCCTTTTCTGAAGTGAGGAATTTTGTTAAGAAACGTAACATATTTTTGCCAAAGTGAAATTGTTTTCAACATAGTTTTCAATAATATCTTTGGAGGTTTGATACAAACAAGGAAAACAAAAACAAAAATGAACAAATAAAGTTACAAAGCTTCTCCACAGTCAAAGATACCGTTACTAAAACGAAAAGATACTTAGATTAGAAGACTTGCATATCATATATTCAACAAAGAAATCACAAGACAATTAAAAGGAAAAATAACCCAATCAAAAAATGGACAGAAGAGAGATTCTTCTCCAAGGAAGACAGTGATCAATAAGCATATGGAAAAATGTTCATCACAACTTAGTGTTAGGGGGAAAAGGATGTCCTAAAGCTAATCCCATATAGGCTTTGTGGACTCCACCCCCACCCCAGGCCAAAGCCAAAGACACTGGGAACTCCAAATCTCATCATCACCAAAGGGAAGGTGGCTGGGACCTAAGGGTGGGGCTAAGCAGCCAGGTTTGGTAAAACCGGACACGTGGGCTTTGGAGAAGATCCCCCCATTTTGGCTCCCCTCCAGCTTGCTGCAGTCTGGCCAGCTGAGAGTGCCTTTGGGTTTCCAGTTCGGCGGATCGTATAGGACGCATTAAAGACTTTATTTCCCTATTTTCTCCCTGAGTTGTACATTTCCTTAATTCCCTTTCCCTTGTAAATAAACCTTTTATTAACCTTTTGTGTGTGCCTGTAGTGGAGTATTCATAAGTCCCTTGTAAGCGTGCAGGTGAGGACCCACAGCCAGGCAACCCATTTTATATCGGGGCTGCTCGGTAACAGAGCCATTAAGGAAACACGTATTGTTAGGGGGAAGTGATGTCCTGAGTTAATCCCATACAGGCTTTGTGGACTCCACCCCCACTCCAGACTAAAGCCATCAAGACTCTGGGAAAGACAAATCCCATCACCACCAAGGGAGGGTGGCTGGGACCTGAGGGTGGAGTTGGGCAGCCAGGTTGGATATAAAAAACCAAACACGTGGGCCTTGGGCTCTCTGGCTCGTGATCGCTGGCCTCCTGGCTTCACCTCTCCTGGCTGGCGGCCAACTCTGAGAGCGCCATTTTGGGATTCCTAATCGGCAGATCGGGTAGGACTCATTTAAAACTTTGTCTCCCACTTTTCTCCCAGAGCTGGACATTTCCTCATTTCCCCTTCCCTTTGTAAATAAACCTTTTATTAACCTTTCACGTGTGCCTGCAGTAGAGCATTGATAAGTCCTTTTAAGCGCGCGGGTGAGGACCCACAGTCAGGCACCCCGTTTTGTATCGGGGTTGCTCTACAACAGTATCATAACTGATGTTCTTCCAGTTGGGCTCGGAGAACCGGGACCTTGAGTTCATTCTGGGAAAGGTGTCACGAGAGCTCTCCTTTCACCAGGACCGAGAGTTCCCAGGCGGGTTTCTACATGAGTCAGAAACATTCTATCCAAAAGGCAGGTTCATTACAAACTAGAGAGAAGAATAAAGGACACTTGCATTGACACAAACAGGCAGAAAGGCTGCCCCGAAAAGGACAGTTTTGCTAAGAGAGAGGCCGGTAAGTTCACAGGCGGGCGGCCTTGAGGAGTGCTGCCTCTGCTGAGGGAGGTCAGTGAAGAGAAGCATGGGCGTGGTGGAGGACACAGGCAGGCAGGAAGGCTGCTGCCCTGCAGAGGGCCAGAGATTTTGCGAAAAGCGGCACCTGCATATGCACAGAAGAGCAGGACCGCTGCCCCTGTGCCAGTGCAGAGACTGCACTGATATAATCTTCTCTTTGGGAGGGGCTCACTCCTTTGTGGAGTGGTTTGTTTGCTGTTGACTTTGAACACACTATGTAGAATTTGAAAGGGGCTAGATTTCTGCAATGGCCCTCAATCTCCATATATTTTTTTTTTAAAGATTTATTTTTATTTATTTATACAAGCACTGGGTACAGTCAGAAGCGCGGGAGGGTGAGAGAATTCACCAGAGCCACAGCGGGGAGCAGAGCAGGCAGACTGAAGTACACTGCTGAGAGGAGCAGAGGGCGCGGCAGGAGAGGTCTGCGCGCCAAGTGGGACCTTCGCCGGCCGGTGGGGATCGAACTGGCACTGCAGAGGCTGCGGGCAGCTTCGCAACCCAGCACGTAACAGCTGCGCCACCTGGGAGGCCCCAATTACCATATCTTCACCTTCAGGCCTGTGCTCCTGACACATCCAACAGCAGTCTGATAACATCTTGCTTCTTGTGCTTTGTGATCTAGGCATTGGCTCCTAAGGATCTTAGTTCCTTTAGCTGGGTTAATGGCTATGTTAATCCCTTCTACCCCCACCTCCAGCTCTTGGCATGTGTGAGCCAGGTTTATGGTCTTGTGGTGCCTCCTTTCCAGTTTTCTATTCTTATCCTCCATCACTAACCACAATGAGATATCACCAGCATCCCTAAGAATGGCTGACTTAAAAGAGTTCAGAAACTAAATGTGCTGGAGTGGGTTGGGAGAAAAAGGAACCCTTGTACACTGTTAGTGGGAGAGCAGACTGGCACTGTACCCATGGAAAACAGCATGAAAGATTCTCAAAATTTAAAAAATTAATCTACATATGTATCAGCAATTCTACTGTTAGGGGGAAAGGATGTCCTGAGCTAATTCCATTTGTTGTAGAGCAACCCCGATACAAAACGGGGTGCCTGACTGTGGGTCCTCACCCGCGCGCTTAAAAGGACTTATTAATGCTCTACTGCAGGCACACGTGAAAGGTTAAGTTTATTTACAAGGGAAGGGGAAATGAGGAAATGTACAGCTCTGGGAGAAAAGTGGGAGACAAAGTTTTAAATGAGCCCTACCCAATCCGCCAATCAGGAATCCCAAAATGGCGCTCTCAGAGTTGGCCGCCAGCCAGGCGAGGTGAAGCCAGGAGGCCAGCGATCGTGAGCCAGCGAGAGAGCCCAAGGCCCACGTGTTTGGTTTTTATATCCAACTTGGCTACCCAACTCCACCCTCAGGTCCCAGCCACCCTCCCTTGGTGGTGATGGGATTTGTCTTTCCCAATGTCTTAATGGTTTTAGTCTGGAGTGGGGGTGGGGTCCACAAAGCCTGTATGGGATTAACTCAGGACATCATTTCCCCCTAACACATTCAGGCTTTGTGGACTCCACCCCCACTCCAGACCAAAGCCACCAAGACACTGGAAATGACAAATCCCATTGTTGTAGGTTGTAGAGTACATGCAGGTCCTTGGGTTCACTCTGGGGAAGGTTTCACCAGAGCTCATGTTTCAGCGGCACGCGGCGAGTTCCCCAGGCACGTTTCTCCATGAGACAGAGACATTAGTTATATTTAAAGAGCAGGTTTATTAGGGAAAGGGACAAGTTTTGTTGAGAGAGGCCTGCATGGTTGCAGGCTGGTGGCCTTGACAGGTCATGGGCAGGCAGGAAGCTGCTGCCCTACAGAGGGAGAGAGTTGGTGAAAAGAGGCACCTCACAGTCACAGGTGGGCAGTGGGAGTGCTGCCCTGAGCCTGTGTGGAGACTGCACTGATACAGTCCTTTTCTCTTTGGGGGGGGGTCACTCTTCCTTGGAATGGCCTACTTGTTGCTGATGTTGGGTAACAGGCAAAACAAAAAAGGGACCAGAGATTCCAGGGTGGGCCCAATCTCCATATCTTTACCCTCAGGCCTGTGATCCACTCCCTAGAGCAGTCTGATCCTCCTTGGGTCTCATACCTTGTGATAAGGCACCAGTGCCTGAGGGTCATGACCTCTACAGCTGTGTTAATGGTCATGTTATTCCCCTCTACCCCACCTCCTTGTGTGAGTCAGGTTTTAGTCTTGTGAGGCCTCCTTTCCAGTTTTTCTATTCTTGTCCTCCATTACCGTCATCACCAAAGGGAGGGTTGCTGGGACCTTAGGGCAGAGTTAAGCTGCCAGGTTTGGTATAAAATCAGACACGTGGGCCTTAGGGCTCTCTCTTGGTCTCCTGGCTCTTAGCGCTTCACCAGCTCTCTGTGCCATTGGGATTCCTGGTCAGCGGAATGGGTAGGACGCATTTAAGACTTTGTTTCCCTCTTTTCTCCTTGAGTTGTACATTTCCTCATTTTCCTTTCCCTTGTAAATAAACCTTTTATTAACCTTTTGTGTGTGCCTGCAGTTGAGTATTAATAAGTCCCTTTTAAGCACACATGTGAGGACCTACAGTCAGGCAACTCGTTTTATATCGGGGTTGCTCTGTAACACTACTGCTAGTTTTCTACTGGAAGAATGCAAAAGCAGTAACTTCAAAGGGGAATATGCACACCTATATTCAGCATTATTACAGCACTATTGCAGCATTATTACAATAATCAAGTTATGGAAAAACAACATAAGTAATTAAAAACAGATGAGTGAATGAGTAAAGTGAATGCACACAGACACACAACATAAAGCATACAATGGTACTCTCCTCAGATGTAAAAAAATTATGAAATCTTGCCGTTCGTAACAGTTTAGATGGAACTGAAAGGGATTATACAGATTATGCTGTTGTAGAGTCTCCCCCTAGACACAGACCCTAGTCTGAATAAGATTTTAAAAAAGCCTTTATTAGCCCGCCTGGGGACAGTCCCTCTAGCTGGGAGCAGCCCCAAGCAGGGGGTGGTAAGGGTTTTTAAAGCCAAAAACAGCAATTGGTAGTTTGCAGTTGCCACAGCAAGTGTAAGTATAGAAGCCAAACTGCTGTTACAAGCAGCAGAGCATTTCACCACATCCCATCTTTCAGGTACAAAGGGTACACACACCTTATTTTTGACAGGAACCCGGCCTCTATTGTTTTGGCCCAGAATTTTCCCACAGCCCTAACTTGTCCTCCTCAGATAGCTCAAGCTTAGGCTTTGCGTCGTCTGCTACATTTCACATTGCCCCCATTTCACAATGCTTCATGAAATTGATGGGGTTTTGGAGTTTGGGGTGCGGGGTCCTTGGTTTCACTCTGGGAAAGGTTTCACCAGAGCTTCTGTTTCAGCACCGCGCGGATGCAGCGAGTTTCCCAGACAAATTTTATTACAGGGCAGCCCCCATACAAAACGGGGTGCCTGACTGTGGGTCCTCACCTGCGCACTTAAAAGGACTTATCAATACTCTACTGCAGGCACACGCGAAAGGTTAATAAAAGGTTTATTTACAAGGGAAGGGCAAATGAGGAAATGTACAGCTCAGGGAGAAAAGTGGGAGACAGAATTTTAAATGCATCCTACCCGATCCACTGATCTGGAATCCCAAATGGCACTCTGAGAGCTGGCCGCGAGCCAGGAGCTGTGAAGCCAGGAGGCGAGTGAGAGAGGGAGCCCCCCAAGGCCCACGTATTTGGTTTTTATACCCAACCTGACTGCTTGACTCCACCCTCAGGTCCCAGCCACCTTCCCTTTGGTGGTGATGGGATTTGTCTTTCCCAATGTCTTCATGGCTTTGGTCTGGAGTGGGGATGGAGTCACAAAGCCCGCGTGGAATGAGCTCAGGACATCATTTCCCCTAACAGTTTCTCCATGAGACAGAGATAAAAGTTGTGTTTAAAGAACAGGTTTATTAGGGAAAGGAACAAAAGAGTTAAAAGACACTTTCATAGACACAAGCGGGCAGAAAGAGCTGCCCCGAAAGGGACAGGTTTGCTAAGAGAGAGGCCTGTATGGTTGCAGGCAGGCGGCCTTGAGGAGAGCTGCCTCTGCTGTGGGAGGTCAGTGAGAAGTCATGGGCAGGCAGGAAGCTGCTTCCCTGCAGAGGGAGAAAGTTGGTGAAAAGAAGCACCTGCATAGACACAGGTGGGCAGCGGGATTGCTGCCCCACGCCAGTGCAGAGACTGTACCTTTTCTCTTTAGGAGGGGCTCACTCCTCCATGGAGTGGCCTGTTTGTTGCTGATGCTGGGTAACTAGGCAAAACTAGAAAGAAAGGGCCTCCCTGGTGGCGCAAGTGTTAAGGTGCAACCTATGAAGCAATATGCGCTGTAGCACGAGTTCAATTCCCAGCCAGACAAGGAGCTACCCACATGGTGCAGCAGACCTCTCCTAACTCGCCCACTGCTCCCCTCAGCAGTGTTTCAGTCAGTCTGCCTGTTCTGCTCCCCACTCTGTCTCTGGTGAATCCTCTCACCCCTCACACCTCTGGCCTGTACCCCAGCTATTGTATGTGTAAATAAATCTTAAAAAAAAAAAAAAAAATTAGAGAGGGGGCGGAGCAACATGGTGGCGAGGAGACACTGCGAGTAAGATCTCCCATTAAAAAAAGTTAATAGGGAGGAAAAGCGGCAGGTCCCAGTGAGAACTGGGACACGGAAGATAAACGGACGACTCCAGCAAACTGCCCAAAGAAGAAAGTTGCCATAAAAGAGGACGAGAAGGGAGGGAAGCGCAGAACCCTGCTCCCCTCCCCCGCCCACAGAGGCGGCACTCTCCGACCGGCAGAGACGAGGGAAACAACAAACCAAAACGCCCAACAAGAAAAACGGACGCAGCAAGTGGGACTGTGAGTGGAAAGGAACTATTTCAGCCACCACACCCCGTGAACGGGAGCTGAGGCGAACCCTGCAGGATCCGCAGCAGAGGTGAGCTCCAGGCGCCATTAAAGAGAGCCCCGCCCCCAGGAGGAGACCAGCACCAGCACACAGCCCCTGCCGCCCAGTAAGCTTGCGCGAAAGCGGCGCTCGGATTGCAGCTGCCCAGGTCCCCGCGACTGCGACCTAGGCTTGCGGGGAGACGGAGGAGGCCCTCCCTGAGTGAGCAGGAACAAGGTGCCCAGGCAGGGGAGCGGGATTCAAAAGGCGCCATTCCCGCGCCACTGATCTGGGCTACAGCCCGCGTCCTGGAACTGAGGGCTTTGGAACTGAGACCCGGGGCACGAAATTAGGGGCGTGGGTTCCCCACGACGGTGGGGCACAAGGCAGACACAGCACCCCAAAGCCGTTGAGGTGTACCCTACCATCCCCGCTCTGCTCCCTGTCCCACGGGGTGGAAAATCAGCTCCCCAAGGGCTCTAGGAGAGATCTCTGGCGCCACCTAGCGACTTGACCCCAGCACAGGCTACTGAAGGAGCTAGTGGCCAGCTGGGGAGTTAGCCCACACCGGGCCCCTTCCGAACAAGTAGTCTGAGCCCACAGGGAGAGCGAGCACCCACAGCCGGGGCAGACCAGGCGCGCAGAAGAGTGTGCCTGAGACCAGAAGCGCAGGGAGTGTGTCCCACATCACCATTTTAGAACAGGGACATTTCTTCAGTAAAGACGACCTGCAGAAGGCTTCCTCAGGAGCCAGAGGTGAGCGGGGGAAGTTCGCCCACGCCAGACCCCCTCTGGCCTGCAGTCCAAGCCCAGAGGGGAGCAGGAACCCACCGCCGGGGCAGACCAGGCGCACAGGGGAGTGTGTCCCCACATCGGCATTTTAGAACAGGGACCTTTCTCCAGTAAAGGCTGCTTGAAACTGACAGATGACTCCTGGAAGAACCAGAGGGGAACAGAGAAGCCCACCCAAGATGCCGGCCAGTCCCAACAACACAGTGTCCCAACGCATACGGCAAATTAGAAAACAGACAGTAGGGAGGAGAAGAACCACACGCAACCTAGCAACTCTCCAGAGAAAAAGCACACCACAAAAAGAAAGCCAGCCCCCAGATTGCAACGACAATAACTTGGAAGAATTTCTGAGCCTTCCAGAAAGAGAATTTAAAATTGCCGTGATTAAAAAACTGACAGAAGTCATAAAGGAAAACAATGATAAGGGAAAAATAATCAACGATCAGAAGAATGCAATTGAGTCCCTAGAGAGGGAAAACAATGGTCAGAAGAAAGAAATTGAGTCCCTAAAGAGGGAAGTAAAAGAAATGCAGGAGATCAAAGAATTAATGGAAGAACTAAAGAATTCTGGGAAAAGCAATGAAAGCAGAATAGATGAAATGGAAGAACGAATAAGTAATCTTGAAGACACAGAAATAAAAAGAACCAAAACAGAAAAGGAAAGAGAAGTACGAAGGAAAAAGAATGAAGAAAGACTTCGGGAACTATCTGACTCCATGAGGAAAGGAAATATAAGAGTTATAGGAATACCAGAAGGAGAGGAGAGAGATGTAGGAACAGAGAAAATATTCAAAGAGATAATTGAAGAGAACTTCCCAAATGTGAAGAAGGAGCTGAAAATTGATATACAAGAAGCAAGAAGAACACCAAACTTCCACGACGAAAGGAAAAATACAGCAAGACACATAATAGTAAAGCTCCCAAGAATCCAGGACAAGGAAAAAATAATGAAGCTGGCAAGAGGGAAGAAACAGATAACATTCAAAGTAAAACCAATCAGGCTGACATCAGACTTCTCCGAAGAAACACTACGGGCAAGGAGAGAGTGGAAGGACATAGTCAACAGACTCCAAGAAAACAGATGCCAACCAAGAATACTCTATCCCGCAAAGCTCTCCTTCCTCTTTGAAGAAAGAATATGGACCTTCCCAGACAAACAGAAACTCCGGAATTTCATTGCAACTAAACCCCCACTCCAAAAAATACTACAAGGAGTCCTAAAGCCAGAACCTCAGAGCGACGAATAACAATGAAAGAAGGCCAAAAAAAAAAAAGTTATTAAAAGAATAAATAAATAAAATCAAAGGAAAGACAAACACAATGGCAAATACAGATGTTAACATATCAATATTAACTCTAAATGTAAATGGACTAAACTCTTCAATAAAAAGACACAGAGTTGCAGCCTGGATTAAGAAACAAAACCCAACCTTTTGCTGTCTCCAGGAAACACATTTAGCTACAAAAGATAAAAATAGGCTCAAAGTTAAAGGATGGAAAACAATCCTACAAGCAAATGGACCAAAAAAGAAAGCAGGAACAGCTATACTTATATCAGATAAAACAGATTTCAAACTCAAAAAGATAAAAAGAGACCCCAATGGTCACTACATTATGATCAAGGGGACAATACTTCAAGAAGAAATAACACTCATTAACATATACTCACCAAACGAAGGAGCACCAAAATATATCAGACAACTGTTGTCCTCTCTGAAAACAGACATCAGAGAAAACACATACGTAGTGGGAGACTTCAACACACCACTATCAACAATGGATAGATCAACAAGACAACAGTTGATCATAATGTAGTGACCATTGGGGTCTCTTTTTATCTTTTTGAGTTTGAAATCTGTTTTATCTGATATAAGTATAGCTGTTCCTGCTTTCTTTTTTGGTCCATTTGCTTGTAGGATTGTTTTCCATCCTTTAACTTTGAGCCTATTTTTATCTTTTGTAGCTAAATGTGTTTCCTGAAGACAGCAAAAGGTTGGGTTTAGTTTCTTAATCCAGGCTGCAACTCTGTGTCTTTTTATTGAAGAGTTTAGTCCATTTACATTTAGAGTTAATATTGATATGTTAACATCTGTATTTGCCATTGTGTTTGTCTTTCCTTTGATTTATTTATTCTTTTAATAACTTTTTTTTTTTTTTGGCCTTCTTTCATTGTTATTCGTCGCTCTGAGGTTCTGGCTTTAGGACTCCTTGTAGTATTTTTTGGAGTGGGGGTTTAGTTGCAATGAAATTTCGGAGTTTCTGTTTGTCTGGGAAGGTCCATATTCTTTCTTCAAAGAGGAAGGAGAGCTTTGCGGGATAGAGTATTCTTGGTTGGCATCTGTTTTCTTGGAGTCTGTTGACTATGTCCCTCCACTCTCTCCTTGCCCGTAGTGTTTCTTCGGAGAAGTCTGATGTCAGCCTGATTGGCTTTCCTTTGAATGTTATCTGTTTCTTCCCTCTTGCCAGCTTCATTATTTTTTCCTTGTCCTGGATTCTTGGGAGCTTTACTATTATGTGTCTTGCTGTATTTTTTCTTTCGTCGTGGAAGTTTGGTGTTCTTCTTGCTTCTTGTATATCAATTTTCAGCTCCTTCTTCACATTTGGGAATTTCTCTTCAATTATCTCTTTGAATATTTTCTCTGTTCCTACATCTCTCTCCTCTCCTTCTGGTATTCCTATAACTCTTATATTTCCTTTCCTCATGGAGTCAGATAGTTCCCGAAGTCTTTCTTCATTCTTTTTCCTTCGTACTTCTCTTTTCTTTTCTGTTTTGGTTCTTTTTATTTCTGTGTCTTCAAGAGCACTTATTCATTCTTCCATTTCATCAATTCTGCTTTCATTGCTTTTCCCAGAATTCTTTAGTTCTTCTACTAATTCTTTGATCTCCTGCATTTCTTTTACTTCCCTCTTTAGGGACTCAATTTCATTCTTCTGATCGTTGATTATTTTTCCCTTATCATTGTTTTCCTTTATGACTTCTGTCAGTTTTTTAATCACGGCAATTTTAAATTCTCTTTCTGGATGGCTCAGAAGTTCTTCCAAGTTACTGTCGTTGCAATCTGGGGGCTGGTTTTCTTTTTGTGGTGTGCTTTTTCTCTGGAGAGTTGCTAGGTTGCGTGTGGTTCTTCTCCTCCCTACTGTCTGTTTTCTAATTTGCCGTATGCGTTGGGACACTGTGTTGTTGGGACTGGCCGGCATCTTGGGTGGGCTTCTCTGCTCCCCTCTGGTTCCTCCAGGAGTCATCTGTCAGTTTCAAGCAGTCTTTATTGGAGAAAGGTCCCTGTCCTAAAATGTCGATGTGGGGACGCACTCCCCTGTGCGCCTGGTCTGCCCCGGCGGTGGGTTCCTGCTCCCCCTCTGGGCTTGGACTGCAGGCCAGAGGGGGTCTGGCGTGGGCGAACTTCCCCCGCTCACCTCTGGCTCCTGAGGAAGCCTTCTGCAGGTAGTCTTTACTGAAGAAATGTCCCTGTTCTAAAATGGTGATGTGGGACACACTCCCTGCGCGTCCGGTGTCAGGCACACTCTTCTGCGTGCCTGGTCTTCCCTGGCTGTGGGTGCTCGCTCTCCCTGTGGGCTCAGACTACTTGTTCGGAAGGGGCCGGGTGTGGGCTAACTCCCCAGCTGGCCAATAGCTCCTTCAGGAGCCTGTGCTGGCTTCAAGTCGCTAGGTGGCGCCAGAGATCTCTCCTAGAGCCCTTGGGGAGCTGATTTTCCACCCCGTGGGACAGGGAGCAAAGCGGGGATGGTAGGGTACACCTCAACGGCTTTGGGGTGCTGTGTCTGCCTTGTGCCCCACCGTCGTGTGGAACCCACGCCCCTAATTTCGTGCCCCGGGTCTCAGTTCCAAAGCCCTCAGTTCCAGGACGCGGGCTGTAGCCCAGTTCAGTGGCGCGGTAATGGCGCCTTTTGCACTGCTCCCGTGCCTGGGCGCCTGGTTCCTGCTTACTCAGGGAGGTACCTTCACCTCAGTGAGGACCTCCGCACGTCTCCCCGCAAGCCTAGGTCGTCTCCCAAGCCTAGGTCGCAGGCGCGGGGACCTGGGCAGCCGCGATCCTGGTCTGCACTTGCTTTTCAAGCGTGCCGAGCGCTGCTTTCCGTGCAAGCTTACCGGCAGCCCGGGCTGTGTGCGCGTCTCCCGGGGTCTTTGTTCTTCTCTAATGGCGCCCGGAGCCGTTCGTTCACCGCCGTGGCGAATCCTGCAGGGTTCGCCTCAGCTCCCGTTCAAGGGGTGTGGTGGCTGCAATAGTTCCTTTCCACTCACAGTCCCGCTTGCTGCGTCGTTTGTTCTTGGTTTGTTGTTTTCCTCCTCTCTGCCGGTCGGAGAGTGCCGCCTCTGTGGGCGGGGGAGGGGAGCAGGGTTCTGCTATGTCAATAGTCTTTGAATTGAAGACAATCTTTTCTGATAGTGGGAACATGATCAACTCCTGTTTTAGCAGACAAGAGAGCAAAGAATAATTACATTTTAAGTCAATGACTCATTGTTTCTACTTATATAAATTACACTCACACTTATATTTGTTAAAATATTTTTCATCATCTGTCAGATTCAGTGCTTGAATCCTCATTTTGCTTATCTAATAAAATATTTGTCTAAATATCATAGAGACTTTATTTCCAATTAAAATTAGTGTAGTAACCATATTTAAAAATTCTACTTTAAAGCATTATCTTCATTTATTTATTATTTAAGATTTATTTATACAAGCACTGGGTACAGTCAGAGGTGCTGGAGGGTAAGAGAGAATTCACCAGAGCCAGAGTGGACAGTAGAAGAGGCAGAGTGATGAAGTACACTGCTGAGGGGAGCAGGGGGCTCCAGGAGGGGTCTGCGTGCCATGTGGGACCCTCTTCAGCGGCCTGGGATCAAACTGGCGCTGCAGAGGCTGCGGGCAGCTTCGCAGTCCAGCGCTCAACCGCTGCGCCACCGGGGAGGCCCGTATTATCTTTATTTTGGTTAGTGTTTTGCATACCTTCTTTTAAGGTATGATTTTGTATTTAAAGTGAGCTCCTTTTAAACAGCATATAATTGGTTCTTATATCTTCATTAAAGCTGGTCATTATTATTTCACTGGCTGGGGAGTTGGGCTGAACTTAAGATTTATTTTTCAAGTAGTGAGTCTCAAGACACCAAACTCTTCAAATGTTTGTAATGAAGATTTTTTTTAGGGTTGGGTTAATTTCCAGAGCATATCTTTTCATTGATCTTCTCTTACTACTCTCCTAACAGTTTCTACTGTTACTTCTCATTCAACACTTGGTAACTTGGTGCTGGGAGAGACTGTGGGTTTTGAGTATTCTTTGTTATTCTGATTAAAAGTCATTTTTGGGCAAACTCCACGTTACCAAACCTTGGGGTTAGAAGTGGTGGCATATTCTTGCTTATAACCCAGCTAAAATGGTAGATCCAGTGCCAGGATATTTTTCCTGCTCTCTTCCTTTTCTTCAGCTAAATTGAACTTTAAATCAAAGGGTGATGGTATTTAGTGTGATATTTTCACAGAAGGGAGAATATAAAGATATAGGAATGAAAGTTCTGTGTGGAATTTCTTGGTCTGCCGGCATAACTCTTCTTCCTTCTCGCAGGTCTCTGTAATATTAGACATTATTTTAAAGGTCTTTCTGATATCTTTTGTGAAGGTCTAGTGGGTTTTATTCAGAAAGAATGTGTAAGAACATGAGACTTCCCTAAATTCTATGATTTCCGGGGACTTTACGTTACACTCGTTCTAAATCAATTCATGAACTCTTCTAGCTGAATTCTTCGTACAGATGTCTAGACTATCTTCCTTAGGTAAGTGTGTGATCTTACTTCCTTTCTGTCAGTAGTTCCTGTCCTTCTGAAATCCATCCTTTGCAATTTCAGATCTTCAATGGGTTTGAAAAAATATCACAGTTCCAAAGTTAATTTGGTTCTTTTAGATTATAAAGGTGAAGGTAACACTCTTTTTAGCTATGTGTACCACAGAGCAGAAGGTAGACATCTTCTGTAAAATATTTTTAAGTTCCAGAAATCTTTATTTAATTGTTCCCTTGCCTGTAAGTAGCAATCTGATCTTGCTTTAAAGATGTGCTATCTTTTCTAATCTCAGTATATTGGTAAGAATTTTAAATATTTTATTTCCAAAATTATTCATCCTTTCTACATTATCATCTGCCCTGCTTGTTTATTCTATACCTTCTAGTTTATTTTATTTTTTTACACTGCTGATTTTTGTATTTCCATTTCTATTGATGAATTGAGGTTAAGATGATAAATCAAAGTGATGGGACTCATCTTGTAGTCTATTTCATCAATCATCTCCTTGCAATGTAAAACATGTATAGAATCCCTTTGCACATTTATCAGAGATGGCTTTACTTAGGTACAGGAAAGGTTGCAATAAACTGCCATCTCCTCTAAAGCCAAATTAAGATGAGATTTATTCTGAAACACTGGCCTTTGTGCTTAGATCCCTCATCCACACCCTAAAGCATATTCACTTTTTTAAAAAAGAACACTACTTTGTTTTTCATGAGAAAATTGCAATCCACCAGTCATTCTATGTCATATAATCTTCTGTACCTACTAACTCTAAATATACTTGGATCTCTTAACAAAAATCAATTATACCTATGGGGGGGGATTTTTTACTAACTGCATTTGTCTGCAATTTTCTCCAGTTTTGGTTTATTTATTTGTTCAATCTTGTCTGCTTTATATTGTGTAGAGATTTATGAAGGGAAAAAAAATTCAGGTGGGCTATGGGTTGAATGTTTGTGTCCCTCCTTCATCCCTCTCCTCCCATTAGCCCCTTACCAACTCACACATTGAAATCAAGCCCCCAAAATGACTGTATTTGAAACAGGCCTTTGGAATGTGATTAGGTCATGAAGACTGGACTTTCACAAATGAGGCTATTTCCTTACAAAACAGATCTAGAGAGATCCCTTGCCACTCATGCATGTGAAGTTTATGCACCATAAGTCTATGCATGTCTATTTTTTAATTTTTATTTTTATTTATTTTTTTAAAAGATAGATTTATTTATTTATTTATTTGTTTGTTTGTTTGTTTGTTTATTTATTTATTTAATTATACAAGCACTGGGTACAGTCAGAAGCGTGGGAGGGTGAGAGAATTCACCAGAGCCAGAGCGGGGAGTGGAGCAGGCAGAAGGACCGAAGTACACTGCTGAGGGGAGTAGCGGGTGGCAGGAGAGGTCTGCGCGCCATGCGGGACCGAACTCCGGTGGCCTGGGAGCATCCGGAGATGGAACTGGCGCCAAGAGGCTGCGGGCTGATTTATTATTATTTATACAAGAGCAGGGGTAAAGCCAGAGTTGTGGGAGGGTGAGAGGATTCACCTGAGATAGAGCAGGAAGAACAGGCAAATGGACCGAAGCAGCAGACGAGACAGGAAGGTCTGCCTCGCCATGTGAGATTCTCCCTGGCCGGCCCAGAATCGAACCGGTGCTTTGGAGGCTGCGGACAGCTTCACAGCACTGCGCTCAACCCGCTGCGCCACAGGGGAGGCCTGCATATCAAGTTTTTTATCCTGAACAGTTGAAGATAAGGCAGATTTATAATATTCCTTTTTTTCTAGATTTATTTTGCGTTCTATTTTGTCACTATTTACTATATTTCAGTACTACTTTAAGGAGGAAATGACTCAATATAATTTTTAGACTACCATCCTGAAATAATAGTGTCTTATTTAACATTTCAAACTATTATTTCTTCTTGAAAATATTAAAGTATCTTAAGAATTAGGAACCATTGTGACATATTGCAATGTTTGTTGGTCTAGTTATAATTAGAAAATTGAATATATAAAGCAATTCATAATACATTCATCTTTTTAGGAATAAAAATAATTTGCTCACAAATTAGGATCATAATAAGGTGCTATGTAGATACTATGCAAATCAGTAAAAACAATAGCTATTCTAAACATCCTATAAGGATTTTGTTGAAATGTGCTTTTATAGAAACTTTTATTGCAGTCTTCCCTGGTGGCGCAAGGGGTTAAGACGCAACCTAAGAGGCTGTTCGCAGCCTCTGCAGCAGAGTGCAATCCTGCGGCCAGGGAGCAACCCACATGGCACAGAAGACCTCTCCTGACTCACCTGCTGCTCCCCTTATCAGTGTACTTCGGTCAGTCTGCCTGTTCTGCTCCCGACTCTGTCTCTGGTGAATCCTCTCACCCCCCACACCTCTAGCCTGTACCCCAGCCCTTATATGCATAAATAAATAAATCTTTAAAAAAAAGAAAGAAAGAAACTTTTACTACACAACAGAATTTTATAAGCAACTGATATTTTCATTTTCTCTATAGGAATACTTAGGCACAAAGGGATAAATACCATCCTCTGGGTATAGGCTGAATAAAATGGAGTTCAAATAAAACTCTTAAGATTCTGAAGATTTAATAAAGACTATAACCCTAGTCAAATAAAGACAGAAATCAGAATAACAGAAGTAACAACAACAAATAAACAAGCCACTATAATTTCAAAATTTTCCCTTAAAGATTTTGGAAACCAATGAATGCCCATACAAAAAGAAAATGTGTTATTTCAGTCTGTATTTGTCTTTGAAAGTTAAACAATATCGAGAACTTAACAATATCCTTTTTGTTTTTCATTTTATTTGTGGTTACCAATATGTCTTTTGGTTGTTTTAGTAATAAGCAGAGAAATAAAAAGCATATTTCTCACTGAGGCTCCACTTGACAGCCATTTTATGAAATCACTGTTCTTTTCATTGTAAGGTTTCAGCTTTATTTAGCAGGTTCAGAAATTTTAGCAGGAATTCTCTTTTTTGTACCAAAGTTTATAAGAAAAGGTGGAAAACCACCTCTATCCTCTCATTTGTTTTCCTCAAAATTTGACAACTCTTAGTGCCATTATGTGGGAAATTCAATATGCAAATTGAATATGTGTACTCTTTTATTTTAAAGATTTATTTATTTATGCATACAAGAACTGGGGTACAGAAGTATGGGGGGTTGAGATGATTCACCAGAGACAGAGTAGGGAACAGAACAGGTAGATTGACTGAAATACACTGCTGAGGGGAGCAGCAGGCGAGTCAGGAGAGATCTGCTGCGCCATGTGAGTCACCTCCCTTGCCAGGGATCGAACTCATGCTGCAGTGGCTGCAGATAGCTTCATAGTGCTGTGTCTTAACCCCTTATGCCACCAGGGAGGCCCTAAACTAGCTAAGATTCTTAAAATCACAGTGATAACATGTCAACTTTCACTACTACATTCCTCTCCTTATCCCACTTAATTTAAGTGCTCTTAGAGCCTCCTAAAATTTTACCAATTCAGTAAATGGATGAATGGATAAACTAGTAAATAATAAAACAGCTCTCATATAGATCAATAACATAGATCAATACTTACCTTTTTGTAAAATAGGTATTATTTTTCATCTCTATACTATAATGCACGATTAACTTTTTTATTGGTCATTCTCTTTATCTGTGCATACGGATCAAAATCATGCAGAAAATCTCATCTGAAGTCAAAAAGTCTAATCCACCAAGCACACAAAATGTAACATATTTTATACTTAATGAAGAAGTACAGAAATTTCTATCCAAGAGCCCTGGTCAAATTCTCAGATGGCTATGCTATGCCTACTTCTCCATTCAGGGGCTGTTACTTTTAATGTTTTCCTCCAGCTTTTAACTACCATTTAAAATTATTTTACACTTTCATTTGTAACTACCTAGGGGTGAAATGCAACAGCTATTTTCGTGGTGACTAGAGTGGTCCCTGAAGAAATGCATTTAAATTTACAAAGTACTTTTGTTCCTTTTGAGATTTAAATTACTGCTCAGCAAATGTAGCATACTGCAAAACGTCAAAGCTGCTGTAAAATAAGGTATTGAGAAAGATTATAGACTTGTCTAAGGTTATTGGTTTTGTTGTTACATTGCCATTCTATTTTATACTAAACTTCTTCCCTCTGTATTATATTAAAAATGTTAAAAGAATTCATTGTCTCTACTCCAAATGCAAACTATTCAATCACATAAAATACTTTATCAAAGTAGGTCATTTTTGAATATCAGTTGCCTTTTTAATAGAGTCTTCACATTTTGGGGTACTACCTACACATGATGGAAAAAGGAAAGTTTTTATTTTTTTGGTAATAATCAACAAATGAAATGAAAATGGACCACAGCATCTAAATGACTCATGTTAAACTCTACACATAGTTCATCCAGATATCTTACTTCAGTTGGTTTCTTATTTTGAAACTGCCGTACACTGGACCAATTTTTCTGTGTTCATCAAAATGGTCTCCAATCTGCTTCATTAATTGATTTGTTCAACTCATTTGAAGCTGTTATGAACAGCCCTGGACTTCAAGCTTTGCAGCTTAGTAAGAAGAAAATAAAACAAAACAAAACAAAACAAAACAAAAGAGCTGGTATAATATGGGGGCAAAATATGTCAAATATTCTGTGTAATTGTTAAGAGATGTAAAAAAAATATGTATGTCAAATATTCTGTGTAATTGTTAAGAGACAGAGGTAAAAAAAACAAAATCACAGTAGATAATTTCCACTGCAGGTAGAATGAGATTCAAGTACATGCTCTTCAAAATCTACCTGTTTGCTATATTTTATATTATATATGTATATATAAATTCCACACATATCTTTATAATAAATAATAAATAAATAAACCCGTGGTAAAGATCCAATCAAAATCCTTTTCTGAGAAAATCTCAACTTTATCTATTTAACTGTACCTATTTACTTATTTGTGTTATAACTATGCATTATTTGTATATTGCATTGAACTGAACTGAGATAAAAACCAATGACTGATTGACGGTGAATTAGTATGCCTTCCTCTTTGCACAGTAGGTCTATATATTTCAGCTAAAGGTTGGAGGAAGGATGAGAGAGATATGAGATCATTACTAGTATACTTTTTAAATAAAAATATAAACTGAGAGGCAAAGTTTGAGAAATATGGATATAAAGATCACTTTATTATTGCAGAAATTTCTAGAGCAGTATCTCTTAATTTGTTCTTGAAGCCCAATTTTAAATTTTAAAAATTCACCATTTTTGAAGGAATAAAGAAGCTCAAAACATTCCTAGACAAATAAGCAATAACTAAAGCACAATTACTACTATAGCATAAGTCAGTCTCACAGCATCCATAAATAGCCTACTTATTGAAGTATTCAGAGTGTTCTCTGTTTATGAAGTCACTTTCAAGGCAAGTCACATAACCTCTCTGGGACATAGTTATCCACATTTATAGAGTAAATATGTGTAACTGATCTCTACAAATCCCTTTTGTGAATAAATTATCCTCAGAAAAGTAATTTGATGTCTCTTTTCCTTCAGTGTACATCTGGTACTCCCTTTGTATAAAACCATACATATCTGATTTTCATAAAAAGAAAAGTGTCATGAAAGGAAGGGGCACTTCTGTGCTTTGAACTTGTAGCTGAAGGCAGATACACACTATCGTGAACTAAATTTTGTCTCCACCAATAATATGTTAATGCTCTACCCCCTAGTATTGTGAATATGACCTTATTTGGAAACATGATTTTGCATATGTAATAAAGTTATGATGAGGTCAATAGTGCGTGCCCTTACTTAGTTTGACTGATGTCCTTACAAGAGGAGATTTTAACACAGAGAGAGCCATGTACAGAAGAAGACAAAGGCAGATAGCAGAAGAGCCAGACGCTAAGAAGAGGCAAGGAAAGGTTTCTTCCCTAAACCTATCAAAGAGACATGGCCATGCCCACACTTTGATTTTGGTTTTCTAGCCTCCAGAATTAGGAGGGTTTTAAGTCATTCAAGGTTGTGGCTTTTTGTTAAGACAGCCTTAGCTTAAGAAAGATAGACTGACCAATTATTCTTAATTTGGACTTCAAAAACGATTCCAAGTGAAAGAACAAACATTTCCTGTCTGGACAAGTAAAGGGTACATTTTTCCTGTCCCTACAAAATCAAAGCTTATCTGGTTGTGCCTTGTCTTGGTTTCCTATAGCCATGGTAACAAATTACCACAAACGTGATAGTTTAAAACCACAGAAGGTTTTTCTTTTCCAGTTCTGGAGCCCAGAAACCCAAAAATTAAAACTTCAGCAAAGCCATAGTCCCTCTAGAGGCTCTTCCAGCTTCTGGGGACTGTCAACATTCTTTGTTTTATGAATGCATGGCACCAATCTCTGCTCCTTGGTTATATTGCCTTTTCCTATTAAACCCATCCAATTTTCTCCGAATCGTTTGTACTTCATATATTTTGGGCTTAGATGGATAATCCAGGATAAACATCCTCTTAAAATCTTTAACTTATTTATATGTTTTACTATATAAATTAAGATATCTTTAAACATATAATGCAATGGTCAAATTTCTGGAGTTTAAACATTAACATATCTTTTCTGAAATCATGATTCAGCTCACCACAGGCATCTCCCTCTTTGTACATTTTTGCTTCTAATTCCTTAATGGAATTACTAAACATCCATTGAGTTACTCTACTTATGCTAGTACAATTTAGTATAAATGGAACTGAAAAGTAAAACTAATTCAAAATGCAGTAACTATGTACTTTCTTATTGGATATTTTGTTCTTTTTCTAAAATGTTGAGGAGGTATGTTTAAAATCATAATTTTATCATTTATTTTTAATAATCACCCAAAGTCCAAAGTTCACCTTAGGAGTCACATTGATATTGTATGTTGTATGCAAAATATTTGAAATCATTCTATAATAAAGAAAATGTTTTATATTAAAACCTTAAATTTTAAATGTATGTTCATGTTACATATTATTTATTTTTCAAGTTTTGAAATATATTTATCATATAGCACTGTAAAAGTTTAATGTGCGTAATATAATGATTTGATATTTGCATATATTACAAAAATGATTATGACAAGTTCAGTCAACATCAAGCACCACCATAGTTGTAAGTTTTTCTTTTGTGATGGGAACTTTTAGATCTACCCTCTTAGCCACTTTCAAATATACAATGCAGTAGCATTAACTATAGTGAGAGTGTTGTACATTATATTCCCTAAATAGATTTAATTTAAACTGGAAATTTGACCTTTTGACCACATTCACGTCATCTCCCCACTCTTGTCTCTGACAACCACAAAATCTGATTTCTGAGTTTTCATCATTCAGATTCCACATAAAACTGATGTCATACAGTATTTATATGTCTATGAAGTATTTCACTTTGCAGTCAGAGTCTCAAATTGACAGGATTTCCTTCTTTTTTATGACTGAATAATATTCTTCTGTGTGTATGTGTCACATTTTTAAAATACATTTTATCAAGTTATTTCCATGTCTTAGCTATTGTAAATTATACTTCAGTTTATGCAGGGGTGCAGATATATCTTTGAAATAGTTATTTCATTTCCTTTAGATATATAATGAGCAGTTGAATTACTGGATGACACAGTACTTCTATTTTTAATTATATGAGAAAATTTCATACCATTTCTATAGTGACAGTACACTTACATTACCAATTTCCACAAACAATGCACACGGATTCTCTTTTATCCACACCCTCACTTACATGTGTTATCTTTTTTTAATTTTTGATGGCAACCATTCTAAAAGGTTGTTTTTAATTTGCATTTTCCTAATAACTGGTGATGTTGAGAACTTTTTCAAGTATCCAATGGCCATTTGGGTTTTTTGTTTGTTTGTTTCCTTTAATTTATTTATTTATGCATACAAGATTGGGGCACAGGCCAGAGGTGTGGTGGGGTGAGAGGATCCACCAGAGACAGAGTAGGGAACAGAATGGACAGAATGACTGAAATACACTGCTGAAGGGAGCAGCAGGCAAGTCAGGCGAGGTCTGCTGCAACATATAGGTCAACTCCCTGCCTGGGAATCGAGCTCTTGCTGCAGTGACTGTGGACAGCTTCACAGTGTTGTGTCATAACCTCTTGTGCCACCAGGGAGGCCCCTCCAATGGTCATTTGAATGTCTTCTTACATAATGTCTATTCAGAAATTTTGCCATTTTTAGTTGGATTATTTGTTCTATTGCAGTTGAGTTGTATGAGTTGGATATTAACCCCGTGGGATGTGTGTTTTGCAAATTTTTCTCCCATTCCATAAATTGTCTTTTTATTTTTTATTTTTAGAATCCATTTAGTTTAATGTTGTCCCACATGTTTACTTTTATTTTTTTTTCACCTCAGTTGTCATTCCCCTAAAAAAATTATTGACATGAGCCATGTCGACAAGTTTTTTCCTAATATTTTAAGACATGTAATTTTAATGATTACATTTAATATTTAGCATATTCAAGCTAATTTTCATGATAGATAAGTTTGGGATTTTTTTTTTTGCATGTGATTTTATATATATATTTCCTGGCACAATTTATTGAAAATACTATTTTCTCTTTATTGAGCATTCTTGGCTACTTGTCAGATATTAGTTGACTGTGTATGTGTGAGATTATTTCTAAGTCCTCCATTCTGTTCCCTTAGTATATGTGTCTATTTGTATGCCAATGTCATACTGCTTTGATTACTATAGCTTTTTTTTTTTTAACTCACTAACTTGTTTAATTTTTTAGGACTTTTTTTTTTATTTTTTACATCATTCTTCATTTTTAAATAACATTTGCTTCCCCCCACCCCTTTAGGTGTAGTCCCCTTAGAGTTTCCTTCATCAATGCACCCATGCACCATCACCTCAGTCCTTTATAATTGTCCATTTTGCTTTGTTGTGCTTTGTACTGTTATTATTTTTTTACACTGATGTCTTATTTGGTTCCCCTATATTCCTGCTATAAGTGAAACCATTCAGTATTTTTCTTTTTCCTTCTGGCTTATTTCACTGAGCATAATTCCTTCTAGTTCCATCCACATTGCTGTGAATGGCATGAGCTCATCTTTTTTAATTGCTGAATAATATTCCATTGTGTATATATGTCACATCTTCTTGATCCAGTCATCTATTTTTGGGCATTTGGATTGTTTCCAGGTTTTACCAATTGTAAATAGTGCTGCAATAAACATAGGTATACAGGTGTTCTTTTGAATCAATGTTTTTGTGTCCTTTGGGTAGATCCCTAGTAGTGGAATTCCCAGGTCTTATGGTAGTTCCATTTTCAGTAGACTGAGGAAACTCCAGACAGTTTTCCATAGTGGTTGGACCAGTTTGCACTCCCACCAGCAATGTGGAGAGTTCCTTTTTCACCACAACCTCGCCAACATTTGTTGTTGCTTGTTTTTTTGTTTTTTTGTTTTTTGTTTTTTTGTTTTTTGATAAGTGCCATTATTATGGCTTTGTAGTATAGCTTGAAGTTTGGAAGTGTGATACCTCCTTTCTCCTTTGTTTTCATCAGTAGGGCTTTGGCTATTCATGATTTTTTTGTGGTTCCATATAAATTTCATCAGTATTTGTTCTATTTCTTTGAAGAATGTCATTGAGATTTTTGTTGGAATAGCATTGAATCTGTATATTGCTTTTGGTAGAATGGACATTTTAATAATGTTAATTCTTCCAATCAATGAGCAGGGGGTATCTTTCCATTTCTTTGTGTCTTTTTCATTTTATTTTAACAGTGTTTTATAATTTTCTTTGTATAGGTCTTTCACCTCTTTTGTTAGGTTTATTCCCAAGTATTTGATTTTTTTGTTTCAATTATAAAAGGGATGGTTTTCTTGATTTCTTCTTCAGATTGATTGTGTATAGGAAGGCTACTGATTTTTGTGTGTTGATTTTGTATCCTGCTACTTTACTGAGCTGGTTGATTATTTTGAGTAGTTTTTCTGTGGAGTTTTTAGGGTTCTCTATGTATATTTCATATCATCTGCAAATAGTGATAATTTTACTTCTTCTTTCCCTATCTGGATTCCTTGTAAGTCTTTCTCTTGACTTATTGCTCTGGCTAGGACCTCCAGTAATATAGTGAAGAGCAGTGGTGAGAGAGGACATCCTTGTCTTGTTCCTGATCTTAAAGGAAAGGCCTTCAGCTTTTCACCATTGAGAATAATATTGGTGGTGGATTTGTCGTATATGGCTTTTATCATGCTAAGGTATGTTCCTTCTATCCCGAGAATTTCAAGGGCCTTCATCATAAATGGATACTGAACTTTGTCAAATGCTTTCTCAGCATCTATTGATAAGATCATAAGGTTTTTATTTTTCTTTTTGTTGATGTGTTGGATTACACTGATCGATTTTCATATGTTGAACCATCCTTGTGCCCCTGGGATGAATCCCACTTCATCATGGTGTATTATCTCTTTGATGCATTTTGGATTCTGTTGGCAAGGATTTTGTTGAGGATTTTTGCCTCAGTGTTCATGAGGGAGATTGGCCTGAAATTTTCTTTTTTTGTGCTATCTTTGTTCGGTTTTGGTATTAATGTAATGTTGGCTTCGTAGAACATATTTGGTAGCATTCCTTCTTTTTCAATTTTTTGAAAGAGTTTGTATAAGATATGCATGGATTCACTGCTGAACATTTGGTAGAATTCATTTGTGAGCCATCTGGACCAGGGCTTTTGTTTTTGGGTAGTGCTTTTATTACTGCCTCAGTTTTGCTGCTTGTAATTGGTCTGTTTAGGTGTTCTATTTCTTCTTTGTCCAGATTTGGATCATTACATCATTCTAGGAATTTGTCCATCTTTTCTAGGTTGTTGAATATGTTTGCATACAAGTGCTCATTGATTACTATAGCTTTGTAATATAGTTTTATATCAGAACACATGAGGCATCTAGTTTTGTTTGCTGGATTACTTTTGTTATTAATAGTTCTTTGTCTTCCAAATAAGTTCCAGGATTTTCTTTATTGTATTTCTCTAAAAACATGTCTTTGGAATCTTAATAGGGATTGCAGTGATCTATAGGTAACTTTGAGTAGTATTGACGTTGTAATAACATGAATTATGCTAGTGGTGAATGCTGAATATCTTTCCATTTATTTGTCTTCTTCTATCTCTTTCATGAAATCTATTATTTCTCAGTGTAGAGATCTTTTGCCAATTTAGTTAAATTCACTGGGAAGTATTTTATTGCTTTAGATACTATTATAGATAGGATTGTTTCTTCTATTTCCTATTTTTGTTACTGATTGTTGTATGTTGATTTTATTCCCAACAACTTTGCTGAATTAATTGATTAGATCTGACAGATCAGATTTTTGATGGAGTTTTTAAGGTTTTTCTACATGTGAAATCATGTCATTTGAAAATAGAGGTGATTTTCTTTCTTTTTCCTTTCTAATTCTGATGTACTTTTAAAATTTTTTCTTGCCTGATTATGCTATATGTAGAATTGGTTTCACAGTGGTCTAGATTCTTTAATCAGGCTTTCTAGGTAAGATTGGGTGCTATTCTTAGAAGAAGAAAGAGCTATGAATTAGATTCACTACCTGAGTGGCACAGAACTGGTTCCAATGGTGATATAGCTTGTTTGATGGACCTCTTATCAAGCAGAATGTACAATGAGTTTCCTGGCAAAAGAAGGCCACAGATTTTGTTCGAGATGCTTAGAACCAATGATGGGTCCTCAGCTCATTTGCTACTTCAAGTAGGTCTATATTATGGGCTATGAAGCTTCCAGGTGCTCCAGTTAAATTTTCTGGATGAGTAGGGCTTGAGGTGGAACTTACAAATATGCAGGGCTATGAATTAGTTTTTTTGTTGAGTGGGGCTGCAAAATAGTCTGAAGCCTGACAATCCTTGCCTTTTGGGATCTCAAGTCATGCCAAACTGCCTACTTAGTTCCTTGGTCAGATAGGGCTATGATCTTCCATCTGCAAATGGGCAAATCATTTGTTTAACTTTCTAATTGGGTGCTGCTGGCAAAAGGAATTCAGTAGCCCAAGATCCAAATACTAGTTGATAGTAAACCTCACCCCCACTTCTTAATCACTGTGCTCTCCAGTTCAGGCCTTACAGTTTTTTTCCTCTACAACCAACCCCAGATACTTATGAGACTGGACCCGAGTTGATCTCCCTGGATGTGACTCACATTTCTCTTGGAGTTGGATGTCCACCTTGGGCTCTGTTTTTCCCACTGGAGAAACTATATGTTCCAGGGACTCTGTTAATGTTAGTCTGAGTGAGGGATGACTTGATTAGTTTAGTACTGCCTCTTAACTTTCTAATGTCACCCTTGCTGATATCTATGGTCCCAGCGAGTGATCCAACTTCATGCCCTGTAATAGGATCTTCACAATTACATCTTTTCTATAGAGAGTTACTAGTTGGTCTTTATGCTAGAGGGACTGAACTCAGGAAAGACTTATATTGAATTCCTTGACCTTATTTTCAAATTGAAAACTCTAACTTCACATATGAAAGAATGGGGGTAAAATTTACAAGCTTAGATTTGAATGTAGTTAATCTTTGGCTTAAAAAACATCTTAATTTGGTAGGCATCATAAACATTCTTGAAACAAAGGAAACTTTCTGAATTAAAAGGGGAATATAGCTCTTACTTCCACTTTCACCAGAAAACTAAACTCACTAGTATGCATTCCAGTATGTTCAAATGAGTTCAAATTTGTGGGATGCAAATTTATCTTACATTGTAATTTCTGACTTATAGATCTCTAACCATAAAAATAAGTTTGCTGACTTGAATACAACTTTTGAGGGGCATGTAAGTGTACCCAGAAAGCTTGTGTGGATTGGATAACATTTACAAAATGATACTTGCAGAATATCAAATATTTCTGTTTAGAAGGATAAAAATATATATTCAATTTAATTCAAAATAAGAATAGGTATCAAAATTAAGGAAGAAAAAGTAACTCACATTTTTGAGAAGTTCTTTGGTATTTTTTGAACTTCAAATACCTTCACGTGTTTCCATAAGTAATTTGGACATAGGTGAACTTAGATACTAGAACAGCTATTTCCAAGGAGAAAAGTTGGATTGAAAGTATTTTTCTTGAATGACAGATTGAATTAAGTCTCTACTTAGAAATTTTTCAGTTGTCTCAATTTCATGGAAATAAAACGTTATACAAAGTACATAACAAATAAAATGTTCTATTTTTACTTTCTTTAACACACAATCAAATAAGAATGTATTCTCCGTTAACCATATTTCTTTCAGATATAATTAAATGAACATTATATATGCATGAGTAAGGCAGTAATTTATTTGCTGTGCTTCTTTTGCTTTTTAGTGAGAACAAACATGCATTGAAGACTCATTTTTTTTATTTTTAAAAAATATTTATTTATTTATGCATGCAAGAACTGGGGTACAGGCCAGAGGTGTCGAGGGGTGAGAGGATTCACCAGAGAAGTGGGGAGTAGAAGGATCTACTGAAGCACACTGCTGAGGGGAGTAGCGGGTAAGACAGGAGAGGTCTGCTGTGCCATGTGGGTTGCTCCCTGGCTGGCTGGGAATTGAACTCGCACTTCAGTGGCTGCCAATAGCTGTATAGCACACCACCAGGGAGGTCCTTGAAGACTCAATTTTTTAAAAATTACTTAATTAGCAAAAACTATATTCAAAGTTGCAGGAAAAGAATGAAAGGGAGAATCATCATTTATTTCACACACATATCCTGAGAATGCCAGCGTTTACAGGAAGTAATGGATGAAAATTAAAATATCTGTAATTTAATCTTTCTATAATCTTATATGACTTTGAAAATAACCTAGTATTCCATACCAGTCTCAAAAAAATAAATTTAGTAGAATATAACTAGTCATAAATCCAATAGCCTCACAGTATTTTTTATTGAATGGAACTATCAGAAGAACAGTGAGGAGAGACACCAACCCAGTAAATGATGATATACATCTCCATATCCACCCTGATGGGACCTGAAACTCCTTGGATTACAATACCCACCATGCTATGAACCAGAATTCTTAAGTAGCAAAACTGCTAGTGAAGTCATCTTTGGAGTTGTTGTGTTCAGAGAGCGGGGTCCTTGGGTTCAGTCTGGGAAAACTTTCACCAGAGCTCCTCTTTCACTGGTACCAGTGAGTTTCTCAGGCAAGTTTCCCCAAGACACACAGAAAGAGAGACATTCATTGTATCCAAAAGGCAGGTTTATTATAAAAGGGAAAGAAGAATAAAGGACACTTGCATAGACACAAACAGGAAGAAAGAGCTGCCCTGAAAGGGACAGGTTTGCTAAGAGAAAGGCCTGCATGGTCACAGGCAGGTGGCCTTGAGGAGAGCTGCCTCTGCTGAGGGAGGTCAGTGAGGAGAAGTACCGGCATGGTACAGGTCACAGGCAGGCAGGAAGCAGCTGCCCTGCAGAGGGAGAGAGTTGGTGAAAGAAGCACCTGCACCGTCACAGGTGGGCAGAAGAACTGCTGCCCAGTGCCAGTTCAGAGATTGCACTGATAAGAGTCTTCTCTTTGGGAGGGGCTCATTCCTTCATGGAGTGGTCTGCTTGCTATTGATTTTGGAGAACTATGTAGAATTTGAAAGGGACTGGAAATTTTATAATGACCCTCAATCTCCATATCTTTATCTCCTGTCCCTGCCCTATGACACTAACAGCAAGTTTGACACTTTGCTTGGATCTGTGCCTTGAGGCCTAAGGGTTTTTAGTTCCTTGAGCTGGTTTAACGACTATGTTAATCACTTCTACCTCCTCCCTACCTCCAGCTCCTGGCTTTGCAAAAGCCAGGTTTCTCGTCTTGTCCTGCCTCCTTTCCAACCTTTCTATTCTTATCCTCCATCACTAGGAACTGAGAACAGAACTGAGTATTCCAATAAATCTTTAAAACACTGAAGGTAGTTGATCTGGGGCCTCTTGCTACTTCATCTTTGACTTGTACTGTTACAGGGCAGGGAGAGGGGCAGCCCAGACCCCGCAAACCTGCCTATTCTAAATGGGTTCTGCCATCCGCCGCATCAACACAAAACATATGAGACTTTAATGGGAAGGAACTTTAATACAATTAGGAAACAAGACAGGAAAGGCAAAGAATCTGGTTTCTAAATCAAGCACCCAAAGTTACCAGTCCCCTCGTGGGTAAAACTCCATCCAAATGGGATTGGCCCAGAGCAAGGCCCCAAAGCCTGCCACAAGTCTAAAGCATCTTCCAGTGGGGACCCACAGAAAAGGGCCAGAAACAACCAGACAAGCCCAGAAGGAAAAGAGCAAAATCAAAATCAAGATAAAAGCTGCCATTATCACCTCCCCATGGGTCTCACCCGCATCTGTGTAACCCAGTCCACGACCAAAAGACAAGCGCAGTTTCTTCACGTGTCTCTAGGCTCCAAGCACCTCCTGCAGGTCTCCTTCTGGCTCCATCCTGCTTCCTTCCTCAGTCTCCTCTTCAGCTTCTTCTCTCCCTGCTCATCTCCATACTCCATTTGGGTGGGTCAGGGAACCTGGAACCTCCCCCTTCCTGGGGACCACCCTGTTACAGTACCCTGGTGCCCCTGCTAAGGAAGAGGGCATCTAGCTATGGGCTAGCCAGAGAATTTTCTTTCTCCCTCTCCTCCTTTTTAATTCTTCTACCTCTTCTTGTGAATAAGCTTTTTTAAAAAAGATTTATCTTTGCTCATCTGCTTTTGGGTCTCATCTTAGGTTCTTAAGCATGCAAGCCAGGGCTCACACTCAGGTCAACACTATTTCCTCTGGGAAACCCTGTAACAGCCCTGAAGAGGACATTGAATATATACTATTCAGAACAACTGATTACACAGCAGTGATGGAATGAGATGGTCTGAGATGTACATTTAAGATAAGATTTTGATTATAGGAGAGATGTAGTCTTTTTACTTTGAACTGAGTATTTTTTTGTATGAGACTGAAAATCTTTAAAGGAGTTACTTGCACAATTAGTCATTACACAACTCAATCGATATGGACAAAATGTGAATACATGGCAGTAAAGTCTTGTTTCCCTGAAAAACAAAGTCTTAAGAATAGTTAGACAAAGGTTATTAGATCATCAAAGTGAGGATTTGAACCAGGAAGGAGCCCAAACAGATACAATTCTGTGAGAACTGTTTCAACTAAACATAAGCTTATATTCAGTTTATATAGTTATAAACCTTGAGTCACTGACATTAAGAATGTAATTATTCTTGATAGGAGAGATGTCTGGTTCTCAATTATCCTGAAATTGTGCTGATACTTGAGGAAGGCAATGCAGAATTTTATCTCTTCCATCCTTTTTTTTTTTAGATTTATTTATTTATTTATTTATCTATTTATTTATTTATTTATTTTACAACCACTGGGTATAGTCAGAAGTGCGGGAGGGTAAGAAAACTCACCAGAGCCAGAGCGGGGAGCAGAACAGGCAGACTGATGAAATATACTGCTGAGGGGAGCAGCGGCACGGCAGGAGAGGTCTGCGTGCTATGTGGGACCCTTGCCCACCGGCTGGGGATCGAACCAGCGCTACAGGGACTGCGGGCAGCTTCACAGCCCAGGCTCAACCACTGCACCACTGGGGAGGCCCTATCTCTTCCATTCTGAAGAATGTCTTGCAGAGATGCAAAAGTTGAGTGTCCATTGTTAAATCCTTTTTTATCTGAAAGGACTGACATACCTTTAGGCAGTAGATTTCTGCATAGGAGATGGAGCCTATGACTATAGCTTGCTGTTTTACAGCCAGACCATGTGCAGAGTACCTGAAAATTTTACATTATGTTCACATATTGTAATGTCAAAATTGTGTATTTGATTTGTTGAAAGTACCTGCCTGATAAAATAAAAGTACTAATTAATAAGCTCAAATAATTGGATACAATAATTTAATAATGTATTTACTACCACCTACCATTACTTGCAAAATTACTGAGGAAATCACCAGCTAAAAAGCTGAACACAATAGCCTATAAATAGTACAATAAAAAATGCAGTATCTATTTCAAAGCAAAAGATAACACACACAGGCATCTGCTCTTTTTTTAAGGAGTTAATATTAATACATAAACCTTAAGAAAGCCATTTGACTTCAACATATTGATCATGTTATCTAAGTGTTAAATAAAAATATAAAGACTTCCCTCCAGAAAGAATGATTTTTTTAAATAAATTAATGATTTATTTTGTCACTTATTTCTAAAATAAGAAAGGAAATCTCTATCAGAAGCTGTTGCATAAAAATGTGCAGGACAAAATTGCAGATGACGTAAAAGAAAGTTATCTTTCTTGAAAACCAGTAACAGAAAGTTAAAGCAATTTTCCAGATCCTCCCTAAATGTTTTACATTACTTAGCACCCCATAATCTAGCATATGAAATAGATGTTCTGTTTTAATATAATCAAATTAAAGATGTTAGATGCATTCAGATTTTGATATGCTTTCAGTTGTGTACAGTTAATAAGCTGAATTTTCCCCTTCACAATGTATCTAATACCTGTGCTCTACCACTGTCAATATGTGAACCAAATACAAGAATATTTTTAAATTGTTTTGAATGTCATATAAATGCAAGAATCACATTGCAAATTACTTTGTTTCTATATTTTTTTCTCCTTAAATCTTCCTTTAATTGACTGCCATAGGCAGAAAACACATCTTAGTAAGAGAATAATAGCCTCTCCATGCTGAAAAGATAAATGTAGGCAGGATGATATTAATTACACCAACTGGTAATTATACAAGATAGATGTATGCAACAAAGAGTTTTCAGGAAATAAGGTTCTTGAGAGCTTCTCCCATTCCCACATTTATTAGTTTATTAAATAACTTTATGTCATAGTAAAATTCCTTTTATTAGCCTAAAGGAGAATTGAGAGTTTTAGCAATTAGTTATAAATTGATTCAGTTTCAAAACTGTAGCTGTTAATGCAATTATGCAAAATTAGCTATAAAACGAACCAACTGCTCAAAAATAAATGAAAAACAAAAGACTCTCACTAACAGATAGCAAGTTAGTGATCACTATTAACCTCCAAAGAAGGCAAAGCATAACACCCAAGGGGATACGATTACTGCTCTGGAATAAAAATGTTCTTTTGCATTTTCTCTTTATGAGGTATTTTTAAAAGTTACTAGAACACTTTCTACAAATATTTAATGTATGCTTTGTAGATGAAAATTATGACCAGATGTAGTTGTTTAGTTCTCATTCATATGAATGACAAAATAAAGGCTTGTCCAATCCCTTAAGAAATTTCAAAGATTTCCTAAATGACATTTATTTGCTAAACATTAGAGCAGCCCACTGAATTCTTCTTTCATTGACCTTGGTCTTGTATATAAGTTCCAATAGGATGGTAGGGATTTTTTTTTTTAAGATTTTATTTATTAATTTTTGTGTAGAAGAACTGGGGTTCAGGCCAGAGGTGGAGGGGGTGAGAGGATTCACCAGAGACAGAATGGGGAGCAGAACAGAAGGAGCCACTGAAATACACTGAGAGGAGCAGTGAGTGAGGCAGGCCAGGTCTGCTGTGCCATAAGTAATTTAGTTGCCTGGCCAGGGATCCAACTGCTTCCATAGCAGTGGTAGTGCTGAGACTTACCCCCTAGGCCACCAAGGAGGTCCTAGGATGGTAGGGTTATGATTTTGTTAATCTAGTCACAAGGGACAGTTGAGTTGCACCTCAACAACATATTAGTGTTCACTGTTGATCTTATTTTCATGATGCCTCAGGGTGAAGTTATAAAAAAGTAATTTTTGACTCTGAGGAGACTGCATTTAATTTGCATGTCTTCTTTCAAAATAAGTTACCACAAAATGTGCATTTTGGATAAGAGCAAACCAAAATAGACTGGACTCATCAAAAATATATTTAAAATTCTTCATATGCTGATTGGAAGGCTAATACATGACAAAAAAATAGACAAAATTGTCCAATAAATAAATTGGGTAAATTTTATTCTCTGAAAATTGATTTGAAGTGAGATTGTTGAATGATAAATAAAACATGTTGGATATTTGCCTCTTAGAATCTAAGGTAAATATCATTGTAAATGGAATAATTACCTGAGAAAATGAAGAATTGGGGAGATAATACCTCTCCTAAATATATCATTGCTATAAGCAATGCATGTTTGTTAGCTCTCATTTGGAGTATTGCAAGTATCCTAACCAATTGTTCCCAAGCCAAATCATAACCATAAATTGTTCCTTTGTTCCTTATTGCTCATAGGGTTTAGATCAATTTCTTTGTCCAATATAAAAATCATAGATAGAGATAGTATTGTGCTACTGTTCAAACTGGATCATTTCCCTCTTGCTCAGAAAGCCAAACCCTCACACGAATATTTTTCCACAAAGGAAGCATTCTTTTAGCAAGTGGTGCTAACAGAGAGTAGGGAGAAAGGAAGGCACCATATCTAGTTTAGGGATCTGCACATATATGCACTATGTGAGCTGTACACAAACATATGATTGATGATCTGTTTTCTTTGAAATAAAACTTGGGTTTTGAACTGAGATTCCTGTCCCAGTGAAGCCTAAGGAAATGTTGGAAATTGATGTCATCAGAAAGTAACCAGGCTCAGTAAACCAGGCTGTATCTAGGTCAGGATGACCAAGGAGCTGGGGGCTAAACCTAATGAACACCAGGGACACCAATCATGATGGGTTAATGTGATGGGAGATTCATTTATGATTAACCATCTTTCTTTAACTCATTAGAAAATACCAGCTTGATGGGTTGTGAAACTGCCCGCAGCCTCTGCAGCGCAGGTTCGATCCCCAGCCGCAGGGCGAGGGTCCCACATGGCGCGCAGACCTCTCCTGCTGCCCGCTGCTCCCCTCAGCAGTGTACTTCATCAGTCTGCCTGTTCTGATCCCCGCTCTGGCTCTGGTGAATTTCTCACCCTCCCGCACTTCTGACTGTACCCAGTGCTTGTATCAATCAATAAATAAATGTTTAAAAATAAATAAATAAATAAATAAAAAGAAAATACCAGCTTGAGATGAGATGTCAGAAGGTATTTTTTTTTTTTTTGCGAGGGTGGGGGTAACATACCAGCCATTCTTTCAGATTGCTGACTTACTAAAAATAAAAATTGCGCCTTATAGATTAAACTGCTGTCTCTGTTCATTGGCTTTGGCAATAACAGGCAGCCTAACCTGACTTTCTGGCTGTAGTACCATGTTTGTGGGACAGCAGAGCTAGTGCTCAGTAAAGCTGCCGCCCCTAGTAGCAAGTGAAGGAAGATCATAGAGGAAAGAAAGGAATGTGGGAATATGCAGGGGTGTGGAGAATTGTTTTTCTTTCCTTTTTTTTTTAGATCTATCTATTTATGCACACAAGAACTGGGGTGTAAACCAGAGGTGTGGGGTTGGGGGTGAAAGGATTCACCAGAGACAGAGTGGGGAGCAGAAAAGGAGAATCTACTGAAATACACTGCTGAGAGGAGCAGCAGGCAAGCCTAGAGAGGTCTGCTGCACCATATGGGTAGCTCCCTGGCCGGGCTCAAACTCATGCCACAGTGGCTGGTGACAGCTTGAATGTGCTGTTTCTTTGACCCCTGAGCCACCAGGGAGACCTGTGAAGAGTTTCTTTATCCTCAGGTCCAGGGTCCCCAGGCAGTTTAAGGCACTCAATCACAACACTATTTATAAAATAAAATGAACTGAGGTGTACATCAGACACTGACGTTACCAACATCCTTGGAAAGAACAGGAATATCTCGTAAACATTAGGCAACGCATCATCACAGACCTGAAGAATGTAATCTTCTGGCTTCTAAGTACACCCACTTCCCTGTTTCCATATAAAATACCCCTCAGGTTTCAATATGTAGCTCCAGCATGTATTTCTAGGTTGTGCTTTGTGACTACACTTTGAACTAAAACTTAAATTAAGGTTGAACTAAAACTTTAATCTGTAAACTTCTGGAAAGTAGGACTACATTTTATTTGTCTACCCACAATATATGACATAGTGTAGATGCTCAATAAAGGCAATGAGTAAACAAGATGACATGAAATACTAGGAGGAGAGAAATAAAGGAGAAGGGAGGTGTTCTAGATGTGAGGAAATGAAGCAGAGGATTAATACATTGCATTTTTCAAGAAAAAAATAGGTGAAAGAAGGTTTCAGATTTTCTTTTCTATGGTTTAGGATAGTTCACAATTGATTTACACAAAGTGTTCTGTCCTGAAATAAATTCTATTTATTTGGTCACAACTTCCTAACATTATTTGGTGATCTGAGAACAAATCAGGTATGTGCAAGTAAAAACTAAAAATGTCATTCTCATTCTCACAGACAACTTATAGTCAAGGCCCACATGACTTTATGGCTGGATTACAAATAGAATCTGATTCAGTCTCTTATCTACTTTAAGGCATTTTATAGAATTACCCATAGATTAAATATGTTAGGCCCTATATTCCTTTCTTATGCCAATCCTTTGTTCATGTCATAGTTTTAATGACATATACTATAATCCAACCTATCCAGAAAATTTCAGTTTGCTTGTTTTTTTTTTTTTCCTATAATTTTTTTCCTATAATTTATAAACTAAGGCATTGGTTCCTGAGATTCTGACTTGGGAGGTCTCAGCCAGAGTCTATAATTGTACTTTGAAATTTAAATAAGTGATTTTTCATGCATATCTATGATGAAAAAGAAACATGTATTGTCAAAGTAAAGTTGTATTACCCAAACATTCAAGTTCCTTTGCTATCTGTTCAGAACTGTTTTCCCACTGCATCGCCTACTGTTTTGCTCCCACAAAAAAATTCTCTCTAATGAATGTGTAGGAATCACACAATTGTGTCTTAAAATCTGTGTGTTCTTTCATCACTTGGCCAAATTTTCATTGTGAGCACTGACTGAAGAATTTATGAAGGAAATCAGCATATTACAAATATGAGTTTAGTGTCAGACAACCTTTATCCAGCCTTTATTTCCTCTGTCTTACTGCCAACATTTCTACTTCTCTGATCTTTTACTTATGCAAATAAAATAAGATAATATGAGGGAAACATCTGGGGAAGTGTATGTTTTAAATGAGTATTAGTTGCTTTCCTATCTTCTAAATATGCAAGCTTTTTGATAGCAGTTACCTATTTCTTTGAGCATTAATCATCTTTAGGCTCCGCAACAGTAGGTAGTATCCTTCATAGAATTGAAAAAAGTGTCCTTGCTACTTTTTTGAGACTCAGCTATACATAAATACATTGAGAACCAAGTAAGGGGCCTCCCTGGTGGCTCAAGGGGTTAAAGACAGCACTATCAAGCTATCACCAGCCACTGCAGCATGAGTTTGATCCCAGCCAGGGAGCTAACCCACATAGCACATCAGACCTCTCCTGTCTTGCCAGCTGCTCCCCTCAGCAATGTGTTTCAGTAGATCTGTCTGTTCTGATCTGCACTCTCTCTCTGGTGAATCCTCTCACCCCCTGCACCTCTGGCTTACACCCCAGCTCTTGTATGAATAAATAAATAAATAAATGTTAAAAAAACAAGTAAACTGTATATACAGTAATTACTCAATATGCAAAAATATTGACTTTGAGACAAAATAAAATTTTTGACCCACATTAATAAGTAATCAAAATTTTGAGGAAAAAGGAGAGACCTTCTTTATCTTACATGCTTTCATCTCAGCTAAAGTTTTGTATTTGGAAGATGACATCTTCCTCAGTCTGTTTTTAGAGCTTATTGCTAACCTCGCTAGGAAAATTAATGATGCAGGATTAAGGGCTTAGTTATTTAGGAACTAAGTGTCTCCTGAGAGACTTTCTAATATGACAAATGTCTTTTGAAGTAGCACTGGTACTAGACAGCATACAGGTAGACATGTGCACTGATGTCTGATGGGACACACTCGAAATGTTTATGCAGTTGCCTTTGACATGATTGTGATATTCTAGTGACAAGGAGATGTTATGTTATATATTCTTTGACTATTACCTTTATGTTGCCTTATAATGGGTCACTGGTGTTCCAATATGTTGATTGTTGGGAAGAAGAAGTTAATAAAAAGGGAGTCAAGTACCGTTGCCAATTTTTGAGTTTCCACTTGGATAGTTTGTTGCTCAGATGTCATTTAGGTATGAGGGTATATATAAAAGAAGCCATGATTTAACTTTCTATTTGGACTGTAAGGATAAGAGTTGTCGTTTGTCATAATCGTATTTCTCATTGCTTTAAATTAAACTCAAATTCATTCCTTTCTGTAATTTTTGTTTATACGGGCATTCCTGTTTTGCAAAGAGAATTTATCTCTTGGTAGGTGAAGAACACACACACACACACACACACACACTTTTTTTAATTAAGAGTCCAGATCCCCTTTTCTGTTCCTAATTCTGACATTCTGACACTTCAAGGGAAATTAACTTTTAAACAATTCCTTAAAGTAAAAAAGAAAATATTTTCTGGTTTGCTATTTATTTTTCCTTGAGATTTTTAAACCTTGAAAAGCTGGTGTTATGGTAACTTATAATTGAATCTGACTTAATTAGACCACTTAAAATTGGAGTTATGCATTTTAAATGTTTGGCAAGACTCTCATCAGTGAAGCTTGTATTTAATAATGATTTGTGTTGAGGCAAAAATACTGAAAACAGTGCTGTTGGCCTTTGGCTCTCTATTACAAGCATAGTTTATGCTAATGACTCAATAAGTGCTTGCCCCTTTCAGAGATTAATCTGAGCAGAAATTCCATTTAAAATGTGAACAAGGGCACAGAAAGCTATTTTGAAAGTGGAAATGTTGAGAAATAAGCTTGTCAGTTGTTCTCTTGGCAAGCCTTTTGAATGGAATTTCCAATGAATCTGTTACATAGGCATCTCTGTGTGGTTTTTGTTTTTCAAATATCAGTGATAATGTTCCATGAAAGCTTGAAAGTGGGAAAAGCTACAAAAAATGGGTTTTATCAGTGACTGTAAACAGACTGTTTCATTATACATAAATATAAATCAGCCTGTGACTAGACATTGGTTTAAGCAGTTAAGCGACACAACTTAGCAATTTTCAAAACATCACTGTTTTACTAGAGATATTTTTCTAAGCTTTTCTTTAAAGTTATGTTATGCAGTTTAAACTGCAGAAAAATGTTAAATTCTCCAGAGAGGAATAAAGAAAGATGTCAACCAATTTGGCTAATTGTTTTCTCTAGAGGTTTTTCTAAATGCAAGTATCTTCACGCATTATATTCTCAGATTAGTAGATATTTGATGACATATATTTTTGGAAAATATAGCATGAACTCTAGCTTGTTCTTTAAAAGTTCACTACATCAGGCCTCCTCGGTGGCACAACGGTTGAGCACTGGGTTGCAAAGCTGCCCACAGCCTCTGCAGCGCCAGTTCGATCCCCGCCGGCCAGCGAAGGTCCCACTTGGCTTGCAGACCTCTCCTGCCGCGCCCTCTGCTCCTCTCAGCAGTGTACTTCAGTCTGCCTGCTCTGCTCCCCGCTCTGGCTCTGGTGAATTCTCTCACCCTCCCGCGCTTCTGACTGTACCCAGTGTTTGTATAAATAAATAAATGAATCTTTTAAAAAAAATTCACTACAGCTTGCATATTAAAAGAGAACTGAGATTCTATACTGCCCATTTACACCAGCCAATTTTAAGAGGAGGGATTATTTAAATAAGTGAATTTGCCACCAATTTTTAATCTGCATTACTTAAGCTTCTCCAGAGAAACAAAAAAATATATATGAAAAATATGAATTTATACATAGAACCAATAGGAATATACATGTAATCCTTTTGTTTCTATTGAAACCATCAGTGGATTGTATGATGCTTACCTACACTGGGGAAGATAATCTACTTTCACTGATTTGAATGCTAATCTCAACCAGAAATACCCACACAGACACACCCAGAAATAATATTTAACAAAAATATTTAGACAACTTACAACTAAATCAAGTTACACATAAAGTTAACTATGTCACATTCTCAAAATTGCATCGTTCTCAAGAGGATCAAATGGAATAACGACTATGAAATACTTTATACATTCAAATATTAAGAACACTCTAAATATTGTCACTATTTTTAAATTCATCAGTTCTAATGGTTATAATAAATGTCATTTTTAGTTTCATAAAACTAAACAGAAAGAATATGATCACAGCAAAAATATAAGAAAATTATATTTAACAAAGGAGGAAAAAGAGTGGTTGTGTATATTGGAAGATGCGTGCTATCAAAATATTTAGTTCCTAAGAAAATTTAAGAACCAATAGGTATATAAAATTTTCTCCTATCTTTCCTTTATACACTGATAATAAAGATATGACCTTGGCTACATCAACGTTGAAATTAGATTATAAGTTATTTAATGATGTACTTGGATTTTGTATCCTTTATTTTTATACTCACAGCATATACCAAGCTAATATTATGATCCTGGGACTCAGTGAGCATTTGTTAAATAAGTTATATTGGTCATGGTCATTACTAGGATACAGGATAACCCAGAATGAACCTTTGCCAATTAGCAAAAGGTTAGCTCTCTGGGAAGACAATGAGATCAAGTGTTACTTTCTGTAGGACTGATGTAGTACTGCCAGAATTTATGCTTTAGAGAATGGAGAAAAATCTGGATTTCATACTTAAAAGTACATTACTGTGCATATTTTTGTAGAGCACAATATCTTCAGTCATTGCTTTGCTTTATCATTTTCATAGTTATGTAGCAGTGTAGGAGGAAAAGAAGCGAAGTTGTCTCTTATGGCCTCCTCATCAATTGTTTTAATTACATAATAAATTAACTAGTATAAGTTGTAATCTTCTGTGGTTTAGCCAGGTTTATTCTGGTTGCACAGTTTTTATAAACACATAAATTATTACAAAAATTACCAACTTAAGCCAATATAGGATAAATCAATCTAAATTTATGAGCATTACCAGAAATAAAATTCAAAATAATTCCCATTATTTTAAAGAAGTCGCAGTGACCCAATGATGAATACATTTAGCACTTTATTCAAGTGAAAGAAATTGGTAAATATATAAAACACTACTATCTTTCCTTTAGAGAATTATTTCTTTATTGTAAGATTTTTATTTATTTTGTACAGGAGAACTAGGATGTAAGCCAGAGGTGGGGGGTGAGAGTATTCACCAGAGATAGAATGGGGAGCAGAACAGGTGGATCTACTGAAATAAGCTCCTGAGGGGAGCAGTGGGAGAGACTGGAGAGGTCTGCTGTGGGTGGGCTCCCTGGCTGAAGATCAAAATCAAGCCTTCTTGGTGGGCCTTTGCTGTGCTAGCATTGAGAATTAACCCCTAAGCCACCAGGGAGGCCCAAAACATTACTATCTTAAAGTGAAACTAATATTTTTAACTGCTGAGTGGACAGCAATGTTTAGACAAGGTATTTATTTAGAAGCATACAAGATAATATAGTTAATTAGAAAAAATAAAGCAGCTTAAGTAAATAAATTAAGGAAATAATACAGAGGTTTATGAGAAGTGATAGAGAAACAGTGATAGAGAGAGAGGATAGATAAGAATCCAGTTAATGCACAGGATAGTTTCTATTCTATGATGTATGTGGTTGGGATAAATACCCAGAAAAGAGCTAGAATTTGGAACTACAGCGTTAACTTCTCAGTAGGCTAAATAACAGATGAACCAGCATCAGTTGTTCAGGTGTCAGAGCTCTCACCTTATGGTAATATTATTGTGGTGATAAAAATCACATGCAAATGAAGAAAATAGTGTTTAGAAACAGTGTTTCCTCCTGATTCTATCTAGTAGCAACACTCTTGATAGGAATTAGGGAAACTTTGTGCAACAAAGGATGAAATATAAGACTCGTCATTTGAGATTTGATTTGTACAATGCATCACACTTGTTTCCCCCAATGTTTTATTCACATTCAGTGCCAATAAATCAGTAATTTGCATATCCATATGGTCTTACATACTTTCCCAGTAACAATGTAATATGAGAATTTGAATTTAAATATGACAAAATGGTGATGAAGTATGTTTATGAGATTGTGCTGTAACAATGTAAAAGCTGACAATTAGTATATGGTAGGTCTGCAAAATTTGCAAAATTTAGACTGGCACTCACTTTTTAAATGCTAAATTTCATAAATAAAATTAATGCCACTAATAGACACTTTGTAATTTAATTCATATAGCTCATACCTATCATGTAAACTCAGAAGACCACATAAATTATAGATCTCTCTGAAACTGTATCTTTAATCTCATGTAATTCTCCTGCTAAACAGCTGAGCAATAGCCTAGTGGAGAACCCCATGCAACTTTGAGATAGTTATTAGTCTATGATTGTAGCCATTAAGCTGCTTATGGAAGTTGAGAAATGCCATTTCTGAGATTATCACGTCTTTGGAGAAAATCTATATTGTTATAATCTTACAATTCCACACAATGACATTATTATATGACTGAGAACAGTTACAATTTATTTGAATGGAAGATTAAATTAACATTGAATTGCAGTAGAATTCTTATGAAACTATGTGTGACATCCACATTAATTCTAAATGAATTCATTATCGGTAGTACTATTACAATGAATATAAATGAGTTAACATGACACTAAAAAAAGTTTGCATTAAAATGTAGTAAAGAGCACAAATACCGTTTTATAGTGTCCAAGCTATACTATTGTTATAAGAATTGTGTGCATATCCTTTAAATCTAAATAGCAATATTTCAATAATATATAATGTTTAGCAGTAGCAAAGGATTGGTAATATATGAAGTGTATTCTTTAAGACTTGATTTAAGGTACTGACATGAAGACTCCCATTCACTTCACACATCCAAAGTTTTTTAAGCCCTTTAGTTAAATTAGTAAAAGCCTTCAATTGTTTTGGAACTAACACATATTCTAACAGGAGGTATCCATCCTCCAGCCACATGGTCTGGCAGCAGATATGTTAGATTAATGGGCACTGCCATGTTTACTTTGTCACTCCTTGAAATGCTGCCATTTCTCTAGCTCCCCTGCAATGAAATGTGAATTCAGTATCCAGTCCATGCTGTCTCATATGCTGCTTCCCAGAACCATATTTCATACATGTACTGTTCAAGAGCAGCACAGCCCAAAATGCTGATGTCCCAGATGACTGTACTTACTAACAAAAACAAAAAGCAGTGGGTCAAAATGTTCTTAATGTTCTCCACTGGCTTCTTTTCTGAAAACTTCTAAAACAGTGCATGAGAATGCTTCTTTGCTTAGTAATAGAATTAAAGTCATTGAATGGATAATGTCAAAACTTACAAAGTAATAACTATGAAAAATGCCCAAGAAAAGTGACATTTCCACATTCATTAGCTTGCTATTCATTGTAAGCCACTATGTACCAGATCTTATACACTATGGGATGGGATATACTAAGATGCACAAGGTCAGATCATTTCTCACTCAAGGAGGTGATGGCATAGTGAAGGTCTTACTGATCTTTAAGCATCCTTAACTCAGCTCAGTTACCACCTTTTACCTTTTATTATATGTCAACTGACTGTCCTCATGCTGTCCTCAAGTCTTTCATCATGGTTTTATTGATTTATGATTTACATCATATCAGCATTCTTAATCATCCAATGTCATTGTCACTCAAGAGTAATTATAAGGGCCTCCCCGGTGGCGCAGCAGTTGAGCGCTGGGTTGCGAAGCTGCCCGCGGCCTCTGCGGCGCCGGTTCAATCCCCGGTTGCTCCCCGGCCTCCCGAAGAGGGTCCCACATGGCGCGCAGACCTCTCCTGCCTCCCGCTGCTCCCCTCAGCAGTGTACTTCGGTCCTTCTGCCTGCTCTGCTCCCCGCTCTGGCTCTGGTGAATTCTCTCACCCTCCCGTGCTTCTGACTGTACCCAGTGCATGTATAAACAAAACAAACAAACAAACAAACAAATAAATAAAAAACATGCCTCTATAAAAAAATTAAAAAAAAAGAGTAATTATAAATGAAAATAATCTAAGATGAATATGTTACCCAACATTTACAATTTCATGACTGCTAATTTTCATACTGGCATCTTTTTATTCAAAAGTTTATTTTTTTTTGTTTTACTTTGCTGAATACCTCTAAGATATTCTTAATACTTAAACAATTTATGATTTAAAGGTTGAAATTAGACTTTGCACAATTCAGGTTAAATCATCTTTCACTCAGTTGTAGGTGTGTTGTAGGTGTTGGGATATGAAATTTTAAGCCCACGAAAGGAACACTGTGTCAAACATTCAAGAAAATTAAAAAAAAATATTTTAGTGCTCATGTTAATATTAATCACTCATTTATGGATGGCATTACCATTTTGTAGTTTAAGCCACTGTTGCTTTACTAATTCCTCAGACCAATCTCTGCAAATTCATTTCACAAAAATAATGAGGAGCATCATATACTCCACTGAGAAAAAAATCTAAGTTTATGCATTTATCTTCCCATTAACTCTAAGTAAGACATATATTCCCTCCCAAAAAACCTTCAATACCTTTGATATTGATCTCATTTCTGCTTTGAGGGCATTGTTCTTATAACAAGTCTGTCAAATCTTATAACGAGCCTGTCAACTCTGGCATCTTAGAAGTGGAGTCATCTATAAATGATGATAGATAACAGAGAGACAGATAGAAAGATGAGAGATAGAATAGATAGATAGATAGATAGATAGATAGATAGATAGATAGATAGATAGGGATGGATGGATGGATGGATGGATGAATGGATGGATGGATGGATGATAGATAAAAGAAGCAAGGTAGCAAAAGTATACATGCATTTTAAACTAGATTTTTTGCTGTTTCACTAAATTCATAGCAATTATTGTCATGTATATAAAGGAAGTTGCATTTTAGGTATTCTCTAACTCTAGGGGAAAGAAAAATTAGTATAATGTGAAAACAGTATCCAAAAGATGCAACTATAGGAATTCTTGGACATCTTGATAATTATGTTCAAATGTTAATTATGTTAAAAAATTGCAAATAATGTATGCTATATTAGTTACATTACCACTGAGACTGAGAATTAAAATAATTTTTTTGTTGACTAATTCTATATTCTCAGTGGATTTGTAGCGTGAATAAGAATTTTAGGTAAAATTAAAAAGCATTCTATGAAGTAGAAATGCCAAAGAACTGGCTGTATAGAATCTCTACTCCAAACTACTTTCAACTGTATCTTTAAAAGTACTTTGATCTTTTCAACTCTAAAAGTGACTACTAGATGATCTGTAAAATATACATTTTATATATTGATTCATCATAAAACATATCTTATGTAACAGAACATGTTCTACATACATGAAACTATGTAATATTTTTATGGATTACATGATGTTTTTAAACTTTTTGTCTTTTTATACTCCTTGCCTTTATGTGGCATACTCAGAGAGCTGGTTGCCTCTTAGTGTTATGACAAAAAACTCAAAGTCAATAGTCAGGGAAAGTTACCTACATAGCTTTGATTTCAACATTTGATATCAGTTCATCAGATACAGTGGCTTCATATTGATCAGTAAAATTACCAGATTTGTCAATGTTCACAAGTGGAAAAATTTAATACATCAGATAGTTTTCACAGGCCAAGGTATATGATACAAAATATACTTCCTTGTGATCATGTAAAGGATAGTCACTAGCTACAACTCTCTTAGGAGATGTGGTACTTGAAGAAGCAAAGGGAGGTTGATGAATCTGAAAACATTTGAAGGGAAAGTGGGAATGGAACTTAGAAAATTTCTCTTCAGCTGGACAGAAGGAATAGATTTAAGCTTCTATCAAGAGAAAAGCTGAAGGCATAACGGCATAGGTCATTTTTCATGAAGAATCTTATGAGGTCTACAGCATAGAGTTCTTTGCAGTTTATCGTGGAAAGTACTGGTAGCAATGGCAGATCAATGTGCCCCTTCAAACAGCTTGTGGTAAAAAACTCTAAGAAGGAACCATATGAAACGATTATGGAAAAAGTGTTTTAAAATGACTGGAAAGGAATCGAAAATATAATTTGAGGAGATTGGATAATTGAATGGAAGGTGAAGTTTTGTAGCTATGGGTTTATTTTCACCAGCAATTTTACCAGTTTTCTTTTCAACACCTATTGATATTTTGTAGATATTTTTCTGTTTAAATTTTATTTATACATTTGTAATTATAAAATGGTGTTTATAATGTTACAACCAAGTAGGTTATAATAAAAGCAATAAATATAGTATTTGATTATAATCTTGGTACTTCATTGAGAATCTTTGAATAAATATGTAAATATAAACATATATTCACACAACCGTGTAGATAGATAGATTAGAGAGAGAGAGAGAGAGAGATTGATAAAGAGAAAGAGGGAGAGAGATTTAATTTTATTTATGCTCTAATTTTACTATCAAATTATAATAGCATTTTATTATAGTAACTTACTACTATTTATTATAATGTGAGGGAAAATAAAATGACATGTTATGAGGTTAGTAAAATAACAGGATAATATCAATAGTGCAGAAAATATTATAAGAACACATATAGATTTTGCTTTGAGCTAAATAGAGACCTTTTCCATGTCTTTGCTATTGTAAAACAGTTGAAGTACTAATACATTTTTACTGAGCACTTAATTTCTTAAAGCATTATATAAGATTGAGCAGCAATTTACAATGTTAGTAAGGGAAGTTTCCTACCCTCATAGAAAATCTAAAATTAGCTGTTCTGTTTGTTAAAGAAAAAGGGAAATTGATATGTAAATAGCAGATTAAGAAATGCAAAATGTTTAAAAAAATTCAAAGTATAAGACAAACATCATGAATTTAAAGAATAAAACCCTAAAGCTGCAATTATAATGGGAACCAAATTGTGTTTCCATCTTATTAATACAAATCAGATTTTTTTGGAATAGGGTAGAATAGGTGATAAGTGGAAATATTTTTATCGCTACTAATAAAACATCCAGTATGAAAACAGAAAAGATTTAGCTGTTTTACTAAAACAACTAGACAGGTAATTCCACAAATTTCCTTCTCTACCATCATTCTAATTGTCTGATTAGCATAAATTACCAATTCAACCAAAATACTTAAAATTATAGTGTTTGTAACACTAGATATAAACACATAGTGGTTTACCTAGTCACCAAGATTTAAATTTACACAGCAATTGCCAAACTGATATCATGGAAAATCTAGTCTTTGAGATGTGTACATGAAAAGTGTTGACATAGAAACTGAAGGAAGTGGTGGGATCTACAGGGCTGAGGCAGCAGGCTGTTTGGGTGCTTGAAAAGGAGGATGGTGACTAGTCACAGATGAACAAATGAGGTGCAAGTGGTTCTGTACCCTTGTAGATGTGCTTTTCCACTACCTAACTGAGTCAAAAGAAATGGCAAGGTTTCTGGCTCAGCTCTTTAAATTTGCCACCACCTATCAGTTCAGAGTCTGACCCTCCAAATCATACCTTCATAAAGGTCCTGGCTGATTTCACACATCTGGGTTTTGAGAAGAAAGCCATGGACTTCTCTGAGAGCGGAAGCAGAACACTCCTATCCAATTCCCATAAGTCAGATTCTGATGATTAGCCATTTTTTATACATCTGGAGTAGAATTTGGAATGACATCTGGAAGTAGTGAGCTGGAGAAAGTGGGAAGTATTTTTTTTCCAATTAAAGTTGATGATTAAGAAAGGAAATCAAACCTAAAGTTTGTATATAGAATTAACCTTGTCTTAGTTCTATAGCTTCCTGCACAAGATGGAGTGTGCCAGAACCAGCATCGAGTATTTCAGTTAATGTCTGTCTGCCTGCATCTCCACCCTGCACTCCCTGCCCCCATTCTCTTCCCTGGGTCTACTCTGAAAAGAACTGAGGCTAAACTCTTTCTTCATTTCAGGTTTTGCCCTATTTTGTAATAAGGTGGGACTGCAGAGCTTATTTTGGCTCAGGTTCTTTCTCTGTTGGTTAGATGATGAATAAAATGTTCCAAAGGAAAAGATAGAAAAGTGTTAACATAAGCTTTACAGATACTGGATTCAACCTTTCCTTACCTCTTGGAAAAATAAGATATATATACAACATGTCAGTGTCCTCAAGTTATTGGTTCAAGTTATTCCATATTGCCCTAATGACAACTGTAGACTTATGAATGGGTGTTCTGTTCATGCATAAGGCAATGCTCACAGAACTCCATCAGTGTTATTGATTATATATGAAGATCGGTTTTTATTCAAGTGTCAGAAAACACTGTTCACATCTAATAAAATATGGTGAAATTTTTCTAAATATGTCAGTTTACATAGGAAAGATTATTTTACCTGCGCTCATATAGATCATAGGATATATGAAAGGATTTTTCATTGGATGATATTAAGATTTCAAATTTAAAATGATAAAGTGCCATCTGACACTGAAAGATTCCTTTCAATCTTCCCTTCCAGTTCTTACTTCTTTAGCCCCCCACTGAGCATTGCAAGGTCAATTCATACCTTCTACCATTTGAGGCAATCTTAATAGATGTAGAAATTCCATTCAACAGCCTTAGGACCCTGGTCTCAGTAGGGCATTGATAAAATGGCTTTCTCTGACCTAGGATCTCTCAGGGATACACAATTTCCTCTCTCTGTGTTGCTTTCCATCTGTTTTCCACTTCTAGTCAGGACTGCAGCAGAGTTCTCTAGAGAAAGAACTAATGTGTGTTCCATTGTCTCTAGGTCAAAGATTCCGCTGGGAACAGAATTTTTTTCATGTTCCTGTATCCAAAATGTCAGCTGCTTTTTATTTTCAAGTAGCCCTGCACTGACCCAAGTTACCTCTAAATGTCCCTCCTTGCTCTCACCAGTCTTCTGTTTATGAATTTAAGATTTAATCCAAACAGAAACTGTTAGCAGGAGTTATTGTTACCTGTAAACAGATATTGAGGATGTCCACATCTCAGCTCTAGTCTCCTTTATTCTGAATAATGATGGAGACTGAAAGTTGAATCCTAATTAAATTAGTCAGAGAATGAGCCAAGAAATTCTATGGCTCAAGTGAATATAAGCCACCCCTGTGTGGATCCTTTTAACTTCTTCCAGATACCCTCTGTGATACAGAGAGAAAAATATATCTCACTACTAAACCATAAAATGATAATATCAAACTATTAAGTTAATTTAATGGTTTTAGATATTCCCAAAAAGCATGTGTTTTACAATCATTAACCTTGATGATCTATAATGTTTATGTAATTAAATCTTATGAAATCAATAGAGCAAATATAATTTATTGACTCAGAATAAAAAATAAAACTCATGCTTTCTTGATGACAAACAAAATACACTGGTATGAATATACTACTCATTTCATTCATTCATCTGTAAAAGAAATAACATCTTTGTCTTAAGGTTGACTTAAAAAACTTAATTGAATAAGCATATAAAGAATTTGCAACATACAAGCTTTCCATTGTAATAGCTTAATCATTGCTCTTAGCAGTATTGTTTTTGTTGTTTCAACTGTTGTTATTTAAGAAATATATATTATAAGATTATAGCTGTCATAGATTTTTGTAATGAATCTGGTCATAGTTAATTGAAAACCTTTTGAAAAATATTTAGTATTTGAGATGCCATAAAGAACATTAGTGATTCAGGGAAAGAGGTCAAAATATCAACCTTTTTTTTTTAATTTGACATTTTTTTTTTTATAGAGGCATGTTTTTATTTATTTATTTGTTTGTTTGTTTGTTTTGTTTATACATGCACTGGGTACAGTCAGAAGCACGGGAGGGTGAGAGAATTCACCAGAGCCAGAGCGGGGAGCAGAGCAGGCAGAAGAACCTAAGTACACTGCTGAGGGGAGGAGTGGGCAGCAGGAGAGGTCTGCGCGCCATGTGGGACCCTCCTCTGGTGGTCGGGGAGCAGCCGGGGATAGAACCAGCGTCGCTGAGGCCGCGGGCAGCTTCACAACCCAGCGCTCAACCGCTGCGCCACCGGGGAGGCCCAAAATATCAATCTTAACAGGAGTTTGGATGAAGTTGATTCCAACCCTCATACATGACTAAGGGATTCAAGACTTCAGTGAGGGAAGTTAATTCTGCACATCTGGCAGAATTAACAAAATAATTAGAATTAAAAGTGGAGCCTGAGATGTGACTGACTTGCTGTTATCTCTTAAAAAATTTGAATGCATGAGGAATTGTTTCTTACTGATAAGCAAAGAAGGTGGTTTCTTGAGAAGGAATCTACTCTGTTGAGAATCTACTCTGTTAAGAATATCACTGAAATAGGGCGTCACTTGGTGCGCAGAGATTGAGCGCTGGGCTGCAAAGCTGCCAGCAGCCTCTGCAGTGCCGGTTCAATCCCCGGCCACCAGCTAGGGTCCCACATGGTGATTGCAGACCTCTCCTGCGGCGCCCGCTGCTCCCCTCAGCAGTGTCTTTCATTGGTCTGCCTGTTCTGTTCCCCACTCTGGCTCTGGTGAATTCTCTCACCCTCCCGCGCTTCTGCGCTTCTGACAGTACCCAGTGCTTGTGTAAATAAATAAATAAATCTTAAAAAAAAAAGAATATCACTGAAATAATAACAAAAGACTTAGAATATGATGTAAACTTAGTGGGTAAATCAGTGGCAGCACTTGAGAGCACTGATTCCAAGTTTGAAGAAGTTCCATTGTGGGTAAAATGCCATGGAAGGCAGTGCATGCTACCTTGCATGCTGTCTTTTGTAAAGGAAGAGTCAGTCAATGTGACAAATATCATTGCTGCTTTATTTTAGGAAGTTGCCACCACTAATCCAGTCTTTAGCATACAGCTATTATGATCAACATTAAGACAACACCCTCCACCAGCAAAACATTATGGCTTAGTGAAGATTCAGATGATGGCCAGTGTTTTGCAGCAGTAAGTTATATTTTTAAATAATGCATATAATTTTTTAAATATATAATGTTATTCTATACCTAATAGGCTATAGTATAGTGTAAACATAAATTTTGTATACACTGAAAATCAAGACTTTACATAACTCACGTTATTGAGATATTTACTTAATTGTGGTGGTGTAGTACCAAATCTGCAATATCTCAAAACCTGCTAGTATCAAAAGCCCCATAAAGTAATTAAAAGCATGAAGATCAGTCAAGAAGATTTAGTTTCATGCAGAGATTTTGCTGCTTTGTGGCTGCAACAACTAAAATCTTTAGTTGCTGATAAAAACTAAAATCTCTGAGAAAATGCTTAGCAACAATAAATAAGATTTTTAAATGCATTTAAATGCATAACTGAGCTCATAAGCAATTAAAGGAAATTTCCATTAGCTAGGAATAAAGAGGAAGTAATTACCTAAACACATGAACTAATATAAGGAAATATATCTTCCCCTACTTTCACCAAACATATTATACATATTATAGATTCAGATCCCAGAACATACACAGGTGATTATTTAAAAGTGAAATGCCATTGCAGGGAGAGGAATTAAAAGACATAAGGGAATAGCAATGTTAGAAAGGAAATATCACTTATGACCAACCTACCAATCTCCTTATTTCTCCCTATTTCTCAAAATATATGATGATAATAAGCAAAATCTTAAGAAATTCATGCAAGATATCTTGTGATACCAATGTCTTATTGAGATGATCTCTGTATGTCAAAGATGCTCATTGCAGCTGATACTATTAAAATGGGTTTTTTGATTTTATAAGGTTTTGATCTGGCTCAGCTAGCACTCAAATATCAGTATAAATAATAGATAAATAGAACCAGCACAGTAAGTAACTGGATGAACTACAATAATCTGACTTTTAAAACCAAAAACTTAATTTTTATGAGAGTTGTATAAGTTAAATTGTCAACATGTAAAGTTTTGATCTTCTTTACTAAGTTCAAAATGGATTCAGTTAATACCCATGAATAATGCAGGGGGAGTATATACCCTTGTCAAAGAACTTGATTCTTCTTGCTACTTTCTCTAGGGGAATCTGAAGCTGCTTAGTAATGCTCTCACTATTTTCTGATAATTAGACTATCACTGGCGGAGTGGGTATAACAAAGAAATGACATAATTAGAATTTGACTCAAAATTATCTATCAACACATGTAGTAGTCATGACTCTGGATCCTGATCCTGAGTGTATAGTTGAAATCAATGTTCCAAATAACAAAAAAAATCTGTGGTTTAGGAGTTATTATCATAGAAAATTTTCAGTGGGGAAGCCCCTAGACCAGCTTCTTTGCAAGGGTAAACTCATAGATTATACTGAATTAATAAAAATATTAAAATTAAATTCAAAACTTCATTTAATTGTTCATCTTGTCAGCACCAAAAATGTAAATGGATATTTGTGCATTTACAAAGACTATTCTAGATGCGATCTCTTTAGTGGAGCACATGAATATTCTGTTATCTGTTATGCAGGTATCTGTGGATCAGCTAGACTTAAACAGCCTGTTTGGCCAATATTTTGGTTAAGTGAAGTCTGCAATACAAGGTCAGAACAACCCAGCCAGTTATATGACCTAAAAGAATGTAATATTCCAGACCCTACAAGGCATTTCAAATTAAGCAAGAGCAGGATGCTCGATCACACTGGAATAACGGGCATAGATCACGAGGTATGAAAAGGAATGCTTGGGGGGTCCATTGATTGATATGTAACCATGAGACCCAGAAACTGACCAGTGCAATGCCTTGTTGATAAGATTGAAACGATGGCCAGGCATCTGGGTTATGTGTTCCATTACAACAATGGGTCGTCAAGCAAGTCAGAACTATGTGGTCAGCAGACTCCTGTCCCCCTGAAGCCCTAGATGACCTAAGCACATTTTCAGTTTCACCCACTGTTTTCTCTTTGTTCTCCTACCCCATATAACTGATGCTGTATGATTATTTTATCAATAAAAGGCCAGGATCTTGCTCATTAAGCAGCATCCTGCATCATGCAGCCTGCTCCACATGCCTACTTCTCCCTTCTAGCAGTAGATTCATGAACAAATCCAATAGATTGATAAAAGTTTGAGCTTCTAACCTCCATGAGAACTCCCATCATACTTAGAAAGATGAAAATGCCTTTATGGACAGGGAGCCTTTACTCAACCTTGAATTTGACATAGGACAGAGACAGAGATGTACGATGTGGAAAGAATGCCTGACTCCATGTCAGTATGCAAGATGGATTGTAGCTCAACTAAACAACAATATTTTAGATCTACCCAGTGCTTTTCACTAGTTGACAAAAACATCTGCTTCAGCTTTGAGAAACTTAAACTAGGCAATCACAGAGGCATTGCTTTTGACTGTGGATGTGTTCTTTGGTTGACTTGTGCTTGACTCAGAACAGCAGTATTTTGGGGGGGAAAACCCCACTTTAACCACTTGTTATAATATTTTCATTATAGGATCATTATAACACCTCTTACATATGCACCAAGTTTTAATGTAGGAAGTAGAGAAGTTTGACTAGAAATTGGGGATTACCACAATAATTTATCTGGCATTCTTTCTATCAGTTTCTCATTCTCTAGTAAAGAAACTGTGGAGTGATACCAGGCCCCTAATTTTGTAAATAAAGTTTTATTCAAACACAACCATCGGGGAGGCCCGCCTGAAGAAAAGAAAAAAAAAAAGAAAAATGAAAACCCAAAACCATCATTATTTGTTAATGTGTTGTCTGTGATTGTTTTTGTATTGCAAAGGCAGAGTTAAATACTTTTATTTTATTTTTTTAAAGATTGATTTATTTATAAAAAGCTGGGGTACAGGCCAGAGGTGTTGGGAGTGAGAGAACTCACCAGAGACAGAGTGGGGAAGAGAACAGGCAGGTCGACTGAAATATACTGCTGAGGGGAGCAGTGGGCAAGTCAGGAGAGGTCTGCTGCACCATGTGGGTAGCTCCCTGCCAGGGGATCAAACTCGTGCTACAATGGCTGCAGACAGCTTCATAGGTTGTGTCATAACCCCTTATGCCACCAGGGAGGCCAAAGCGTTAAATAATTTTAACAGAATTTATATGGCCTAAAGCCTAAATTTTTACTTCACCGCCCTTACAGAAAACTTTCACTGACCCTTGCTCTAGTGAGTCATTTTCATCGGCATTGTAAACACTATCTAGACAGTAAGAACTTGAAAACTAGTCAGTGTCTCATCTATGTTTGCCATAGGCAGTTTTCTGTTACAGAAAACATCTCTTCAACAGAGCTAAGCTTGTCTAATAACAACCAGGACCCACTGGAAAATGTTCAGAATAAATCTAAGGTTAACACGATAGATTACAGAAAGAGTTGAGTTGTGAGATAGCCCAGATGTTGTCATTTTTTTTTTAATAAAGAGTATTTCCCCACCATCTTCCTGTCTACATTCTAAAGAATTAAATGATTTGTCAGGTTATCTAAACAAATAAAATGAAATGATATATTTTCAGGACATTAACTTCACTATATATCCTCCAAAGCATAAGTAGATAAATCAAACCAAGAAATGGAGATTCTAAATTGTTTTCCATGTGGTCTAGAGGTGAGGATTAAGAAAGAATGGATAGTTATGCTATATTCTTATCCAAATTCAAATGTTTTATAGACCTCAGAATTTCCCATGTGCCTTAAAGAATAGAGTCATTCTAACATAAATTATGTCACTATGTATTTCTATTTTCCATCTTCATAAGAATAGGGCTCATGCTATGAATTCAATTCAAATATAACTGCTATGTAGGACACTTCAGCTAAAGACCAATTTCACAGTTGGGATTAAATGTTTTTCTTTCTTAAATAGTAAGAAAATATATACATGATAAATGTCATTTTTTAAAGTAAAATGCGTATTTTCAGTAGGGAGACAAAAGTATATGTTTCTTTAACAACTTAGTTACCTTTTTGCACAAAATGAAGTAATAATTTTATATTAGATTCAGATAAAATCTACTACCCTTTACTTCACTATCACAATGTTATGTTCATTAGAAATCATGTGACTATAATCTAACACATTTTTCTTTTATTCATCTGATATGATTTACTCTCACCCCAATTATTTTTTCTGGAATAATTAAAGCATATTCATTATTAAACAACATTTTTATGATCTCATTTCTAACTTCCACACATGTTGAAAACATAACTTTCTGAGATTTCATTTAAGGTTTAAATAAGTATTTTATTTTTAATGGGAGACAGGTAATAAAGCCTCGCCTTTCACTTTGGAATTCAAAAACAAATAAGAATCAAGGTAGCAGATACCTAGAGATTGAAACATTAGACTTAAGAATAAATTTATTAGAGAATATGGTTTCCATACATGGACAGCAAGGTTTCTAATTATATAGAATTCCTTCCTAGTCACTAAGGTAGTTAAAAAGTGCAGGATTTTTTTCACAGATGGAAAATCAACCTGTCCCTTAACCATAGAGTGGAGAGCTAACTCCACTCTTCATGTGGACACCAGAACAGAATATTAGATGTGCAAAATTCACAGCCAGGAGGAGAGTAAAGAGCAGTACAAGGAGTTATGACTCTAATCCTTCATGGGGACATGGGGACATGAGGGACATGAGGTTGGAGGAATGGAGTCTCACCTAACAGCAAGATTCTTAGCAATTCCATCTAAATGAAAGAAAATCAGGTAAGATATTAAAAGACATACACTTGTACATTAAGTTTGTAATGGACTAGCTTTGTGACCTCGTCAAATAATACATTTTATATTTGCTGTTCATCTATAAAATAGACATAGCATCACATGTCCACCCTATTATAACACATGTCTTACTTGGTTATTAGTAAAATGAAACTATATGTGTTTACACCCAATAGTGTTTTGGTTTCCTGCTTGTATGTTTTTTAAACTCCAATATGTCAGTATTGTATAGAAATAGTCATATTGAGATTGAAAATAAACTGGGAAAAGAATAGTTATGTGAAATGTCAGTGATTCAAAGCAACTATATATAGACATGGACTGATTTGAGGGAAGAATTGAGATGTTAGCATTGTTTTCATGGATTACCTGATATTATAATAATTTTTCACTGGTATATAATTTTCCCAAAACAAAATTAAATCTACAATGTGTGTTGACTATAATTGCAACTTCAAAAAAAAAAAAAGGTCTCAGCTATTAATAGAAGGAAACTATGGCATTTACAACAACATGGGTGAACCTTGGACCTTGAGGGCATTATACAAAGTGACTGTAGTGCCAGTTTTCCATGATCCAGCAGATGGGTAAAGGAGAGCTCTGGAGCCCTTGGTGGCTTTTTCAGGCTTTTAGTAATGTGTCTACAACATTTGTAGTGAGGCAACTAGTTGCAGGGAAGGCAGGGACGTCTGGGGGCTGGTAGGCCTCCTAGCCCCCAGCAAATCTTCACTCTTTCTCGGCTCTCCGGAGTTCGTGTTCTCGCCTGGTCTCTACTACACTAGGCCGCGGGGTCCTCAGCCCCCATGCATCCTCTACTGCCGCGATCTGTTCGCTGCTGCTGCCCTTATATGCAGGGTCTCTGGCTCAGGGGCGCCCACTCACGCATGCCCACACCACATTCCAGGTGCAGCCATCAAGCAGGCGTATAAGACCACAGGTCTCTATCATTGATGTTAATGGTAGGAGGGCGGAAAAAAACTATTAACACTCATTTACCCTATAGCGACCTAAGTGAGAAAGAGGAAGGCAAATGCAGCATGATATCACTTATATGAAGAATCTAAAAAATAAAGAAACAAACAAAAACAACTGGTAGAAAATTAAATCAGATTGTGTTCCCAGAGGCAAGAACACCAGGAGTGGGATGTAACCTATAGCATGATGACTGTAGTTAGCAAAACTGTAGATACTGCACAATTCTGTAGCAATATTGGGCAACTATAAATCTTAAAATTTCTCATTACAACATAAATACAGAAATTTAATGGTTGACCTTATTTAAGAGAAATTTCTTACCTGCTCCAGCTTACATTAACACAGATAGGAAAATTTCTCTCTTTTCCATTTTTCCATGTGCTCAACATATGTAAGAAGATTCACTTAGGAAGCATGGAAGATAAACAAACTTGCTTTATTTTTTCCTTTTCTTGTTTGTACTCTTCTATGAGAGAAGGAAATGTTACTAAGCTAAAAGAGAGAGCTATTGACCTGCTGTAGTTTATATCTTCCTACAAACATAGCCTGACAAGGGTTTTACACCATGTTGTATACTTGAGAGGTGACTCTGGGCCACAGAAGTTAGATAAGGAAAGTAACAAAAGGACAAAAGAGAGGATTCACCAGAGACAGAGTGGGGGACAGAACAGGCAGATCTACTGTAATATACTGCTGAGAAGAGCAGTGGTGGAGGCAGGAGAGGTCTGCTGCACCATGTGGATTGCTCCCTGACCAGCCAGGGAATCACACTTGTGCCGCAGTGGCTGCCAATTGCTTGAGAGCCTTATCTTTAAACCCTGTGCCACCAGGGAGACCGCTGAAGTACCTATTTTGTAGCAATGTTTCTAGTGAACATTTAAGAGTTTAATTAAAATGGAGGAAAGAAAAACTATATGTCAGGTTACCACACTGAACCTAATATTGTTGATATAAATAACAATTGAGTAAAAGCTTATGAACAATTTATCTTGTGTCCTGATATGACAGACCAATTCAACATAGCTTTTTTTTTTTTTAAGATTTATTTTTTATCATACAAGAGCTGGGGTACAGGCCAGAGATACAGGGGTGAGAGGATTCACCAGAGACAGAGTGGGGAGCAGAACAGGCAGACTGAAATACATTGCTGAGGGTAGCAGCAGGTGAGACAGGAGAGGTCTGTCCCGCCATGTGGGTAGCTCCCTGGCAGGCCGGGGATCAAACTCGTGCTGCAGAGGCTGCAGATAGCGTCATAGTGCTATGCTTAACCCCTTGTGCCACAAGGGAGGCCATCGACATAGCTTCTTTTTAACAGTCATCATTATTTTCTTTTTCATCAACATCATCATCATTAAAAGCCTTGGTTCATGCAACTCTGTTTAGAGAAGTCAGCATATTTATCAATACATCTATTTTCTTCTGTTTTATTCCTCCCTCAACAGTCTCTCAGATCTAGCCCCTATTCTAGAACATGGTATAGTACTGGTTTTTACATTATCATTTCAGATAACTGATGTATTGTACCTAGAATGCAATGATTGAATAAGTTAAGATCCCTGTTACCTATTATACATTGTTGTCAACATAAGTACAAAAAAGACACATCCCTATTAAGTCGTTTTTGCATCTAATCTCATTTTTTTGATTACTGATATTATGTACATATGTTATATATACTGATAATGTATATAATCATGTCTTATTCTTTTTAAAATCTCAGGTAAGATGTTAAAATATTCAATCAACTTTTCTTTCTACACATAAAATTTTCATCAACCCTATTAAGCTAGGATATATTTTAGAAACATGCATATTAGTATTCTGTTCAGATTTATTACTATGTAGACATTTCAATTACCATAAAAAGTAAATTCAATTGTTATCAATCCATAATTTTTCATTTTTCTAAAATATATTTTATAGTTGTAGTTCATTCTTTAAAAACCATTAAAATATTTTCAGAAATTTTGATCTGATTTCAGAAATAAGTGCTTTATTATTCAAATCTGAAGAGTAATTCAATTCATAATAATAGTAATTACCTACATAAGTAAAGTGTCCAATCCAGGTAACAATTACTAGCATATTAGACCCTAGTAAGCTCTAAAATTAAAACAAAATATAGGAATATTTTAAATATTAGAGATTAACATTTAGATAACATGTTAGAAAAATACGTATAAAAGATCTTTCAGGGCCTCCTGGTAGAACAAGGGTTAAGCACCACACTATGAAGCAAAACACAGCCTCTGCAGCATATGTTCAATCCCTGGCAGGACAGAGAGAAACCCACATGGCGAAGCAGACCTCTCCTGTCTCACCCGCTGCTCCCCTCAGCAATGTGGTTGGTCAGTCTGCCTGTTTTGTTCCCCACTCTGTCTCTGGTGGGTCCTCTTACCTTCCCCCCACCCCACCCCTGCATCTCTGGACTGTGCCCCGGCTCTTGTATGCATAAATAAATAAATCTTTAAAAAAAAGAAAAAGTCTTTCAGTTCTATTTATATTTTTGGGCCTTTAGCCTTCATGGTTATTACTTTCTGTACTTTCATTATCTTAATAAGTTGAACAACATTATAAAATAGCCAGTTTGGTTTGCAAAGAATTTGAATTAATTTTTCTTTTGGGCCTCCCTGGTGGCACAAGGGGTTAAGCACCGCACTATCAAGCAATCAGCAGGCTCTGCAGCACAAGTTTGATCCCTGATCTGCCAGGGAGCAATCCACATGGTGCAGAAGACCTCTCCTGACTCGCCCACTGCTCCCCTCAGCAGTGTATTTCAGTCAGTCTGCCTGTTCTGTTCCCCACTCTGTCTCTGGTGAATCGTCTTACCCCCCGCATCTCTGGCCTGTACCCCAGCTCTTGTATGCATAAATAAATAAATCTTAAAAAAATAATATTTTTTTCTTTCAACATAAAACAATCACTTCAGTCAATTAATAACACTTGGGTTTGTATGTAGATTGTAAAGAGTAGTTTAATTGAAAACTGTTCCTTTGAGTCTAAACTAGAAAAAATATTCAAGGAGTCAAAATGTGTAGGTAAAAGACAATTTCTACCAGCAGTTTCTAGAAACAAAACTTTAAAAACCAAAAATAAAATCAAATCCTTGAGCCTTATGTACTGCTAATTTATGAGCCTTCCATATAGTCACCATAAAGATGTCTCCAGATTGTTACATGCATGTATAAAAATTTATGTGCTCCCACCCTCATTTTCTCTTTTATCACTGTCCTTGGTGTAAATATTAAGCTAAATTTATCTTCATAAAATCTGTGGATTATGAAACATGTTAGAAGCAACTGCCTGGAATGTTAGACTCTGCAATGCCTGGAAGCAACTTGGCTTTTGAAACCTGGAATCATCTTGAAAGAAAAATATGAAACATTTATCCTACTCCCTCAGTTAAAACAAATAATGTTATAGGCTTTGATTTCTTCTATACAACAGACATTATAGTAAGGTTGTATGATAGCTAAACAAGACAGGCTCTCAATTCAGTGTCTATGCTTCATTCTGCGTCTTTTATCCACTTTTCAGCCAAATGATGAAAAGAATGGGTGACCTTCTCTTGCAGCCTCTTCATCTCTGTCCAATCACAAGTACTAATTCTGCGTGATTTGATTTCCAAATCAAGCACAAAACATGCATTTTTCACGGAAGATACAATAGAAACCTAGCTACCTAATTTGTTAGTCTTTTACTGGATTTCTCTGATGTATATGACACTGTTTATGAGTTATAATTAGATTCACACTATTTATGATTGCCAACTTATGGAAAGGTGTGCCCAAGAGAGGTAATTAGATAAGGAAGATGTGGTGTATATATACATACACAGAAGAATATTACTCAGCTCTCAAAAGAGATGAAATCCTACCATTTTGGCAGCCATCACAGCATGAGTTCAGCATGAGTTCAATCCCTGGCCAGGGAGCTAACCCACATGGCTCAGCAGACCTCTCCTGTCTCACCCGCTGTTCCCCTCAGCAGTGTATTTCAGTAAACCTGCCTGTTCTGCTCCCCACTCTGTCTCTGGTGTGTCCTCTCACCCCCCACACCTCTGGCCTGTGCCCCAACTCTTGTATGCATAAATAAATAAATCTTAAAAAAATAAAATAAAATAAAAATAATAAAATAAAATAAAAATAAATCTTCAAAAAAAGTGCTAAAAAACATTTAAGCTTAAAAATGATTTAAAAATTTATCATTTTAGAAATTTTGAGTTAAGAGACATAATTTAGAATATTTTCTGACTTTACATTCATATTTATTAATGTAGATACTATCATTTAATGCCCAGTATTTTCAGGTTCCCTGTTATTAATTATTTGAACATGTATCATGGGGAAAAAAAGGTTTAAAATGCATATTTTCTTATTTCTTAAGAAATAATTATTTCTCATCATTCTAATTATATTAGAATTCTAGATTAGCGCTGTCTCCTAGAGAACATCATTTAATCAGAAATATTCTTTTAGTAGTTGAATAATTAGTTCCATTACAGTAGTGCCCTACCTTATATACTATTATAAATATATTTTTAACCTCTCTGAAAGCATTTATATAATATCTAATTTAATTGTATTCAATGAGACACAGCTATCATTAATATGTATTTATATGAAGAGGTAAAGCATGTTTTACTTATTTTTTTTCTTGAAAAGTATAGTACTGTTTTAACAAAAATATGATCACATTTAATTTACAAATTCATAGAATTAAAGTGAAGTTAAAATTGAGCCAATAGGGACCTGCCTGGTGGTACAAGAGGTTAAGTCTCAGCACTATGAAGTTATCAGCAGCCACTGCAGCACAAGTTTGATCCTCTGCCAGGGAGCTAACCCACATGGTGTAGCAGACCTCTTGTGTCTCACCAGCTGCTCCCCTCAGCAGTGTATTTCAATAGATCTGCCTGTTCTACTCCCCAGTCTGTCTCTGGTGAATTCTCTCACTCCCTGTACCTTTGCCTACAACAGCCTCTTGTATGCATAAATAAATAAATCTTTAAAAAAATTGAGCCAATATAATTAATGCTGAGACAAAAACTTCAAAACTGCTCTTTATATTTTGCAAAATTATAAGCACATTATAAATGTTAACTCATGTAAACTCATGGCAATTTCATAAGGTAACTACTGGGACTATTTCCATTTTAAATGTGTATGGATATTACAGCACAAAAGGTTAAGTAATTACATAATAACACACAGCTTATAACTTAGGAATTCAACCCACAAATTTTCTTCAAGACACACTGTTTCTGGTCACTTCCACTATTTTATATTCTAATTGTTGAGGCAGTGCTAACTTTAGCATCTGTATGTGTCAGTCTGAAATGGAATACTTGATTTGAGGTAACTTTATTGCTATTTGTCTCTGTATGTACATATATATGTAGTATGTGTATATATACATACATGACTATATGTACTTGAATTTATTTAATATGCGTTAACCAACATAAACATTGTAATTATCAGTTCTAACATATTTAAACAAAAATTCAGTGACCCAATGCAAAGGTCCCCAATCACAGTGCTATTTTCTTTACTCAATAGAAGAAACTTCTAAATATAAGAGTGTAAGGTTAACAATGTGACTGATCTCTCTACAACTAAATTAACTCACGATTTTTAATTGAAGCATACATTAACAACATTCAGCAACCAAAATAGATTATCATTTCTTGCATCTGTGGTGAGGTGAAACAATCCCTTCACTACAAATTATCATCTTAATTCTTTCTTTTTAACAGGAAAGAATGGCCTGGACCTAGGTTGTTTTGGAAATAATAGCAGAGGTCACTTCGGGATGCAGAAATATCACTGGATATTTGTTGTACCAGAAAATTTGACAAGAAGCCTCTTTCTCTATTACTGTAATACTGACTCATCTAATTTAGAATATTGATTCATTAATTATGTTAATAAGAATTAAAGTGTCTACCCAGCCTGTGTGAGGTACTGGGATAGATGCTTTGGATGTAAAATATTTATATTCTTCTCAAGATCCCACACACTAAGGAATTTCTTATTGGACCATATTTCTCACCTCAGACTAGGATATGTCTTCACTTCAAATAGTCCAATCATCTTCTTCTAAGTAGAAAACTTAGAGGATCACTGAATTCTGTTTGTACTATCTATTTTTGCTTGTTTGTTATCAATAACAGACCTTGATAAGAATTATGTCAACAGACAACATAAACCCCTTGCTTGTTAAAACATTTACGTATAGTTATTGTGAATCCAGTAATTTTTCTCTAGCTGAAGTTTCTCAGGATAGAGTCTTTAATATGCAATAAATTACATTTCAATTTCAAGCATAATACATAGTATTTGTAGGAAAAGGAATGGGAAAAGTAGGAGGGTTGGAAGATGATGACAAAGTTGTTTGTAATGTGCAAAGAAAATGCCCCATATTAATAATGCATTTCATATTTTAGAAAATTATAGTATTTATTAAAGTAGCTATTGGGGAAAATCACAATAAGTTTCTTATTTAGCTCAGGAAGTCTTAAAAATACTAGATATGATTGATTCCAACAATGGAAATGCCCAAGTTTGGGGCAAGTTCTCTCCCTAATTTGAGATAGTAGTTTTCTCATTGTGTTCTTGCATGTTAGAGAGAGAGCTTTGTTCTCTCTCTCTTTTTAGTGAGGTAGTAGTCTTATTGAATTAAAACATTTCATGAACTATCCTTTATCACCTACTCATCAGTCCTATTTCCAAATACAGTCACTTTGAAGATGAGTATTTCAACATATAAATTTTTGAGGGACACACCATTTATTGCAATAAATGAAAGGTTATTAGCAATAATGATTTATTAGGCATCACTAAACAATAACAGATCACTTAGAGAAAAAGTGTTTGTGGATTATGTGTCACACTTGACTTTGGTTATAGTAGCTATATATAAGAAAAAGATCAAAAGAAATCCCAAAGACAGGCTAAATCTTTTGGAATAATTTACATTGATAATATAATTGTATGAAAATGACATAAAATCTGAATTTTGAACAGTCTTAGATGAACTAATAAGATGTGCCAAAATACATCCCAAAACTCCAAATTTTGTAAATTTAGAAATGCTTTAATACAACATTACTACTAAGGAATGTGACTGAAACCTTTAACCATGGATTGTTGAGGTGAATTGCAAAATTTATCAGAATAGCAGATAAATGTCTGGGGAAATAGTGTTCAATGTAATCTTTAAAGATAGCAATAAAATATTAGTAGGAATTGGACCAATAATACAAACTGTCCAAAAAGTTAACATATAGTAGAAAGCAAGGCTAAGAGATCTTTCTTTGATTCACCCCCCACTCTGTTAATTTTTTCAATTAAAATTTCATTTTGTTTTCTATCAAATTTCCCTTCTAGCTTACTGCATTTAAACTATATTATAATTTTGTTCTAATGAAAGTCTATCCAGATTGTTATACTGATTTTTAGAAAAAGATAAAAACGTAACAGAAAAATATTTGGCTATTTCATGTTGTGTTCAATCTGGTATCAAATCAATATTAAATCACTTGTATCCAAAGAAATTTTAAAATTCTAGTTTTCATAGGCATCTATGTTTTCTTCTTTTTAAAATATTTATTTATTTATGTACAGGCCAGAGGTGCAGGGGGGTGAGAGGATTCACCAGAGACAGAGTGGGGAGCAGAACAGGCAGACTGACTGAAATACACTGCTGAGGGGAGCAGCGGGAGAGACAGGAGAGGTCTGTCCTGCCATGTGGGTAGCTCCCTGGCTGACCAAGGAGACAACTGCTGCAGAGACTGCAGATAGATTCACAGTGCTATGCTTAACCCCTTGATCCACCAGGGAGGCCCAGCATCTATGTTTTCTTAATTAATAAAAATAATTAATTGCAGCCCAGTGGTGGCAAATTAAAGCTTTTATCCTGTTTTAAAATCTATTTGATTGCTTTAATTCTCTCCTGCATGCATAGGCAAGCGTCACTCACACTTCTTTTCTATATAGTAGCCTAGCAACTGCAAATTTCAAGACCTTTTTATAATAGTATTCTCTAAATAATTTCAAAATGATGCCACCCTCTGAAATTTAAAGGGATACTGTCAGTAGACCTTTCCTCATTTTTAGAAAATTAGTTTGATGATCTTCTTAAGTAGTCAAGAATTTAGAAGAAAGAAATCAAAGAAGAGGTAATTTGCAAAATAGGGGAAAGTTATACCATTGCTTGGCTTCTGGATCATTTAAAGTTGGGTAATGTAATCAATGCACTCAGACAATCAAATTAAAGCAGTTACAGTTACTGAATAATACACACAAAAATTATATACAAGAGTAAAATGAGTTTGGCTTCCAAAAATCCACAAAAGAAAATGTTTTGAGTTTAAGTTAATTAATCCTTAAGTATTAACTTACCAAGATTATTATTATAGATGATGATGATATAGTGGAAAATGAAGGCCAACAAATATCAATATATGTGAAGTATTTTATTAATTGCCTACACAGTAGGATTGCCATTCATAAAATAAAGGTCTGCTAGTCACATTTGAATTTCTAATAAACAACAAATATTTTTGTAAAATATAGTTTTGCTTACCTGAAATTCAAGTTTAACTGCATGGTCCTATAGCATTATTTGCTAAATCTGGCATTTCTATTACAAAGAGATCTGAGATAGAACTATAAAATAAATTAACAAGTAATCTCACTTTATATGTGGAACTAAATAAATGTTTGACGAACAGAGTAGTAGAAAATAGTTTTACATTCTTTCTTAATTCAAGCACCACTATCTCAAGTAGGTAATTACACACCAGATAATAAATGAACTAAGCAACTATGAATTTTAAGCATTTTTTTAAATTTTAATCTCTGAATATTTTATTTGCACTTATTTTCTATTTATTCAGTAATAGTCCCAAAAGAATATTTAATATAGGCAGTTTTTCTTAGAAACATTCTTATACTTGGGAAAATAAGATACATTTAAAGGAAATGTGATAGATTAGGAAGACAAGAACACAGTGGAGAGTTGCAACCTTTCAGATTTGAAAGATAAAGACTGTCAGCAGGACTAGCCACCCCAATTGAAATGAAATGATGTATTTGGATATTTAAGAAAGCACAGCGTGAATGTGGGGTCATTTCAGGGATTGAAATGAAGAAAATCCTTATTGCCATTTTTATTTTGCCAGTTAGAGTAAGCGTTCAACTTGTGAAAAGTAGAGCACAGATCCTGGAAATGGAAATCCTTTACTAACGCACAGGCAAGTGCAGGGCAATCAATGGCAATAGCAGATTGAAGTTCATGCCTGTTAATCAATGTGACTTAACCCTGATTTGAGAAAAAATTCTTTTAAGGACAAGAATATCAACCCTGTGCACTTCCCACCATTTCTGCTGAGGTGACAATCATGTCTTATCAGTGATGAGATAGAGCCTTCCCAATGAAGAATGTGCAAAAACAATGGCTGTCTGTGGAGGCCAGAGGGATGGTAGCTGGGCAAAACTAGTTCCCCTGCAGCAACAAGGTTGTCTGTCTCCGAACAGTGAGCAAGACAGCAGTAATTGCTATTCATTCTACTTCTAATGCTGGGTGAACAGCTTACTTGTAAGACTTGCATAAATCCTCTAATCTGTCACCTTCCTTTCTAATAAGTGAAATAAATTCTAAGGTTTTTTTCAGCTCTTAGCCACACTATGCCAATGATAATGACTTGTATGGACTAGAATATTTAAGTGCCTTACATGCATTGCTTAGGTTTATGAGCATATACTTGCTGAAACTTCTTTTCCTGGGACAGTATGTTTGGGGAAGATAGTCTTATAAGTCCTTACCCTATTTTTTTTTTTAACACACTAAATTTCAGTCATTTGTTCAAGTTGATTACACACCTCCCATGCATAGGCTTTACATGAGATTGGACACTTTAAAAACATTAACATTTTTTTACTGACTTAGGAACAGAAGTTTCTTTAAATAGAACTAGGCTACAAATTGGACACATAAGTGTGCATTTCATTCTCTTGTTTTCCTCTGCACCACAGTCAGGGATAATACCATTATGCAAAGATTCCACACTATTCTTTATCTGAAACCCTCAAGTAAATGCTTTGTGTTGGAATGGAAGTAATGACAAGGAAAGAAAATTAATGTTAAAGTGGGTTTTAGCTCAAACAGTCATGGATCATATTTGTTATATGAACATGGGCATAAGTAATTTGCATTTTTGTGCCTCTATTTTAAGATAGGATAATATTTCAGCAATCTCATAAAATTGTTGTGAATGTAATTTGAAAGCACAGCACAACAGAGACATTTAGTAAGTGCTCAATAAATAGTAGCTGTTATTATCATTATTGCTGCTGCTATTATAAAAATAATTATTTTTAATAGAAACCCAAAAGGAGCTTAATAAACTTATTTAAGAAGTAAGTTCTATTTTTGTTTTTCATGTTTTACTTAATCTTCTAACACAAATCATCAATAAAATCAGGCTTAAATAAACTCATCAGAGAAAAGGAGACCTTTCTACTTTATGAGTATTCATAAAAGAATTTATGAATTCTTATAATTTATAAAAGAATTAATTTAAATTGTAGTTTAAAAAAAATAACATGGAAAACAACTTTATTTGCTGTTACTGGTACCAGTATCTATAGCCAAAAATGTTATATTTAAAAAATTTAGTATTAGATATTGACTGTGATTTTTCCATGTTAAGCAAAACTTCTAGATACTTTAGCTAAGTGTAGAACAATAACATAGAAAGCTAGGTCCATTATAGGGGTAAAACTATATTAAATAAACTCTGTCTTCATCTCATCTCATGACATATTTCTAGTCTAGAAGGAGCCTTTCTCTAGCCAGGAGAAGGCAAAAAATGAAACCAAGTGTTAAGAATACCAGCTGAAAGTACTGCTAATTCTGAAATAAAAACCTGGAAAGACTTGACTGCTTCCAAATGTCTTATGTACAGAGATTGAACTAACTGAAATTTCCAATTTTTTTAAATTGATTTATGCATACAAGAACTGAGGTACAGGTCACAGGTGCGGAGGGTGAGAGGATTCACCAGAGACAGAGTGGGGAACAGAACAGGTGGAATGACTGAAAACACTGCTGAGAGGAACAGCAGGCGAGACAGGAGAGGTCTGCTGCGCCATGTGGGTGGCTTCCTGGCGGGCCAGGCATCAAACTCTTGCTGCAGAGGCTGCAGATAGCTTCATAGTACTGTGCTCAACCACCTGTGCCATCAGGGAGGCCCTGAAATTTCCAATTTTACATTCAATTCTTTGGAATGTGATATCACTTCCAAGAACTTTCATTAAATGTAGAACATATAATGCAGAAATATCAGATAGCCAATAAGTGTAAGAAAGGATTTGAAGAACAGACAACTTTCAACATAGAAACGAGATAAATCTATAATACAAGAATTTAGGGCCTCCCCGGTGGCGCAGTGGTTGAGCGCTGGGTTGCGAAGCTGCCCGCAGCCTCTGCAGCGCGGGTTCGATCCCCGGCTGCTCCCCGGCCACCGGAGGAGGGTCCTACATAGCGCGCAGACCTTTCCTGCCGCCCGCTGCTCCCCTCAGCAGTGTACTTCGGTCCTTCCGCCTGCTCTGCTCCCCGCTCTGGCTCTGGTGAATTCTCTCACCCTGCCGCACTTCTGACTGTACCCAGTGCTTATATGTATGTATGTATGTATCAATCAATCAATCAATCAATAAATCTTAAAAAAAAAGAATTGAATGGGGACATTGGAACTAAAAATTAGCATGAAAATACTTATAATATGCAGTAAATCATAAAGGGATTGAAGTGAAGAGTGAATAAGAAAAGTCATATGATTTATTGTTTTTAAAGATTTATTTATTTATACAAGAACTGTGGTATAGGCAAGAGGTGTGGGAGGACAAGAGAATTCACCAGAGACAGAGTAGGGAACAGAACAGGCAGAGGGACCGAAGATACAGCTGAGAGGAGCAGCAGGCGAGACAGGAGAGGTCTGCCTTCTTATGTGGGAATCTCCCTGGCTAGCTGGGGATCGAATCCGTGCTGCAGAGGCTGTGGACAGCTTCACAGCGCTGAGCTCAACACACTGCACTATCGGGGAGGCCCTCATATGATTAATTTGATCTAACATCTACTGTCAAAGATTTTAAAAGAACTTACTCATGGGGAATTATAAATTATTAATTTTGATATCATTTACATTAAAGAGTGGTGACCTAAAATGCCTAAGTCAAAAATTTTCTGCTTCTTCAATTATAATATGTTTGCATTTTAATACTTTGTCAAGTTTATTGCATTAACTAAGACCTCTGGTATAATCCTGAATAGACCCACCTTTGGATATCTTTGGTCATACCTGATCTTTTTTTTTAATTTATTTATTTTATTTATTTTTTAAAAGATTTATTTATTTATTTATACAAGCACTGGGTACAGTCAGAAGCGCGGGAGGGTGAGAGAATTCACCTGAGCCAGAGCGGGGAACAGAATAGGCAGACTGCGGAAATACACTGCTGAGGGAGCAGCAGGTGCCGCAGGCGAAGCTGCGCGCCAAGTGGGACCCTCGCCTACGGCTGGGGATCAAACTGGCAATGCAGAGGCTGTGGGCAACTTCGCAGCCCAGGGCAACCGCTGTGCCACCAGAAGAGGACCGGTCTTACCTGATCTTAAGGAAATAACTTTCAGCCACTAGTTATTAAATAATACACAAAGTATGAATATTTATAAATGATCTCTGTGACTCTGAGTGAACTGGCTTCTATTCTTAGTTTATGAGTTTTGTTTTTCACAAATGATGCTGCAGCTTATCTAATGTCATTTTCTCTATCTATGAAGATGATGAAATTTTCTTTCAAGTTGTTTTCTCAGTTAATAAGATGAATTGCACTTATTGATTATCAAAAAGGAAACAAACTTGTATTCCTGGGTAAAATCCTATTTTATTATAGTATATTGTTGCTTATATATAATGTTTATTTTATTTCTGCCTGTATGTCCACAAAAATGGTGATTTATAGTGTTTTTGTTAGTTTGTCTTCCTAATATTTTTGCATGGTTGTGTTATTGGACTAATTTTGGCTTCAAAAATAAAGTCAGGAATTATTTCCCTCTTTTCTACTTTCTGGAAGAGTTTATGAATATTGATATTACTGCTTTTTTAATATTTGATAGAATTCACCACTAAAGTTTAGAACATGGCTTTTCTATATTGAAAAATATTTTTAAACTACAAATTGAATTTCACTGATAAATGTAGAGATATCCAAATCATCAATTTGGGGGTGAATTTGATTAAGTTTTAATCTTTCAAGAACTATTTATTTTCATCTGAATTATCAAATACAAACTGCTATTATTTATTTAAATACTATAGAATCTGACCTGAAGCTATAGCCACGCTTTCATTCATGATATTGGTGATTTGTGCATTAAATAATACAAACATAACAGTGAAATTTGTTAAGGCATTTCTTAAAGAAAAAAATTATAACTTCAAATGAAAGATACTGCAAATATAATCTACTCTTAATATCTAGTAAGAAGAAAATTAAGTTCAAAGCAAGCAGGAGAAAAGAAAATATGAATAAAAGCAGAAATGTTAATAAAATAAAATAAGGGAAATTCAACAGTGCCAAAAGGTCATTCTTTGAAGTTGAATAAAATAAGGCAGGAGGCATATGGGAGAGGGAGGAGAGCAAGGAACTCTGGGGAGAGTGCATTAAGGGAGGTTGAATGAGGTATGTGCATAGAGGGAGGAGTGAAAATGTAACCCCCAACAGTTACACACACACACACACACACACACACGTCTATTTAAATGTCTGGCAAGTTAAATTTTAAAAAGTAATTGCCAGTGAAACTTTTCATTTGAAGAGAAAGTCACTTTGGACCTTTGAGACATTAAAGGAAACATAAAAGGTAATTATGAAGAAACTTACACTCATTTTAATGCATTACATTCATATAAACTATGTCCTTTGACCACAGTAAAATTGAGTAAGTTATTGGAAAAAAGATAGAAATTCTCCAAATGCTAGCATAAATTAAGCCACACATTTCTAAATTTTAGAAAAATGAAAAAAAATAGAAAATATTTTCATTGAATTTGCTAAAAATAGCACATTAAATTTGTAGTATGTAGCTAAAAATAGAACTTGCAGAAAAAATATAGCATTAAGTACTTACATGAAAAAAAGTTTTAATATAGCTTGTTAAGTTTAACCATTTCTCTTCCATTTTCTTGCTTAGTCCGATGAGAAAGAAATGTAATATTTAGTTATTTTGTTATCTCTGAAATGCAAAGATAACTTTGCTTGTCAACAGTTAAGATCAACATTAATTACCTGTCTTGCCTTTTTAATTATCTTGTCTTCATGAATATATGTGTACATATATTTGTGGATATATATATATATAAATTTATATAAATATATATATATTTCTTCTAGTGAATATATATCACTTTCTTCTAGTGGATATATATATAGTGATATATAGTGATATATAAATATATATATCACTTCTAGTGATATATAAATATATATATCACTTTCTTCTAGTGGATAACATTATTCAAGGGTCTGTCATTTTCTGCACCAGCTTTCTTCCCCATCATTTCCTCATTTTACTTAGCTCCTTTGAACACATTTTTAATATTAAAGAGACCCTGGAGAAAGAGGTGGGAGGAACAAGAAACATTTCCGAGGCATTCGCAGGGATCAGCTGCCTCCTCTGAGCTCTCAGCACCCGCCCAAGTGCAATAGAGGTGAACCTGGCATTCAAACAGAAAACTAGTGAGTGTGCTATAGGCAGCAGTGCCTTCACTTCTTCTTGAATCCTTATTTAAAATTCATATCATCTCTGACCTATGATCTAGTCAGCAATTTCTCATCCGTGAATGTATTCACTTAGTCACATAATCTGTTTTTTAGATTTATGATTTATGTTTTATTAGACATAGGAATTGAAAGAATCCTTCCACTCACATCAAAGGCATTGTTAAATACCAAGAAAACAATTAATCTTTATCAAAATAACTTCTTTAAAGCAAAGCAAGTAAATATAGGTGTTCAGAGACAATGTTGCCCTGTCCAAATGCTGTCTTGGCCTTAACTGCATAAATAGCTACACAATATTTTCTTCCATGCATACTTAGTTGTGAAGGGGGAAAAAAACCAGTTTTCACACCTGGAATTTTAGTATACTCACCGTTATCCATGCGAAATTCCTTGTAGGTGAGATTTTTCCCCTATTTCCTCTTTACTATCTTCTCATACCTTTCTCTATTTTATAAACTAATCATTTTCCTTTGCTTATAACTTTAATTGGACTATACTTGTCACTTAGTTTTAAAAAAAGTATTTGCAATCTTCAAATATCTTTCCTAACCTAGTACAAGCAAGTGGACAATAAAAATACCTCAACAAACTTAGCCTAAAGATTTTTGAAACTATCATGAGACATAAGGGCAGAAAAATAGAAAGAGAGCAAGAATGTTGAGTTGGTGTTATTTTGTGGTATCCATAAATCTTTTTTAAAAAAAGATTTATTTATTTATGCATATAGGCCAGAGGTGCCAGGGATGAGAGGATTCACCAGAGACAGAGTGGGGAACAGAACAAGCAGACTGACTGAAATACAATGCTGAGGGGAGAATCAGGAGAAACAGGAGAGGTCAGTCGCACCATGTGGGATTAGTTTCCTGGCTGGGGTTGGAACTCATTCAGTGCTGCAGAGGCTGCAGATAGCTTCATAGTGCTGTGACTTAACCCCTTGAGCCACCAGGGTGGCCCCCCATAAATCATTTTTTTATATCAAACATGCCCTAGTTATCTAAAAATCAGTCTGTTCATATATATTTGTTCATATGTGTATGTGTATAAAATAATGATACGCAAATGGTTGGTTTTGTTGCTCTCATCTAGTAGACGTTTTTTGGTTAGATTAAATGCTTAAGCACAGTTACATATCCATGATAGACAAATGCCACCTCAAGTGTTTCATTAAAAAAAAAACAGAGACAATAAATTCTTTGCATATGATACTTTGTATATGATTCATTCACAACTGAAATGGGTTTTAAATTATTTGTATAGAAATTGAGAACATTCATCATTACAAAAAATTCCATCTGGCAGGGTTTCCTTTAAACCACTTCACACCATGATTTTTGATGAGCTGACTATTCCTAACTGTGACATATCCTTTTATCTTAACTAGAAACCTCAGGAGGCAGTCTGTGTTCATAATTGAAAACATAATTGAAAACAAAATATCACACAATGTCATTCAGAAAGCCAAAGTTATGTTTTGAACATTCATTGCATTGAAGTAAAGTTAACCATTTACTAAAAATAGAGATGTCAAATTTAGTAGTATCTTAATAAGCCCTGAGCAATGGCATGCAAGGAAGAATATATAATTAAAAATAAATTTTCTTTCTCAATACATTGTTTGACTTATTCATTAAAAAAAAATGTTGCTCCTGAAATCTATTTGATCTTTTGCCTGGAATTTCTCTGGATGTTGAACTCCATTATTGATCTCTCTACTTATATAGTATAGTCATTCAAAATACTGATTCTGAACGGAGTAAACAAACTGCTGTAGTTTGAATACTATGTCTATGTCTTAATAAATGCATGAGCTTAGACAAGGATTTTAGCATCTCTGTTTCCATACCTAAAATATGGAAATAACAATATCAGCCTGTACTAAAATTGCCCTGAATCCTAAATTAGAACATATATGCTGTGTGCTTAACAGTATGGTACATACTAAGTGCCCTACAATCTTCAGTGACAGGATCCTCTGCCAACCTGCCAGTGAGTGATCCATTACAAAAATTCCATCCTTTCTCAGCCCACTCCAAGTACAGCTATCATAGATCAGGTTCTCCAAAAGCAGAAACAGAGATAGAGTCATAAGCAGAGCAAATAGCTGCTAAGGATAAGTACTAGTGAAAGGAAAACAGAAAGCAGGAATGGCAGAGGGGAGACACTACTAAAAACCTTGGTGAGCTGGCCAGAGAGCTTCAGAGCTTATCAGAGAGAACTGTCATCAGATGTACCAGCACCAGGTAAAGGATGACCCTAGGCAAGGTGGTTCTTTGCCTACTCAGGGTGCTGGCTGCACAGCAAATGCTGCCTTGAAAAGGGACCTAGAAGCACATGGCTAGGGACAGTCTCCAGATGTACCTTTCCCGACTCTTTAGGAAAAAATGCAGTCAACTATCTTTTTTGCACTCTCAATTTCCATGTAGTTTAATTTATATTATCTTATATTGATTTAATTAATTTTGGCTTTCTTTTTTTTCTGTATTTGTTATTTTTTTAAACTACTCTTCCTCAGAACTTTCTATCCCGTAGATACTTTGATAACGATTAATTAATAATACTTGATTAATAATAATATATTGATATGTGTTTGTGTGTATATATAGATTCTTTACTCATCAAATATCTACAAGCATCTATTGTATTTTTTGCAAGTGTCAAACATATCTCTTACACACTGATAAATGATACATCTATGTGTTTCAACATACTTCCAATCATTAGAATTATTACACACACACCCCACAGCTCTCAAAGTTCCTACTCTCTAATACTCATGCTGCAGTGCCTGCAGATAGCTGTGCTTTAACCACTTGCACCACCAGGGAGGCCCAAGTCTTGTGATTTTTTAAAAAATATTCTGAGAAGTTGATATTTATTTTCCAACTCATAAGCCATGTCCATCAGTTCTCAGATATTTATCTATTTTTTGGTAATTTCTTTACCTCATTTATTTTCTGTTCTGCTATTTTTGGTTGCTTCTTCTTCTATGTCCTCCCATTATTTAATTTTTTTTAAATTAATATCTATCTATTTCCTATTACTTTTATTCTTATCATAGTCCTTGAGAGATTTCCCCACTTTTCTCCAACACTTCCTTCTTTCTTTCTTCTAATTTGAGTGCCTTCTATGTGTCTTTCTCTGCTTTATGTGCTGAAGAATCCACAACAGTAACAACAAAAACTTGTATTCAAGAAATGGGCATTTTGCTGTGAAAACAGGATAAACTTAATATCTAATATCAAACAGTCATTAAAGATACCATGTGCTGGATGATATACAAATTTTAAATAGACTTGCAAAAGTTGAACTCACTAAGATGACTCTTTAATAAGCTATCATTGTTTAGCAAATTAAGCTTGAAATGTTCTTTAGGTAGCTAACTAGGAATGTTTAATAGGCATAAATCGAATTCAGGAAAGATGAATAGGAAAATCTATCACTTTGGGCATCACCAGAGTACAGACAGTTTGAAGACATGAGATTAGATGAGTTCACCTAAATGGTTAGTTTACATACAAAGATTGTCAGTGACTGATCCATGTGGGATACTAACACTTAAAAATCACAGTTTAAAAGAATCCAGCAAGAATTAAACTATTTTTACTTTTAAAAAAAAAATTATTTAAGCATACTAGAACTGGGGCACAGGCCAGAAGTATGGGGGGTGAGAGGATTCACCAGAGACAGAGTGGGGAACAGAACAGGAGGATTGACTCAAATACACTGCTGAGGGGAGCAGCGGGCGAGTCAGGGGAGGTCTGCTGGGCCATGCCGGCTGCTCCCTGGCTGGGGATTGAACTCATGCTGCAGTGGCTACGGATAGCTTCACAAGCTGCGTCTTAACCCCTTGCGCCACCAGGGAGGCCCTAAACTATTTTTAATTTTAGAGAGTGTTTTCCTATTGCCCAAGATTTTATACCAGCCACACTTTAACAACAGCAAATAGCCTGAAATCTAAGGCAGCTTGAAGAGGAAATTTCACAAGTTGTTATGGAAACAGATTCTGTGGTCAGATGAAGATAATTTATATAATATCTTCATCCCCTACTAGCTGTGTGATATTAAGCCCAGTGTTTATTATCTTTGTGCTCCCATATTAGCCGATTTAGATAAGGGCATTAATACCACCTACCCTAAAGTGCACATGTGCCAATTAACAAAAACAATATAAGATACTCAACACAGGGTGAATTTGTGAATGCTCAATATATATTTTTTTATTATTTTATTTTATAATTCAGTCTCTGGAACTCCAGTTTTTGTTGTCTTATTCCTGTTCTTCAATTTCACTTGACTAGGTATCCATTCCTTAATTAAGAAGCCCCATACTAGTCCCTAAAATTCTTATTTCTGACTGAGACAGAAAAAAAAATATATCAGACCTTTCCAACCACATATGTACCATCTGATAGTGCTTAGAAATAGAATTTAGTCTGCAATTCTAGAATTTGCAATATAATGGCAAATGTCATATCTTCCAGTTCCGTTTTTGTCAGCATAGCTGTTTTCCTGTGCTCTGTAGATGAATTCTGAGAATTTGTGTCTCTGAATTATAAACCAAGGTTCCCCAGTAAACACACACATACACACTTATTTGAGTCTACTCCTCTGCTGTGAAAATACTGTCTTAATTTCTCAAATATGGATCTGCCTCAGTTACTTTCCATGACCCAGACTTCCCAACACTGTATCTTTCCTCTACATTGAACTCTACTCCCTTCCATCATTTGTGTATCTATTGTGTCATATGGACATACCCCCAAGTTATAAGGTTAAGCTGAAATAAGGCCACCTGTCAATCAGCAATAGGCTGCACTTGAACCTGAACTTGACAGTTTGGGGACTGCATTTCAATGACAAATTTCCTTTGTAAGGGAATGTTTCTACTTAATCCAAATGTTATAGTCTCTTTTCAATGATTAAATATTAGAGTATGCTTGAATATAAGAAACAACTTATTTGCAAGATATATTTTATATATAGTAACTTCTATACCGGAAAAAAATAATGATAGGCTTGTATTCCACAAAGTCAGTTCAAAAAACTATACTGGCTATAAAGTTGCCACATAACAATGTGAATAATAATAATTTGATTATTTATGAATAGATGAGTGCTCACTAATATCTAAATTTCAAGTAAGAATTATATTTGCCCTCTGGCAGCTTTCTCCTGTTTCTACATGTTTCATGGACTTTTCTTGCTTTTCATAACTCATTTATTTTTCTTCAAACCTCTTTCTGTTCTTTATTTTATTCGTTACATTTTACTTTTTTATGTTTCTCTCATCTACTGAGACCTCTCCATTGGCATTACAAATACACCTTGGCAAGAGGTGACTTGCTTTTCATTTCTCTGCTCTATTATTTTCTTTTCTGAAAAATTCAGTGAGCAAATATACTCTCATATGAATATTCTGTTACAAGAGAAACCTACAAGGAAGGCGATATCTGTCATTTTCAATGGCCTTTTCCCTCATTCTCCTGGCTCTGGGGCTTCCTAATGCTCCATGTTTTCTTTCCCACAAATCAGTAGCTACTTTTGTGCAGAAATATTCATCAGGGAACCACTTGACCCTCTGTGAATTTTTCATTATAGAATTAAATTAAGACAGTTGGCATAAGTCACTGCTCAAAATAGGGAGCTTATAAAAGACAGATCCAAATAACTGCAGTTAAAGTGACAAATTACTTTTTTCCCTATTTTACCTGTTTTCTGATTATAAACAATTCAAGTATTTGAAATTCTTTCTGCTGGAACCAATTACAGGTGAAACTTTTTTTGTCATTTAATTTCCATTTTCTTTAAACTATGCCCGTTACTTTGAAGTTACACTAATCTATAATATTAGAAGACTAAAGTTAAGCATTGAAACAGCTGAAAAATATTGCTAAAATTTGCCTTTAAATTTAAGTATATTTTAATAAAATGAAAATATCATTGCACTGAATCATTGTGTGTGATTAAATCTATTCTATATTTCATCATAAATCTAGTCTAAATACAATTTCAATCATTATTTGAGTCATCCATTAATTGTAATTTTCCCATAAACCTTATGTTTACACCAAAGTATCTGCATCTAAAATATTATCTTTGCATGGTTTATGTTCATGCAAATATCTTGATGATGAAACATAAGCAACAATTTTAATTTCTTAATAAAAGTATACACCTAATATGATTTATATTAATAGCTCTGGAGACATCTCTTTTTTTTTCCATCAACACACATAGTACAGCCTTTCAAATTATCCTTTTAGGTTCTCTCTGGCTTAAGTGTATTTTTATTATTATTATCCAGTTAGTTGCTTCATTTTCACTTTTATTTTATTTTATTTAAAATTTTCATTTTTTGTTGAAACAGCACTGTACTAGAGCATTACATATAAGGTTCAGGTATATATCATTAAGAGTCAACACATGTATATATTACATTAAGCTTTAAGCTGTGCTTAAAGTCCAATTTTATCCTTCACTTTACTTGTTTATCCTTCGCTACACCTGTTACTCCTTAAAAATAACTTTTCAGGGCCTCCCTAGTGGTGCAAAAGGTTAAGTCTCAGCACGATGAAGCTTTTGGCAGCCACTGCAGCACGAGTTCAATCCCCTCCCAGGGAGCTAACCCACATGGCATAGCAGACCTCTCCTGTCTCCTGTGCTGCTCCCCTCAGCAGTGTATTTCAGTTGATCTGTCTGTTCTGCTCCCCACTCTGCCCCTGGTGAATCCTCTCACCAACCGCCTGCAATTCTGGCCTACACCCCAGCTCTTGTATGCATAAATAAAAAAATAAATCTTTAAAAAATAGTAATAACTTTTCATCCTCTGTAACAAATAAACAGAACTAAACTTCCTCAGTTCTTTATTGAAATGTAATTTTATCAAAAATACAAAAAAGTTGGGGCCTCCCCAGTTGCGCAGCAGTTGAGCACTGGGTTTGAGAAGCTGCCCGCGGCCTCTGCAGCGCTGGTTCGATCCCCGGCTGCTCCCCGGCCGCTCCCCGGCCACCTGCGGAGGGTCCCACATGGCGCGCAGAACCTCTCCTGCCGCCTGCTGCTCCCCTCAGCAGTGTACTTTGGTCCCTCTGCCTGCTCTCCTTCCTGCTCTGCTCACCCTCCCGCGCTTCTGATGGTACCCAGTGCATGTATAAACAAAACAATCAAACAAACAAACAAACAAACAAACAAATAAATAAATAAATAAATAAATAAATAAAACATGCCTCTATAAAAAAAAATAAAAAAAAATACAAACAAGTCTATGCTCTCAGAAACATTGTAGTATTTATCACAAATGCAAGCAACCACATGTCAATATAATTAGTTATTATTATCCATCCCCCTTACTCCATGCAAAATTTTATATCAATCAGCTATTATACTGTTCACTGCTATATACCAATTCTTAGCACCTACAACATGTCCACGTTCTGGCACATATTCCATTATTGCAAAATATTTGATCATGATTTTTTCTGATGATCTCTGTTTTTTCATTTGTAGTAGTTGTTAGAATTCTTTCTGTAAACAGGGGAAGTTTGTGAACTTTTACATCTGTGGCAATTAATAGTATTCACTCTCTAAGTAAAATAGTTTTATGAGCATTTGATGTTAATTATAGCATGATTTCGGGCAAGGGTCTTTTTGTTAATCATCTGGGCTTTATGTATTGCAGAAATTTTTCTTCCTGTTTCCTTTTTTTCTTTTTTTTAAAGATTTATTTATTTATGCATATAAGAACTGGGGTACAGGTCAGAGTTGTGGTGGGTGATAGGATTCATCAGAGACAAAGTGGGGAGCAGAACAGGTGGATCCACTGAAATACACTGCTGAGGGGAGTAGCTGGTGAGACAGGAGAGGTCTGCTTCACCATGTGGGTAGCTCCCTGGCCGGGGATTGAACTTGTGCTGCAGTGGCTGCAGACAGAGTTTGCGTCTTAACCCCTTGTGCTACCAGGGTAGCCCTCTTTCCATTTTCTGATTAAGAAGTCTCAGTGGTCTTCTTTTTCTGCTTTTGTAACTCTTTGGTCTCTTTACCTCACCTATTTATCACTTATAAATACCTAACCTTCAATAAATAAATAAATAGATATCTTATTTATTTAAAATGAATGTCTTAAAAATGTCAAAGTCAAAATTTTCAAATTTCCCATGTTATGTTAGTTCTGAAATAAATCAGTGCTTTAAAAAACAAAAATTTGTAGTGTGATTCAAATCAAGAGAGAAATCGGGGTCATCCAAAACAGACCAACTCACTTCTTAATAACAACACTTCAACCAGAAGACATTAAAACTCATTTAAGACACACAAGCACTGTGAGTCAAGGATTATATCTGCTGAAACTGGCATATGGGTGGAAAATAATCTGTTATGAACATGGAAGAAGTCAGGACCTATGTGCATTTCCTGGAATGTCATATAGAACCAAAGCTTCAGACAACATAGAAATCTAAAGACAAGCTGAGTAATAAAACTAGCAGCAAGAATATATTTATAGCTAGAGAAACATTTCTATTTGCTTCTGGTTTTGTTAATTAGCATGAAAATGTTCCTTGGACTTGATTTTGGCCTTAGCCTTTGGAAAACTAATTTAGAGTCAATACTGCCATCTCAAATTGTACCTGGGCTTTCCCTGGTGGTCTAGTGGTTAGGATTCGGCGCTCTCAAATTGTACCTGATCAGTTGTGGTCAAGTTAGTTACCAGCCTAAAAATATGAATAACATGGAACTAGATAAGTTTTTTCACCTATTGATGGACATTCCAACAGCAAATAGATGTAAACATTCCAAATGGAACTGGGAAATATAAAAGTTTATATTAAAGATGTCAACATTGTAATAGTTGGGTAGAAATGTGTATTTATCTTAAAAATAATAAAATCTGCAATAATTTTGAAAATGGTCTGTATAAAAGCAATTATTAAATATGTTCACACAATCAAATAAATAGGAAAATATACTCAAAGCTAATAAAATTATTGAGAGATTACACACAGGCTTGCAGGCAGCAATCTGCTCCTGAAAATTCTAAGGCATCTTTTCAGATTGTGTGCAGAAGATTTAGTTTATAAGACTGCTTCTTTGCATAATCATCTTCAAACAGCACTTCTAGACTAAGAGATGTCTTTTTTACCTATTCAATTACTTTTGAAGAGAATAAAAATTAAAGCTTAGTGATTTGGTAGAAACATTACCATTGCCAATTCCCTTTACTGGCAGAGGTTTAAAATCAACATAAAGGATTTGCTCCTGCTTGCCTACCCACATCAACTGAAAATGAGGTTTCTTAGTAATGTAAATGTCCCCTTACAATAAATCATGATAACAGTTTAGCATTTACATATTTGAAAAAAATCAAGAAATTATTTATTCTCCTCATAAAAAAATTGACAGTTTTATAAAACAAAATTGTAAAATTTGTCATATTTTGTTTCTAATATCCGGTCAAATTCATTCTATGATGTTGATACTCACTTTAGCCTCAGTTTCAACCAACCATTGTGCTTCAATCATTTGGTAGTCAGCCAAATGTACCTATATTTACAACTATTCGTAAACCTGGTTTAAATATTATAATAATATGAAGCACTCCTCCCTGAATCTTATGAAGATTATACAACTCCTAAAAACTTTTGTTCACATGAATACTTAAATCTGTTGCATGCTCACAATGGAAATTTCATGTAGTAGCAAATAAGCGTGACTGATCTAAAGTTCATAATTCTATAGAGTGGGAATTAATGTGTTTTCCAGATGTTTAGTGTTGTAAACATCTCTGAACACAACTATTTTCTCTAAGAAGGAAATATTTTCACAAACTACATTTCTAGAAATACAATTTAAATTTGAAAATATATGACCTTTTTAAGGCTTGTAATATATGTTTCCAAGATTATACCCCCCTATTCTCTCACCAGCAGTTTATGTGGGTGATGATTTTGTATTTAACACAGTTGACCCCACCATCAAGCATTTGATACATAGTCATTAATATAGTAAAGTAATTCTTTTAATTGGTTAATTCACAGTCTAATGAGTAGGTCTTCCCTTTTCTTAATTTCAAATTTAGTTTGGCCAAATGAGTCATTTTATGACTTTTGTTAACTGTATGTAAAAGCTAATCTTTATCTGTATAATATACTCAACACTTGAATTTCAATAGTCACATTGATTTCACAGAATTTGCTTTCAAAATGTCTATAAAGCCCTCTATTTTCACCAGTGTCAAATTGAGTTTCAATTGGTAGGCATAATACTATCTTTGTAAGTGTTATACAAAAGAAGTTTTCCAGCTTACACATTTGTCTAGATTTTAACATGAATCATAAAGTTGTAAATACAAAAAGTTTTGAAGAAATAGATAAAAATTATTTACTCTGTGGTACAGTAACAAAACAAGCAAGAAAGATGTTCTATATAAATATATCATTTTTAAAGCTAACTTATACTACTGCAGGATTTGACAAGGCATAAATAAAAGGAATATTAGTCTTTTGTAATGAATGTAATTATTGTATAAGCCCAGGTTCTTCAGAGAAATAAAGATGATAGAGAAAGAAATAGAAACTGAGAATTTACTTTAAAAAATAGCTTTTATCATGTGGGAATGCAAGTTTGAAATCCTTAGGGCATTCCAGCAGGATGGAAACTCAGGCAGGATCCTATGTATCTTGAAGCAGAACTCTTTCTACCTAGGACACCTCACCTTTTGCTCTTACAGGCTTCAACTGATTGGATGAGGCTCACTCACCTTAGCTGATTCTAAATGTTAAGCATATTTACAAAATAGCTTCACAGCAACATATAGATTAGCATCTGATTGAACAGCTGAGTACCATAGCCTACTAAAATTAACATGTAAGATTGAACTTTCCAATGATGTTATATAAATTGTTATAGATCGCATCCAAAGAATCAACACAATGTATGGAGTTATACACAATTTGTAATGATTGTGTGTTTTCATGCAAATCAATACAATTCAGAATACATTTGAAATACTCTTTATATGTATTACTTATTTGGACATTTTATTACTTCAAATATGATAAAAAGCAGGAGAGCAAAGAGGAAGCAGCCACTGGACTATTATGGAGGACTTTGTTCCTTGGTATGGGTATGATGTGATAGTGTACATCTGAAGAGTCGTGAACCTAAATCTGTGCATCATATATAATTTTCTAAACCTCAATTACAGGAAAATAAAAGAAAAAAAGAAAGAAAGACTTGTTAATAAGGAATATTTTTCAAAACATTAATTTCTCAGATCTTGAGGAATCTAGAGAAAACTGAAATAATTATATACTTAAAAAACACTCAGCATTCAGGAAAGGAGTGTGTGTGTGTGTGTGTGTGTGTGTGTATGTATAAGGCAATTGTTTATTTAGTGTGATGAATTATATTTTAAACTATTCTACTAATATAAAAATGTTAATTTTAATATTTAGGTCAAAATTGCTATCTGTAAAGGAGATGTACAAATGTAGACATGGATTTTCGTTTGTTTCTATGTTTTGTCTAGCGTCATTTCTATCAGGGCAATTGCAGAGAGTTATATATGAAAATAAAACATGATCAGTAGTTATTCTAGATCCTTCTCCTAGGGCATGGTGAAATACACCCCTGAACCAGTCTTGCCATTGTAAACCCATTACCAAGTTCTAACTTATCTGTGTAAGAACAGAAATTGGAAATACACTGTCTAATAATAAAAAATAATTTTTTAAAAAGAGTTGTAGTCTTTGAAAGAATTTCCTATCTTTTATAAAGAGTCTGTCATTGTCCACTCCTCTGTGTAAGGAAAAAAAATAATTTATTTTCCTCTGTCAATCAAATAAGGGACCAGCAAAGGTACTCTCAGAATCATAGGAGGTATTTGTCAGCTAGGAACAATTTGGCAAGAGTGAAAGCTCTTCATGTTCAAAACTACATAATGGAGGATAGTTGGATCAGTCCCTCTCAGGAAGAGCCTTCACAAAATGACTTCTTCAGGGGCTTCTGAAGTAGGATTCTAGAAGGATAGCCAGGAAAGGGGACCCTAGAATAATGGCCAGGGAGTACAGTGCCTATGAGTGTTTCAAAGGCCAGGAGGGTTGGGGAAGGGGCAGGCAAGGGTCCAAAGAGCTTCCAGGATTAGCTGACAAAGAACCAGTGTTGGTTTCCTCCTTGGCAAATGGCATTTAATAGAGCTCAGTGGTCAAGGGAGAACCACAAACAACCCCTGTTGTGCATTGTGGCTTTCAACCCTTTACCTCTGAACACTACTTCCTCCTTACACTGGAGGAAACAAAAGTAACATGGCAATGAGAGAGGAAAAAGAGAAAAGCTGTATGGAGCCAAGGAACAGTTGATGCCTTTTCCCACTGTGGAGACATAGCTCAGGCCTGCTTACCAGAAAGTGAGAGGCTTGGATTACAAAAAAAGGTGGATGTATTTTATTATACAGAGAAAGCTGAATGTAGTTATAGCCTGAATACATATGTATCTATCTTTGATATAAAACATTCATGGTGATTTCAACAAAAACTCAAGCATTTTAATTCTGAGGAAATGTAATCAAAATAATGGTGGTTTGGAATAGATTCTTAGGCTTTTTTTTTTCATTTTAGTGGTCATTAAAATATTTAAAAACAGGTTATGCTAGCCAGTAGCACAACATGAAGCAGATTTTAGTTTCTTACAATGACAGTAACTTAATAAAATCATCTGTGAGCTGACTAGATTTTCCTGTTGCCCTATTCATGAGGAAATCTATCATGTTTGAATATAGTAAACATTTTGATAAAATTTAGATTTATTGCTTTCTAAGATTCTTAAAATTTTAAATATGAGTAACTCATGTTTCCATCACAAAAGGATAGAGCAAAGCAAATCACAACCAATATTGCTATATTAAGAATTTATAGTGATGTATCTATCATTCATACCTTCCCAAGCACTGCATAATTATTTCAAGATGAATATGTAATACATAATTCCCTTCAGCTATGACTTCATATTTAATGTAAGTGCCTAAAATGTCCTTATATTTATTCTATTATTAAAAAAATCCATGGTCTCTTTAGTCTATTTCTTATATACTACTTGGGCAATTAGGCAATTTTCATGATTTTTATACCCACATACCATGTATGAGCTCAAATCTGAACAATCTCACCTTTGAGGAAGTGTGAAGTGTGGATGCTATCGAGCCCCAGGAACTCAGGAATATACTAGGATGCAAACTTAAAAGTATGCTCATTCTACAGATAGAACATAATATATAAGAATTTCCTTAATAGTGTGTGATTCATAACCTGTATTTCTCATACTTTTATTACCATTGCTTATGTAATTTATATTTTGATGTCTTGTAGGACTATTCACAACAGTATAATTTTCCAAGTCACTGATTTGGATTAAACTACACAGAGAAAAATGAAGAATAAAGACAAATATATATATACAAATATGGTGAGAATTTAGATAGAAATTACATATAGTAATAATATGGCTGGAAATAGCTAAATACTATTATGATATGTAAAAATGTCTTCTTATACCTCAATATCTAATGTAAAAAGTCTTATATTTTCTCTTTAAATAGTTTTAAATTTCTCAGAATTTTCAATAAAGGACCACATTCCTTCACAAACACCAGAGATAGTACTCTCAGATGTGCCTAATGAATTGAATGGGGATTTGATAAATTTCACTGCTAAAAAAAATAATACAATGAGCCCCACCACAGTCAATATCCTTATATAATTTAGTTGTGAAATTCATGTTTATAATATTTCCAACAGTTTAAAGATGAATTATAATATTACACCTTCATATTTGTACAGTCCTCGGTCAGTTTGTATATAGTAATAGTGGCTATTCAGAGAACAAATCACCAATTAAAAAATCAAACTGATATAAGCCTGAATCCAATAATACAGATCCCCAAACTAAATAGTTAAAATATATGAACTACTTGTACTGACATGTCTATTTTATTCTCTCATGATATCTAAGTTGGTTGTTAGCAAACAAACAATCAAAGGAGGCAAAATTCATCTCATTTGAATTTTGACCCAGAAGTTCAACAATCACTAAATCCACACTCTTGTTGGCAAACTGATACACAATATCTCTAAGTCACTATGCTCAAGATTAAGAGCAATGCATAGTCCATTTTTATATTTTGCTGGAATTTTACCTGCTCAATTCATTTATATTTTAATGAAAATCTCTAGATTTTTCATTTTTCCAAACTGTCTGAAGATACAGTATGTTTTTCCCTCTGTTTTCTTTAAACAAACATTTCTCAAATGTCTACATGTGCTAGAAGGGGAACTTTTGAAAGATGGTCACTTCTTTGTAATAAATAGTCTGATGCCATCAGGTCTCTGAAACAAGAGAAATCAGAAGGAAAAAAACCTGAAATATAAGGTCCAATTAGGTTTTACATTAACCATTATGGGCTGGGCAGGAAAAACTTGTGGGGTTTTTTGGCTCAAAAAACTTCTAGTCTTGGTGTAGAAATGAATATTTGACTGTTCCACCACAGTTTTCTCTATTAGGCTGCTCAAGGAAGTCTTGAGTGAGGAGTATGATGTGCTTACATATTAGACATAAGCTCCCAGGTACTCAATTCATTTGGGGATTGTTCCAAAGTGTCTTTAGTCTCTTTCATTTCACCTTTCATTTTTAAGAAAAACAAATTGGCCGAATCTGCCACTGTTCATCTCAATTTGGTAACACTAGGCTGGTGGATCTGTTTGAGGTACTGACTTTGAGCAGTCTTCTATTTCTTGCAGCCCAATTGCCAGTTGCATTACAAGAATGGTTTCCCTGCATGCAGATCTTGAAGTTTTTACTTTAGTTTTTCTTTAAGCTTCCTTAGCCAGTTACAGCATTAGACTTACATCTGTATATTTGCCCTCCATAGTCCCATGATGTCATGGGAGTATTATGAAGAAGGGGTCACCTTTAAAAAATTCCCCTTCTAGATATTTGCCCTCCGTATGGTACATAAGCTTCATATTCTTCCATCTTAGAGAGTTAACTCATCTGTGCCTTAACTCTGAGTTTTGGTTTATTTGATTATATATTTTTGGGAAAAGAATCCTCTTTGGTTATCTTCTTGAATCTCAGGAGTCTTGTCCAGACATGTCTGTGTCACCTGTGTGTCACAGGTCAAGACCCAGGCATCAAAAGCCCTCTATGTGCTGAGGTTGTTCATTTTTCTAATGTGTACTGAACACTTCTTCCAGGCTAATCTTAATAAAACACTATTTCATTATATCAGTCATTGTTTTATTATTTATTTATAAAGATTTATTTATTTATTTTTGTAAGCAATGGGTACAGTCAGAAGCGCGGGAGGGTGGGAGAATTCACCAGAGCCAGAGCAGAGAGCAGAACAGGCAGACTGAGGAAGTCCACTGCTGATAGGAGCAGCGAGCGGCAGGAGAGGTCTGTGCACCATGTGTTACCCTCACCTGGGCGCTGGGGATCAATCAGGCACTGCAGAGGCTGCGGGCAGCTTCGCAACCCAGCGTTCAACCACTATGCCACCAGGGAGGCCCAGTCATTGTTTTATTTATAAACTATTGATGGCTATGTTCTGTGTTACATAAAGCAATCATGGTCTTTGACTCAGTGATATTTTAAACCTACAAGGGAGCACAGTAAACAAATAATTGTCCCAATAAATATAGTATTAGCTCTGCTAACTGTTATGAAAGAAATAGTCCTATGAGATTAGGGAAATTTAAAATGCATGTTTGAGAAACTGATGTTTATAATAAAATTTGAAGATTGATGAAGAAATCTAGGCAGTGAAGTAAGGGGTAGATCATTGTATAAATAGAAACTACCCCTGTCTGATACCAGTTACTTTATTCTGTAATGAATATGGGAAGATATAATTGTGTATATCAAATAGCATCTCTTGGTAAGTTCATGTCCAGTGAACTGGAATTAAACCTCAGTTATGGTGGCATTTAGTTATTTAAGATTGCAATTGCTCCATTTTAGTAAAAACAGGTTGAAAAACGTTCACTGAAAAAATGTTAAGTTGTATGATTGAATGTATTTTTATTGACAAATTTCTGATCAGAGGAATCTGGAAACTAATGCCTTTAGTTTTCAAACCAAGCATCTTTGAGAGATCATCTTTTCTCTTTGGAAGAAGTAAACACCTTGATCAGGGTCTACTTATACAGAAATTTTAGATAACCCAAATTGTTGATTTTGCTGATAAGATACTGAGGCTGATCGATAAAGTAGTAGAGTTAGACTATAAATGCCTAATCATGAATCCAATGATAAATAATCAATCAGGTAAAAGTTAGAGTGAAACAAATCTTATTAAGTCACAGAGATAAATGAGGGTTGCAAGGGAATCAACAGACAAAAGAAGACACATGAAGATATAAAACCTGAGAATTCATAATTAGTTGAGCAGAAAGGAAAAACAGGTAATCCGGAGAGAATTTTAAAATCCCTTGCTTACAGATTCTGCAGTGTGGGCTCCTTTTAAAGATATCTTAGATCTTTTCCAGGTTTGACTTCTCTGAGAATATTAGGAAAATTAAATTAATCAGTTAATCAAATTTATTGCTGAGTTTTTCAATGTAATCTTTAATATTAATCTTGCCAGATCAACAATGTAATAAGAATAAAAGAGAAAGCACCATTATTATCCCTAAGTTTCTACTTTCCTTGCTTTCTTTTTTAAAAGATTTATTTATTTATGTATACAGGAACCAGAGTACAGGCCAGAGGAGCAGGGGGTGAGAGGATACACCAGAGACAGAGGGGAACAGAACAGGCAGATTGACTAAAATACACTGCTGACGGGAGCAGCAGGCCAGTCAGGTGAGTTCTGCTGTGCCAGATGGGTATCTCCCTGGCCGGGGATTGAACTCGTGCTACAGTGGCTGTGGATAACTTCATAGGTTGTGTCTTGAGCCCTTGTACCAACAGGGAGGCCCAACTTTCCTTGTTTTTTTAAACTGTTACAATCATGTTGTTCTTGAAATTAACATTTTCTCTAGAAGGTACTCTCCTATCATAGCTGAGATAAGGATGACTATTTAACCAGAACTTTCATTTCACTTTGCACTACACAAGGCAAAGAAGCAGTCCAGACTTAACACAACTGACTCAGGGTCTGGAGCCTATGCTTTCCCAACTTCTGATTCACCCTATTGTAGAAATATCCATCTTAATCTTCACTATCTGAAAACTTTCAAACATCTTAAAATAAATCCTCAGAAGACTATAATTGAGGAAAAATGATCCTAAGAACAGTTGTATTGGATGTGAGGGCGATCTGGCTGCGACATCTGTCACCCCATTGATCGCCAGGGTTGATTCGGCTGATCTGGCTGGCTAGGCGGGTGTCCCCTTCCTCCCTCACCGCTCCATGTGCGTCCCTCCCGAAGCTGCGCGCTTGGTCGAAGAGGACGGCCTTCCCGGAATAGAGACGGACCGGTCTTCGGTCGAGGGTACACGAGTAGCTGCTCTCCCCTGCTAGAACCTCCAAACAAGCTCTCAAGAACAGTTGTATTATTTTTGGTTTTCAAAAACCAAAAGTTGAAATTTTTATTTTCAGCTTTACGCCAGAGAAATTTTTCTCTAGACAATTGACACTAGGAACATCCATCTCCTCTAGATTTTTCTTCAACTTCTTTTTAATTTCCATATAAAAAGCAATACAAGAATTCATGTGTGCTTAGTAAGTTAAAATTGCAAAGTTTAATAAAATGTTCTGTTAGATATGCATTAATATATGTGACACATGTTATGCAGAACCCTGAATTGTAGAGATAATGAAGGGTTATTTTAATATTTTAATAGCAAATATAATAGTACCTCTCTGCAATTCTCTATTTTAAAATCTTTAGCTCTCCCTAAATTTCACTGTACTTAATCAAAGCTCAGGCTTCCTCACTAGATAATAGCTAGAGTATAAGGGATAGTTCAACTCATAAAAGTAGTTATTGAGAACTTACGTGGAAAGCACTGTTTTAGCTTATTCTGATCCAAAACAAACAAGCAAAGAAACCAGGACCTAGTTTCAAATAATTGTCATAAAAATTGAAGAGAAGGAAATTAAAATAATTAATAGTGTAAGAATATAAAATAAAACAAAGACCTTATAATTTAAAATATTATTTGTTGGCTAGCGTAAATAGAAAATGAATTAAAATATTTGAAATGTTGATAACTGAATAGAGTTAAGTAAGAGTTAAAATATCTATATATTTTTCAAAATTTAGGAGTGTTTCAAATACTTTGATGATAAAACATGGACATTCAACATATTTCATAACATCTGGTATATTTATTCAGTTTAATTTTATTAATTGCCTAGGTAGTAGGGCTACAAAATTCATCAGTGACATGACCAGAGTACTGAGTAATTAGAATGAGAATGTTAGAATTAGATCATTAGCAGCCTGCCATTTTGCTTAATGACAGGGTATCCACTGCAATTACTAAAAAAGAACAGAATAATTACATTCAGCAAAGGGCCATATTTAATTGCATAGTGTATATAGCAGAAAACTCTAAATATCAGGACATGGAAAAGGTTATGATTAACAAGGAATACAGATTTTATTTAGTTACATTTTGCTATTAATGCAAGAAAGTCCCTCTTGCTTAAAACATTGCTGTTGATTGCTGGCATTCTCAAAAAGATAGAATCATTTATTTTTGCCCTAGGAAGTGTATTGATTATTTCAAACTTCCACCCATGATTTCAGGTCATTCCTTTTTTCTAGTTGCCCCCTTCATATCCAACTCAGTTCCTCTCCACCCTCCTCGACCCTGACTTCTTTCTTGCTCTTGCACTATTCGGCAAAGGCATAGATTTCAGGAGAAGTGTAGGAAGGGCAAAAGAAGAGTGGCAGAGTGTTTTTCCCAGGCTTTCTTTCACCTGAGTGGGTAGCAGAAAATGTGGGTGTGTTCTTCCAGTGAGAGGGCTCTCCCACACTTATTGCCATTCTTTTGGAATTCATAAACTAGTCTCTGGGCTGCCACTTCACGCTCAGAGGTGGTAACAGCTATGCAGCAGTCTGGAGCCCCGGGGTGCCTCACTCTTCTTTTGCCTTTTTGTATTATCTCTCACATACCTGTGAGTATAGCACTTTTCTGAACTCTTCTCAATAAGTCAGCTTGAATATGCCATTTCTTTCCTACAAGGTCTCTGAAAAACAATTTCCTGCAGTGATTTGGGATCAGCATTGCATAGATAGTGGAAATATTAGAGAACGGAAAATCTATGAATTCTAGTTTACACCCTACATCTTCTTTGTAAGTGTTGGACTATGTTTACTTTTCTGTGTGTCCAAAATCATCCTAGTTATGATAAAACAAGGGAATTTTGGAATAGAATGAAGAACAGGAAGAGACACTTCATCATCCTTTTTCCAATACAAAATACTGAAACCATCCCTCATGTTAATAGTTTTTAGAAAATTAAATAATGATATAGAATCCATAACTACTTACTAGAATTTCTCCAAATATTATATTTTATTCAAACTGTGTTATTTCATTATGTAATCCAACAACAAAGACAGCATCTCACCAAACTCATATTTCTTTAATATAGAAAAAAATTGTTACTTAATATACCAGGCATAATTTTACTTATACTGAATTAAAATAAAGTGTTTTAATTCCTAAAATGGAGTCAAAATGCAGATTATTTATAGCTTTTATGTTTTTATTAACATTCGTCATTACCCAAAGTTAATACCTGTATTTTAAAAAATATTTACAAGTTGCTATTGACAAGTATAAGTAGGGGTATATACTGTTGTAGAAAAATTGATATAAAAATTTATTTAAATATCTCAAGGAATAGTTTATTTCTATCCCTTAAAAGGTAAATTACATGTATTGATTAAAAAACTGGCATATTATAAAATATGATCCATAATTAGGAATTCATTTTAGCTCCTAAGCCAGGAACTTGTGAGCATTGGGAAATCTACTACCTTTGTTTCAAGAACTCAGATTATGTTGCATGCAGAGCAGTGAGGACTCTGAAAACTAGTAGAAAGTTCTGTTCTTGCTTAAGTCCTTCATTTTTCCCTAATGGGAAAAGAGACCATCATGCCCTATGCTTCTGCCCTTTTCCTAGTTGAAGAAAGAATCCCTGTATCCCTTTTATGCCTATGGATCTCCCAGTTCTGGGTTTAGCAGTAATCATGTTCCGTCTGAAAATGTCACACACAAACACCCTTGTTTGTTATGTGAAAAATTCCCCTCTGGGGCTTCCCTGGTGGCGCAGGTGGTTGAGCTCAGCACTGTGAAGCTGTCTGCAGCCTCTGTAGCCTGGGTTTGATCCCAGGCCTGGGAGAAACCCACATGGCGCACCAGACCTCTCCTGTCTTGCCCACTGCTCCCCTCAGCAGTGTATTTCAGTCAGGCTACCTGTTCTGTTCCCCCACTCTGTTCTCTGGTGAATCCTCACACCCCCAGCACCTCTGGCCTGTACCCTGGTTCTTGTATAAATAAATAAATCTTAAAAAAATAAGAAAACAAAGAAAAATCCCCCTCTGTGTCCTTAATGCTCAGATTCCTAAACACAGGGTAAATCTTCCTGGTCTATTCCATTTGTCTTTAGAATTTACAACCATATAAATTCCCCATATGCATGTTATTAAATTGTTTGTCTTTGCTAACTCATCTGATGCTGTTTTGAATATTTGTCCAGCCTAAGGAGAGCCCAGAGTAATACAAGATGATTTATTTGTGCCCCAACAGATTTAGATACAAATTTATATTTACAAGACATAGAACCCTAATAAAGAAGTGAAAACCCAAAAGAAGGAGCAATTCCGAACCACTTTTATACTAGGTTGAACATAAAGAAGCAGTTGTGCAAAAGTAACTACAATTCAATATATAGGATAAAAGAAGATAATTTTTTAAAAGAAGCTCTGTTCATAAAGAATTTTCTCGCGCTTTGACTCTCAGTTGAAGTTTTCTTTCCTTCCTGTTCAGGGAGGGCTTCTTTCACATGGAAATTTTTATCAACCCTTTTCAAGAAGAAAAGGTAAGAATAAAATGCACATCAATGCACATCTAGTATCTGCTGTTTTTTAAGTGCCTTTTGTTTAAAATAATCCTATGTCCAAGTGGCATATATTTCGGGGATGGTGTATTTTGCCAGCCTTCAATGTCATGCAATATAGTAAAGAAGGTTGAATATGATAATCCAAGACAGATAATGTCTTTGTCTCCAAATAAGCTGTGCAAAGTACAGAACACCTCAACACATAGGTCTCTATTTATACCGCTGCAATAAAGATCAAAGAATTATTTTACTACAGCATTCCCCCACCCCCTCGGATAATGAAAACTTGTAACTATTTTCCAACAAACCTTTCCACACATCATTTACTTTCTCAGATGCAAAATTGACATCACTATTAAACATCTGTATGGCAGAGCAATATGTTGTGAATTAATCACAGCTCTGTTAGAAGCCTGAATATTTCCCCTCATCATTTCTAGTAGCTCTCTACACAGTAACCAGCCATCATGAGCTGCTGGCAGACAGCACAGTTACAATTAATGATTATCATCCTTCCAGCAACTGTTTTAGGCATTGCATCATCTTCTTAAGAGAGTCTCAATAAAATGCCACATTCTTGAGGTTTAGAAATATTTGAAGATCTTTATTAAGCATTAGGAAATCCTTAGTTAAAAGAAAAAGTTTCACGTAAGTGCAATTTTGAATCCTTATATATAGAACAACAAATGGGCTTGTTGGTATTCTTTTTTAAACAATTGAAAACAGACTGTAAATTCTTGGTAAATTGTGACCAATTTTCAAGTTGAAAAGTCTTTTCCAGCAAGTAATATTTGATTTCATATGCTGAATTATTGATGCAATAACGGATGCATTCAACTTACATTCTTCAACAAATAATTGGTTCATATGTATCTGCAAACACAAATGCTCTGCAAACACAAATGCTGCAAACACAAATGCTCAGAATGACCAAAATAGAACAGTAAATGTTTAGGGTTTCAAAAAATTCCCCACTTTGAAACACATACCAAATATTTCAGTAAGAAAATTAAAATAATAGTTTAAGTGTAAAGAATACTATTCATGGGCTCATAGAAGTGGTAGCAAGGTTAGATTTTGTGAATCAATGTCCTTTATAGAGATAATCTGGATTTTTATGAACATATAGTTTATGAGATATTTTATATTTTAATTGCTCTAAATATATTTAAAAGTTTATCAAAACTTTATTTAAAATTTGGAAAGTCTTATAAACATTATTTATACATGCCAAGACTGAATTAAATCATGCAATATTTTGCCTTATACGTAAAAAAAACTGAAGTATTTTAAAAGTTTAAAGTCAATTAAAGTAGGAAAATCATGATTTCTATTTCCTTACAATATAGAATTTTTAATAGGAATGATTATGTAATGTTATCATGCTTTCTTTAATATGCATAAATGAATATATACTTGATTATTGGAAGTGATTGAAGTATGCATAATTGATTATGGAAAATTGAAAATAATTGCAATATCAAAAGGATGCTTATTCATATGCATTTTGGTTTTTAAAGGTGTTTTGTTTGCAAAGATAATGATGATTACACTATGATAAATTTTATATCCTGGTCTTTTATGCCTCTGGTGTGAGAGTAGCCCCATCATAATTTTCTGTACCTTTCTGTTTATATTTCCAGTGAGCTACAAAAATTGAAGTATTGGATGCACAGATTATTTACACAATAATGTGGCGGTTACTTTCATATGTCAACTTAATGTGATTACTTGTGACCAGATATTTGGCCAAACATTGCTTCTGAATGAATCTCTGAGGGTGTTTCTAGATGAGATTAACATTTGAATCCATAGGCTGAGTAAAGGAGATTGCCTTCCCCAGTGTACTAAGCAGCATCCTATCAATTTAAAGCCAGACTATAAAAACACAGAGGGAGGAATTTCTTTCTTGGTCTGACTGTTGTACTCAGTGCAATTTTATATATTTCAGTGCAACTTTATATATTTCCTATTGGTTTGGTTTCTCTGGAGAATGCTGACTGACACAAAAGGTTTCCAAATTACATCTTATTTATGTCTGTGAAGTTAAAAGAAACTATGACCTAATAAAATTGTGCTCTAATCAAACACAACTTAAAGTAAGAGATAGACTAAGTAGATGACATTATGCCGCAGAACCTCAGCTTAGTGCCCCACATCAGCCTCTGCCAGAGTGACTCTGAAGGTTCTTATCACTCCAGCAACTGCAAACGAAATGGAAGTTAACCACTGCTCCCCTCAGCAGTGTATTTCAGTAAATCCACCTGTTGTGCTCCCCACTCTGTCTTTGGTGAATCCTCTCACCCGCTGAACCTCTGACCTACACCCCAGTTCTTCTACACAGAAATAAATTTTTTTTTAAATTATTTAACTTTGATGTCCATTGTTGATATAGAGGTTTAGTCCCTATACTCGAATCTAATTGTCTAATGCATGGCAAGACCATTCACACAGATCTCTGCTTACCAGATTTTTTTTTAAATAGATTTTTAACAAAAGAACAACAAATAGATTTTTTAAAAAAGTCATTTGCCTTATTAGTTCTTATCTTTGATAGCATCTTCCAAATATAGAATCTAACTAATATCACTGGAATCACCTAATAATTTTGCCACTTGGAATTTTTCCAAATCATTGCCTAGTTTCACAGGACATGTACCTTAACATTTTGAGCATGAACTTGGACAGGGTTTGCTTTTCATGACTTTCACAATTTCACAATATGACTTTTGCTTCTTTTTTTTTTTTTGATTTATCAGTGGAATTCCTGCCCTAATGAAATGTTCCTTTCCTTCATTGCCTTCCACTCTCCCTCCCTTCTTCCTTCCTTCCTTCCTTCCTACCTTCCTTCCTTCCTTCCTTCCTTCCTTCCTTCCTTCCTTCTCTCTCTCTCTCCATTCTCTTGTATACCCTCTTCTCTGTAGCCTCTAGCTTTTAAACAAGAAGTATAATTTTGATACATGCCTTTACCTTTGGGCCATAATAATATAAAACACCTAAAACCTATTTTTCAATCTACCTTGCACTTAAATCTAACAGCCTTTGTAATAGTCAGTTACCCTCATGGGTGAACAGAACTAATGGCATGGAGGTCAGCACAGCTTCTGTGATTGATTTTTTTTTTAACTATGATTCCTTTGGCCCCAGATATGCTTGTTTTTCATTAGATCTCTGGAATAGGCTTGTAAATTAATTTCTGGCCATGGGGAGCCCTCCCTCACTTTATGTTGAATCTCATTTTCTTCCAAAAGAAAGTAACTACAGTAGGTTTCTACATTTATTATAAATTCTGTGAAAGTTCATTATTATTTTCATCAAGAAAATGTTTTTTTTTTTAAATTACTGATAGCTGTGTCAGGATGTTCCTTAAACCAGTTTGACAAGTCCTTTGAATATACAGAGCACAGCAACTTGGAAATGTAAAGACTATTGCAATGGCTATTAAAATGTCTAATTACTTGAGGGATACTTTTCTTCTATTTTTAATTTGACATCCCCATAAGCTGTAAATAATAATTAAAGACTAAAACAATCACAAATGGTGTCTTCATGAAGTTGTTTTTCTTTTTTTAACTTCTAAAATATAGCAGCAACAACTTTGTTTTTGACTTAAACATACATGCTTTTTAGCTCTGTTCAATTTCACTGTCATATTTTCAACTCCTTCCATAGGAAAAGCCCAGTAAATAAGTTTGTGAATTCTAATTATGTCATATATTTCTTTAGGGCCAGTGCTTAATTTTATTCAAAATTAGAAATTTTGTTTTCCTAAATGATTTTTGAAATCATTCAGTTCAAAACGCATTTTGAGATTAAAAAATATATTTGAATCTCTCAATTTTTTAAAAAATTAAACCTGTGGCAGTGGGTGATATTTTTACCTTTTTGGAATTCACATATACTTCAAAATTACTTTAAATTTATTACAGAGAAACTCTAAGTCTACATAAGCAAAAGAGATATAAACAGTCAAGTGGATTCAGAGGGGGAAAAAAAGACAAAACAAATTTATCTTTTTAACACCAAAACTAAATTTGTCACAAAATGGTTTTTATGCTCATATGAGTATATAAAGCAATTAAAATTAGAATGTGGCATTGTAACCTTTAAATGAAATGTAGGAAATAAGAGTTTTATTGCTGATCTTCCAATAACCTATAAACTTTTTATAAAAATACATAATACAACTAGAAGTAATATTTCACTTGATATAGACTTAAACATAAAGCAGACTTTTCAACAACTAAACACTTAATTTAAGTTTACATATTGTAAGTTCCGTACAGTGTTGGGCATGCATCTAAATCTGCTTTGTATAGCAATAAAATAAAACACTGCATCATTTTACAAAAGTCAAACATCTGATGATGACCCCATTTTAAAGGACCAAACACTCCATAAGCCATAACATGGATACAATTGATTATTGTGGATGAGTTCATTCTTTTTTGAAAATAGACTGGAGTTTATTACCCTATGTTAATGTGCCAGGATAAAGCAGGCTTAGGTAATTACACTGTGAGTATTTTATCCCTGAGTTATTAAACTTGTCTCTGCCTCCCTACACACTAATGTTAGAGGTTAATAGCAATGTTCTATTTTATCCAATGCCTTACTTCACTTAGTGCAAAGATGCATGGCTTTCATTAAAGCATGAAGCAAAAAGAATTGCAGAAAAAATTAACATCTAAATTCAGGGCAAAATAACCTTACAGTAAAGAACACAATAGTGGTAACAATCTATGTCAAGTTTAGCCAGTTTTACACCGTAATTATAAAATAAACTATATTTTGAATTTCATCACATAAAACAAATCATATTACAACATTTCTGAAGTTCTGTCTCTAGTATACTTTTGATACATGAGTATCTACTTAAAATATCAAATAGATTAAACAAGCTATACTAGGAGTTGTGTTTTCACAATTCTAGGCAGGTGTGTTGCTCAAGAAAATGCTTACTGGAATGATATCATTTTAAAAGACGATTGTGTATTTTAAAATACACAATGCTATTATATTCACTCTATTCTTAGATTAACTAAATAAAAGAAATCAGTTATCTTTGCTTCTGTTTTGGAGGCATTTTTACATTCTATTTTTAATGGACCACAATGCACAAGCATCCAGCATATAAGGGAAACTCAGATTAAGAGAGACAATATCATTTGAGCCTCTAATGGTAGAACCATTCCTATTCTGGCATTGATTCTCAGCTCTATTTGGGCTCATCTCTGTTCACCACAGTTTAATTGAATGTTATTTCTATTGTTTTAACTATGTGTTGTGAGATGATATCTTTATGTGACTTTTAAAATTAATTAATTTTTTAAAGATCTATTTTTATTTATGCATACAAGATCTGGGGTACAGGCCAGAGGTGTGTGGGGGGGTGAGAGGATTCACCAGAGACAGGGTGGAGAGCAGAACAGGCAGATCTACTGGAATACACTGCTGAGGGGAGCAGCGGGTGAAGCAGGAGAGGTCTGCAGCACCATGTGCATAGCTCCCTGGCTGGGGATCGACTCATGTTGCAGTGGCTGAGGATAGCTTCATAGGTTGTCTCAACCCCCTGTGCCATCAGGTAGGTCTATATGATTTTTTTTTAATATTCACAAATTAAATATATAAAAGTAGGGCACACTAATGAAGATGATTATCCTCTCATTTATAGTCATCCACTGTTCTTCTTATATCACTATAGATTGGTTTTGCTTAATTATGAATTTCATATAAAGTCATACATTATATATCCATCATACTATTTTTGAAATTCTATTTTGTTGAATCTAACAATAGTGCATTAATTTCATTGCTAAGTGGAACTGAGTATATATTACACCAAAGTATGATTTTAATAATGGACTAATAGCATGTTTTAGTTTTTAACTATCATGAACAAAGCTGATATTCTTGAACAGTCTTGCTATGGACATTTGTTTTTATTCTTCTTTGGTAAAAAATGAGAAATGGAATTGTGAGGTCCTATTTAAGGCCAGTAGTACAAACTGACAAACTATTTTCAAAGTGTTTTTACTATTTTATATTATTGTCAAGAAATTATGTTTCAGTTGCTCTGTCATTACTAGCAGGATATGTTGTCTTTTTAATTAAAGTCAAAATGACAGTTATGATCTATAGTGGTTTCCAGTTCCTGTGGTATAAATCCTTCTAACATGAGTTATTTCAAATCACTGTGTTTGTGACTGTAAAGTGGGTAAGTGTTCTGCACATTCTGTTCTTGCAAGCTAGTGCAGGTTAGTTTCAGCTCACCATTGCAACTAGCACAAGTAAGAGCATATTTTTCTACTAAGTATGGATGTGTACTAAGGTATACATCTCATTTTGACACAAAGAATCTTAAAAAAAAGAACTAGAATCGGGGTCAAAACATAATAAAATGTGTATTTTTATTTCTGTTTTCAAGGTCACTTTTATTTTTTAGGTTTATGTTTGTGAAACAATACAAAGCCTAAGAATACAGTTAGCTGCACTGCAGTGGCCCATGCTAGACAATAGTTTTATCCCTCATTTTCTCAATATCTGTCCAAATACCAGCAAAAGGAAAAAAAGTTTAAAAAATACTAAAAATCTTCATATTATCATGAAAATACTGTAGTTTTGATGTCACTGACCTCTTCAAGGGGACTCTAGAACACCTGTGTGTCCACAGACAACACTTTGCCAATCATATTTATAGTTATATTTAAAAATTTACATTATTGCGATTTAACTTGCACTGAAATATCACATCTTCTTTTAGTTTCTCTCTTAAAAATATCATTGAAATGTTTGGCAAAGAAAAAAGAGGAGACAATTGATACAAAAATCAAGTCAACATCATTATTGTTTTTATTTTACTTTTCTCTAACTTCCAGAATGTTAATGCAACACTTTGATTTCTATAAATATTAGCAAAATAAATGCTTAAAAACATTCTTAGCATCTGTTAAATATGCCTTATTTTTAATATGACTCCTTTCAAAATTTATAGTTTGCTAGTGTGTCATTCATTGCATATACCAAGGTAAAAAAAAGTTAAATCTGAAATACAAATAAAGAGTGGAAATAATGACAAAAGATTACTTTTAATTGCTACAGAAAATAAAAGTTTTACATAAGTAAAATGATAGACTGAATATTGTGACTAAAATGAAAATATTTTTAAGATACATCAATTTTATGCAAAATACAACTACCATATATAAGGAACAGAGTGAATAGAAATATCAATGATTTGTAGGAATGCAGTTTTCAAAAATATTTTAAAAATTATAATGACATTTTATATATAAAATTTTCACATTTTAAAAGAAATATGATTACTACCTGAAGATAAAAATCTGACTAGATAACCTCTTCTACAATGCTAACTTATGAATGGAACTGTAGCAAATACCTGCAGAGAAAAGGTAGACTAAAGACTCAGAAATCATTAGCTGAGAAAGATCATTGCATAATGGGAAAAATGTTCTGAAACTTTTAAAAAAGTTTTCTACTTCACTAAAGTCTACACCAGGGCTATTTTTGGTTATGAAATAAGGCAGATAATTATCAGGATATAAAACTCAGTGGTTCAGGAAGGAAAACATTAAAGCTCAGCAGCATAAAACCAGACAATCTAAAAATAATTATTCAATTAGATTTAAAATTGACTTTGACATTTAAAAGTAAGAAACCTCAAAAATGACCTTTGTGAGATAAATTATAATTTCAAATTTATCCAAAATAAAGTAATGCAAGCAGGTAATATTCTATAATTTTAATAGAATAAATATTGTCAATTAAAAAATATGATGAAGCGCCTCATGAGAAGAGTTCTTTTCAAGAACCAAATCACAAGGGTATAGACCATCATGTTAGAAAATACATCCATATCAACATTAGTACTTAAAAAAAATTGATGTCACTGCAAAGAACAGGGGTCAACCAATTAAGGCCTAGCAGGTTAAATGCAGTCTTACCTGTTTTGGTATGGCCTGCTATATACAAATATTTGTTATAATTGTAAATTGTTGAAGGAACAGAAAAGTAAATGAATATTTCATGGCAAGTGAAAATTATATGAAATTCAAATTTTAGAGTCCATGATGAAAGTTTTATTAGAGCACAGATTTGCCCATTCATTTAATGTGGTCTATGCGGTTTTTTTTTTGTTTTGTTGTTTTTTTTTTTTTGCTTTACAAATTCAAAACTGAGTTGTTACAACAAAGACCAGGTGAACTGCAAAGCTGAAAGTATTTACTCCAGACCTTTATGGAAAAAGTATATTAAACTCTGATTGAAAATCAGAGATTATAAGATAATATTTTTTCTTAAATAGTGAGTGACTTTCATTATAAAGCTGAAATAATAATCATAAATCTTTCCCATAGCTGCTTGACCTAATATTAAGGCTAAAATTATCATCTATCATCTAAACTGTGTTCCCTAAAGTAACACTGACCTGATATTATAACATGATATTTGAGAGAAAGTGAAAACTAATATAACTTTGGCACTTAAAATTGTTATATATTTAAAAAATTATTATGTATTTAGAAATTGAAGGATATTATCCTATTTTAATACCTAGAATAACTAAGGCAAATCTCTATCTCTGATCAATAGATTAACACATCAATTTCATTGGAATGAGGGAGATAAGACACGGCATCTGGGCTTGAATCCAATTCTGTCTAGTTCTGGAAGCAGTGCTCAGTTTATTGCATAGACTACCTCAAGTGTAATTAGAGGGGAGCTCCCAAGTACTCCTTTATCAATTGTTTGTTCTTGAAATTTACATGCTAAGTAATACTTTTTATTAACACACACACACACAGTATAGAAGAGTAGCGAACAAGGAACAATTAGCTATCTATTTCATCAAATCTTTAATATAGCTGGATTACTTAATTTTTTTTTAAAGATTTATTTATTTATTTATTTATACACGCACTGGGTACAGTCAGAAGTGCGGGAGGGTGAGAGAATTCACCAGAGCCAGAGCAGGGAGCAGAGCAGGCAGAAGGACCGAAGCACACTGCTGAGGGGAGCAGCGGGCGACAGGAGAGGTCTGCGCGCCATGTGGGACCCTCCTCCAGTGGCTGGGGAGCA